>NC_136807.1:20613360-21030860 GCF_951216825.1 Electrona antarctica | reverse complement strand
AGGTGAGCCACAAAACATGGACTTCAAACAAACTCCTATACCTTTCAACGTGTGCCCTTGTCTGCTTTCTGTTCTCATCAGTCTCTGCTTTCATGTGTCATTTTCCTCCAGTGGGGACGCCGTGGGCACTGCAAGGCCAGCTACAGGTCCCCCGCACCCATTCGGCTTATTCACCATGGCTGTTACAGCACCCAGCTCTACCAGCTCCGGTACTGCGGACAGTGTACCGACTCCCGCTGCTGTACCCCTTACCACACACACACCGCTGAGGTGGCCTTCCGCTGCCCTACTGGCAGACTGCTACGGCGGAATGTGATGATGATCCACTCCTGTGTCTGTCATTACAACTGCCCCAGCCGAGCATATGCCAACCCTGCCCTGTGGGGATTCAGGCCCTGACTGGCCCAAAGCACTGACTGACTTATTGACTCAACCGTGTCCACTCAGGACATGATAGACAGCCAAGACAGGTATGTGTAATCTCTTCCAGCTGAGTATTGTCTTTACACTGTAAAATTCTAGAGTTCATTTAAATCTGAGAGTTAAGTGAACACTCAGGATTTTACTGAGTAGCATTAGTTTTAGTAAAGGTACATTAAGTAGCTGGTAATGAACTGTGACCACATTGGGATGAAAACCCATCGTGACAAACTTCGTCTGCACTAAGAATTCACTGCACCAGTCCTGTCCCCTCCTGCACCTTGTGAAGAAAAGATGATGGGACATTTCCTTAATGATCATTTCAGAGTTGATCATCTAAATACAGTACATACTACAGACTATGGAAGACACTTGACCATGAAGGTTATTTGGTCAGGACAGTGTTAGCTTTAAAGACATATTTACGCTAATGTAAATACATAAATTGTGTGTGTGTGTGTGTGTGTGTGTGTGTGTGTGTGTGTGTGTGTGTGTGTGTGTGTGTGTGTGTGTGTGTGTGTGTGTGTGTGTGTGTGTGTGTGTGTGTGTGCGTGCGTGCGTGCGTGTGTGTGTGTGTTATAAATTTGTCTCATACTGTAATGACACCAACCTATGTGTTGACAGATACTGTATCCTGATATGTTTAAAATGTTATTTGTAACGTGTATATTTCTATGTATGTTCATAGCCAGATGACATTGCACTTGTTTTTTTCTTGATCTTTTTTTTAAATTGTAGTTTGTTGTAAATAGTTATAGTCATAGCTTTTGAGATGTAATACAATTGTTTGCATTATTTCATGCAGGCTACATTTATTTTACACTAAAAATGTTTATATTTGTGTGTTGACAATATCTGGGCGTTTGTTATATTTTGTACAGTATTCATAGTTTAATTTCATGTCAATATGTTTTATATATTTCTTTTTTTCCTTTTTAATCCATGATATTTGTATAGCGTTCTACTGTCAGAGTTGTAATTTGACCACAGTTTACAGCACTATATATACTGTAAGGCTACCTTTATGAGTTGTTTCATTCATCACTTAATTTTGCACAACGACTCAGATATTGTTTGCCGTGTTCGTCCTTAAACAAATTAAAACTATTTTGAGAAAGTCAAAAAATGTAAAATACTTTTATTGTGTTCCTAATCTTAATGAGCTCACACTCATATGTCTGCGCACACTGTGCGCGCGTGTATTAGGCCTATATCTCTGCCAGAGCAACTATGACTGTGTGTGTGTGTGTGTGTGTGTGTGTGTGTGTGTGTGTGTGTGTGTGTGTGTGTGTGTGTGTGTGTGTGTGTGTGTGTGTGTGTGTGTGTGTGTGCGCGTGTGCGTGACTAATGCGTGTTTGAAAAAATATATAAAAAAAAACAACTTGTGTCTGCGATGTACATCCAACACCATGGTCTTTTCAGTCTGATCACATTGGTTTAAAATTAAACTAAACACTGACACCTAGTGGCCCCCTACTGTTAGGATTAGGAAGGTGCACTAAATTGTGTTGTGTTCATGTGACACATTATAAACCGCCTGTAACATAACCACATGTGCAAAAATAAAATCTGAATCTGAATTTGTCTTCTGCATTCAAGTTGAATGTTTTCAGAAAGGGTTAATGATTTCACTCTTATAACCAATATCAAACACTCTACAAGTCTATTTTAAAAGTAGTCCCATTGGTAAACAAAACAGTTTAAAAACAATGCAACACAGGGCCTGACATCCCAGTCACAGGCCCTGTCACAGACCTGTCACAGGGATGTCAGGCCCTGTCACAACCCTATGGAGAATTCCATGCTAGAAGGCTTTCTTACCTAGTTGTTACGTCCCGGTCCATGTGTTATTTTGTGCAAAAGCGCATTATTGGCTATTTCCCCTAATTTGCCGACTTTAGGACGGTACCCGCCCCCCCCTACCCGAACCTCAAATGACGTCACATTGTAGGCTCTACAGAGCCGAACCGACTTTTATTCGGCTCTAAAATAGGAGTATGAATCGGCCCTAAGAACTATACTAATAAAGGTAAGAAAGCCTTCTAGCATGGAATTCTCCTTTAAGATATGTAGCCTACAGGAAGCCCCAATGTTGAAAGGAAAATAACACCAAATCAATGCATGCCGAGGCTTACAACTCAAATCTTAGAGTATACTCGCCGGTGCAGATGTGTTGTCCGGGTCCCTTGCTTCATGACAAACTCCAACCAAAAGATGGCGCCGTTGGAGTGTTTAACTGAGTTTGTATATATTCTTTCTGTAGGCTTATCAAGGCCATCAAACTGGTCAAAAGAGGAGAGGAATGTTTGGAACAGGGATTCCATGTAGGCTATACTGTAAATGGCTTTATACATTCTATATGTTCCCCCATCCTATATTATAATTAGCTAATTTTGGCTAAAATAGAACCCTTCTATTTTAAAGTGTTAACTTGCTCCACCTTGTCATCTCACCATCATATACATACAGGAAACTGAAACAATGCTAACTTCCTCCTCTTCAACCACTTCTTTGCGTCTTATAAAATGATAGGCTTATAGGCTACTATAGTTTGTAGCCTGTACTTGATGGAGAAAGGCTCATATTGGAGAGCGACTTTGTAATTTTCCCCTCAAGTATAATGATGATATTCAAACTTAACTTAAACTATTTATTATATAACTGTCTTGTTTAAAACTGTTTACTTGCCAAACCATACTAAATGAGAGTATGCATTTGTTTCCTCACGGCTGGATTATTGCAACTCCCTTTTCACCTGCTTAAATAAAACCACCATGGACCGCCTTCAAATGATCCAAAATGATGCAGCCAGACTACTCACTAGGTCAAGCAAATTCTGCCACATCACTCCAATCCTGGCCTCCTTGCATTGGCTTCCGGTGAACTTCAGGGTCCAGTTCAAGGTACTTGTGCTCACCTTCAGAGCGATGCATGGTCAGGCCCCAGGCTACTTGATTGACCTGGTGCCTCGTTATGTGCCCAGAAGGGCCCTTAGGTCTGCAGAACAGGGTCTGTTAGACCCACCCTCCACCAAACTAAAAACTAAAGGTGACAAATCATTTCAGGCCGTAGCAGCCAAACTTTGGAATGCTCTCCCACTAGCGCTGAGATTTTCCTCCTCTGTGGGCATTTTTTTAAATAGCCTCAAAACATTTCTTTTTAAACAAGCATTTGTGGATGGTTCAACCTGAACTTAATAAACCTACCTTTTGTTTTACGATGTATTTATAATGATCATATTGTCGTTTTGTTTGAGCTGAATTGTACAGCACATGTTTTATCTGCATTGTTTGCTTGTTTACTTTGTTTTGTATTTTTATTGTATGTAAAGCACTTTGTGAGTCCTCTCTGTGAAAGGTGCTATATAAATAAAATGTACTTACTTACTTACTTACTATGTCAGGTAGCATTTCCTGCTTACAGAAAATGTGAAGAACAGGAAATCTTTGAAATTCTCACCTCTGTTTCTCATACAGTATGACTCACAAAACCGCAGCCTCAGAAAATAACTTAAACAGCAACAACATATCAGAACACAGGAGGCAGAATGAGGAACATTTCATGTCAAGGAGTTAGCTTTGACTTTTCACAGCAGTTCTTACCCTTTGTTTATATTGCAGTATTCATTGTTGGTCTGATTGCAAATGGCTTTGGATTGAAATCCTCATTCCATAACTGGAAAAAACTGGGGAACGTCAACATTTTTGTTTTCAACCTTGAAATAGCAGATATTTTGTATTTGCTCACACTCCCGTTTCTGGTTACCTACTATGCTTTGGGGAGTAAATGGATCTTTGGAGACATATTCTGCAAGATAACAAGATTCTGCTTCAACTTGAACTTGTATGGCAGCATTGGTTTCCTCACTTGTATCAGTGTTTATCGTTACCTGTCTGTTGTCCATCCGATGAGAGTAATGGAAAGAATAACCCAGACACACACTGTGATTATAACCATTATGGTCTGGGTCTTGGTGTGCATTCAGATTCTTCCAGACATGTTCTTCACTAAAAGATACAAAAACCAAACAGGTAAATGTTATGAAACTACTTCTTGGTTTTATGTCAACGATTACCTGACGTACAGTCTTGGATGGACACTGACTGGGTTCTGCATTCCATCACTCATCATACTGGGCTGCTATGGACACATGATTGTGGTTCTCTGCACCAAACCTAACATTGACACGGTGCTGAAACAGAGATGCTTGAGACTACTGTTCATATTGATTGTACTTCTCTCAGTGTGTTACATCCCTTATCATGTGCTTAAGAATCTCAACTTGAAGGCAAGAATTTTGGCAAAGGAACGTCAATGCCAGGAGTGGTTTGATGGAGTCTACATTGCTCATCAGATAAGCCGTGGACTTGTGTGTCTGAACAGTGCCATCAACCCACTGATTTACCTCCACAGAAACAAAATGCTTCACAATCATCTCAGGCGGCAATGCTTCAGGCGGGTCCGGTCTTCCATCATGAGGGAAATTCACACCACAGGTCATTAATGTTAATGAATTCTAAGAAGTTGAACACTTAAGGCCTATTCATACTCCAGTTTTAGGTGATAGCCTAGTAGCCTAGTTTTCGGTGGTCACCTTATCACCTAAAACTGGCGTATGACTAGGCCTTTAGTGACCATTTGGCTAATTGTCTCACGTTTTAGCCAAGTAAAAATCACACTCGTGTGAAGTGACCTGTGCCTTTTATCATGATGATGATGTATGATGATGATGATGATCAGAACGTCATTGGCTGATGTATGCATCAGCCAATCAAATCATCACATTCCGTGCTAAACGGACATACACACAAAACTGCATAGGAGCTGCTGCACCACTCAAAAGTGTATTTAATTTTGGTTTATTTCTTACCTTGATTGGGTTATTGTGTATACAATATATTGGCATTCTATATCACCTTACAAAATACAAATGAAGGTTGGAATATGCGCTTTTGTGATATTTGTGTATTTTGTTACAGTGATTGACATAATGCTTTCTGTCTGTTTAGTGTGTGTGTGTGTGTGTGTGTGTGTGTGTGTGTGTGTGTGTGTGTGTGTGTGTGTGTGTGTGTGTGTGTGTGCAATATTCTGCTGAAAATGTGCAAGTTTGTAGCCCGGTGAGTGACTGCTTTACTGCATTCCGTGAATTTGTTTTGTCACTCGCTACTCGTGACAAAACAAATTCACAGAATGATTCCGGCTGGAACCAAGGCCCAGCCTATAGCAATGCATCAGACAGGGAAGGAAAATAGTACATTTCACTTCCTCTTACTATACATGGAAAATGATTCAGGGTTCTATCATAGCTAAATCCTAAATGTAAGTGGGGTCTACCATTTTACACCTATAATCACAACTACTAGCCTGAAAACCAGACAAATCTGCCACAGGAAATATTTTTTTTCGCTCACTCCAGAGTTGTGGGTGACCAATCAGAGCTCACTATTCAAAGCGAGACTTTTATGCTGTGACGTTGGAATCTGTTTGTAACCGTCCTTTGGAAATAAATCTTTCACACAGGGACCAAGAACAGCGATTGGCTGGGTATGTACGGTATGTCGGTACATTCCACCAGTCAATGAGAAACCACTGTTCTCGATGTAACTAAAGTACATTGGTATAAAGTCAATACGGGGTATGTATCGGTTGGGTATGTGTGTATGTCGGTGTACTCCACCGGGCAATGAGGGACCACTGACCACTGCTATATTTCAAACCTAGACAGCAGCAGAGAGCTTTAGGACTCAGAGCAGCAGTCGTACCAGCAGTGGTGACCTCATGGTGCGCTCTACTTGTGTGCAATGCGCAAGTTGGCAGCTCGACAGAGTGCATTTCTAGTTTAGTAGTTGTTTATTGTTGTGTTATTGCATGGGTTTAGTTCCCAACCAAGCAAAGCCTTAAAAAAAGGAAAAGTTATATCCACTTAGGCAAAATAGGCAAAAGGAAGTGCACTTACTTCTGCAGTCAATGTAAACAATTTGTTGAGAATTACTGTGCTTCTCAAATTAGGCGAAACGGTGTGGTGACAGGTGGAAAATCTCAGCTTATTCAATTCTGCAGCATACTGTGACAATGACACATAAATGTGTGAAGAAATGTATTTCCTGCCCTGGTATGAGAATTGAAAGAAAATGCACTGTTTAGTGGAAATTATTACGAAATCTTCTATTTTGTGGAACCGGCATCCTTAACTGAAAATGAGGAACAATACATATTGAAATACCTCAACTCTTATTCTGAATCTTCCATAACTCAAAACACCACAGCAACATAATTAGCACCAACCATCAGCAGACAGAATGAGCAATATATCTTGTCAAAGAGTTAGCTTTGACTTTTCACATCAATTCTTACCTGGTGTTTATATCACAGTATTCATAGTTGGAGTTATTGCAAATGGATTTGGGTTGAAATCCTTGTTCCACAACTGGAAGAAACTGAAATTCATTAACATTTTTGTTTTCAACCTTGGAATAGCAGATATTTTGTATTTGCTCACACTGCCATTTTTGGTTACCTACCATGCTTTGGGGAGTAAATGGATCTTTGGAGATGTCTTCTGCAAGATAACAAGATTCTGCTTCAACTTGAACTTGTATGGCAGCATTGGTTTCCTCACTTGTATAAGTGTTTATCGTTACCTGGCTGTTGTCCACCCAGTGGGGATAATGGGAAGAATAACTCGGTCGCACTCTGTGATTATATCAGTAATGGTCTGGATCTTGGTGTGTGTTCAGATTATTCCAGACATGTTCTTCACTAAAACATATAGAAATCGAACAGGAAAATGTTATGAAACTACTTCTACGTTTTATGTCAAAGATTACCTGAAATACAGTCTTGGATGGACACTGACTGGGTTCCTTATTCCATTGTTCATCATACTGGGCTGCTATGGACATGTGGTTGTGGTTCTCTGCACAAGAAACAGAGTTGACATGGTACAAAAGCAGAGATGCTTGAAACTGCTATTCATTTTGATTTTACTTTTCTCAGTGTGTTACATTCCCTTTCATATATTTAAGAACCTCAACATGAAGGCAAGAATTTTGGCAAAGGAACACCTGTGCCAGGAGTGGTTTAATGGAGTCTACATTGCTCATCAGATAAGCCGTGGACTTGTGTGTCTGAACAGTGCCATCAATCCCCTGATTTACCTCCATGGAAACGAGGAGCTTCACAAGCAGCTGAGGCGGGTCTCCCAGATGATCAGTGGTCGCAAGCAGTCAAATCCTAGTTGCACCATCACAATGCAACCTGCTGATGGGGATGAAACTACTTAATTGTAAGTCCATACTTCTGGACAAATAAGGCTCCACGAAATTTTCAGAATTTTCAGAGTACATAAACAATAGTTTTCATAACGAAAACTATTGTTGATGTACTTATTCATTGTCCTTTTGAATATGCTAGCCTGTCACACCTTTTTTCATGACGCACGCACGCACGCACGCACGCACACACGCACGCACGCACGCACGCACACACTAAGCTTTTCTCTTGACAAAAGCAGATGTCTTCAGCATCCTGATATTAAATATTCTAATTTATAAAATAAAAAACTAAACTAAACTAAAATTCACTATTATTGGAGGAGTTGCTACAAAACAAAGGAGGCAAACAAACAACCTAATGTATGACTGTATAAATACACACATACCCCGGTATACAGCATGTACATACATACCTGTACATTTGGAGGCCTACCAATAAATTGAATCAATTTATGAGCAATTGGTAGGCCTCTAAAGTGGTTTTGAAACCTAATCTGCATACCGACCTAATCTGCATACCGATTTAGGCAAGAGCCATGGTTAAATGGGCTGCCTGAGTGTCCCAGAAGAAGCTTTATCTGCTCTATATATGGTAGGAGCATTCATGTGGTAAAGATGGGATTGATACAAGCCCAGCCAGGAGCATGACTGGGATTTTTATTTATTTATTTATGGAGCCTCAGAGTGAAATAAACTCACTTCATAAACAATTCCCACTCTGTACTGCTTCAAATCTAGCTCTGATCCATAGCTCTAATGCGGCAGCAAGAGCAGTACTGGCTATGGACCAGAGCTAGCTCAAATCCATGTTAATGGATCGTCTTCGAGCTAGTGAGCATTAATTGAGCAAGTCTACTGTATTAGTGCTTCACACTTTGTGTCATGGATATTCTTGTTTGCCTAAGGAAGGTCTATATTATTTTGTATATTACTGTATCTGTATTTTTAATATGCAACATTTACGTAATCCTGTATTGCATATGAACTGCAACACAATAGTTATTGTGTTCATCCTCAATAATTCTCAATAATAATTAATAATTAATTACTTTTGTTTATAGTGCATTGTTTTTTCCTCAAATAAATGAAAAATAGGAAGGAAAAAAAAGATGTTCCTCATATTTCTTTGCTATATATTATTATAAAACCTTCCTGCCATATGATTATTTTTGTATCTGATTGTTTAATTTTTACATACTGGTAATACATAAAGTGTGATGAAAAGGACAATTGTACTCTTCTTAATTTCTTGGGTGCAGAACAGAATGATTATTCATTATCAACAGAAAGGTGAGCAGAAAGAGTCCCATTCAAATAAGTATGTTACTTGAATATTTTTCAATATTGTAAAAGTAAGATTAGCAAAAGTTTTAAAAAGTAAAATGTACAGTAGGCCTACTGTAAAAGCACAAAAATAGCTATTTTAAAAAATAATCTTTATCCCACGATTTTGCAACCCATTTTTAGTGCGTGGAAGGAACACGTTATTCCGACCAGTTCCTTTCCCCTCCATCAGGTGCCCCGGCTGGCCAGGGGGAGGTATAGTTTTAGAGACCAGGAGTACTGCATGTTTTTTGTGAGGGTACTTACCCTAGTGGACACGGGGAGGACATGCAAACTCCACACAAGTAGCTATTTTGAAGACTGTTTACTTGGTAGGTTTCAGATTAATCCACCCGACACTGAAACATATCTTTATTATATCACCATCGAGAGCCAGTTACTGTATACCCTGGCATTGGTACATATCTTCATTACGTCACTCTCAAATCATGCAGCCACGGCATACGCATAAAATAACCCAAGTAACCACAGTATACTACTCATCAACTTACAAATTACATATACATATATACAACTTACATATACATACATGTATATATGTAAGTTGTACTGTTTATATGAAGATGTGTACCAATGCCAGGGTATAACTGGTTCTCGATGGTGACGTAATAAAGGTAGGTTTCAGATTACATACATGTATACATAGAGAGGCATTACCTTTAATCCACCCGACACTGAAACATATTTTACAAACATAACTTACAAATTACATATACAAATATTATTACGTCACCATCGAAAGCCAGTTATATCCCGTCACTCACCCGTATTAATTACATCATTGCTTGTTATGCTTTGTAGTCCCTGTTGTTGATTACGTAACCAATCCATGTTTTTCAAACGTTTAAAATGAATACAAACTTCAAAACACTATTTTTTTTACCTCCAATGACTAGGTACGTAACACATAGCTAAACCTAATACCTCAATATTGAAACCAATATTTCACAGAGAGGCTGAGATTTGAAAGTTCGTAGCGGTCCACAGTACTAGTAGTGTGCAACGCGCAAGCTACGTAGTAGGCACTCGACAGAGTGCAGTTCTAGTTATATTCTAAATGGTTTTTTTTTGTGGCTTTCACCTTTATTTCATATATTTTATGGAGGGACAGACAGTAGGCTGACAGGAAATGGGGAGAGAGATGGGGGGAAGACATGCAGTAAAGGCCGTCGGGATCGGGAGTCGAACCCGCGGCACACTGCCAGACTGGATTACCAGCCAAGGTGCCTGGACCATTGAGCCATGGCCCAGGCCCTAGTTCTATTCTAAGCTCCATCTCGAAAGTAAAGACTAAAATAGTCTATGAACAGGTTGAAAAGTATCTTGCCACAAATAAATTAATGTACGAGTTCCAATCTGGCTTCAGAACATCCCACTCCACTGACACATGCCTCCTCTATTTGAGCGACCACATCAAACACGAGGTGGATGCTGGCAAATACTGCGGCATGGTCATGCTGGACCTCCAAAAGGCTTTTGACACAGTGAACCACTCCATACTGGTTAACAAGCTAAAAGCAATTGGTTTTGATAGCACATCAGTGAGCTGGATGCAATCCTACCTGGAGGGGAGAGAACAGATGGTGGAGGTGAACGGAACACTGTCCCCCCCCCCCCCCCCCCCCCTCCCAGTGAGCTGTGGCGTTCCACAAGGAAGCATACTAGGGCCTTTACTGTTCCTAATATATGTAAACGACATGACATCAGCTTGTGACTGCAACTTGTTCCTGTTCGCAGATGACTCAGCACTGCTAGTCTCGGACAGGAACAAACTGCAGGTTGAAAAGGCCCTCAGCTCTGAACTCGGTATAGAATCTGCACCTGGCTCGCTGATAACAAACTATCTTTACACCTGGGAAAAACTGAATCCATTCTCTTTGGATCAAATAGTAATCTCAGCCTAGGTTCCATCCTAGAGGCTAATCTTTCCGGTGATAAAATGGCCACCAACGTAATCAAAAAAGTCAACCAAAGAACAAGATTCCTTTACAGGATCTCCTCACTGGTCAACAAAAACACCTTGAAGACCCTACAGGAGCCCTCCTCGTACAAGGTTTCTTTGACTATGCATGCACCTCTTGGTACCACAGCACCTCAAAGGCCCTTAAAACAAGGCTCCAGACTTCCCAAAACAAACTGGTCAGGCTCCTACTTGGCCTCACCCCCCGAACCCACCTCACCCCTGCCCACTTTGACAGGCTGGAATGGCTTAGGGTCGATGACCCATTGCATCTTGCAATGGGTCTGGTCCACAAGATTCGATACACCACCAAGATACCCATGTACCTGTCTAAATACTTCCTTAATGTTAACGAAGTCCACACCCACAACACCAGAGGGAGTGCAACAAACCATGTGCAACCCAGATTCGGCACAAACAAAATTATTTTCGCTCCTATGCCACCAAAATGTGGAATGCCCTACCAACAGTCATTAAGACATGCGAATCCCTTGACTCCTTCAAAACCGCTTTCAAAGGGCACCTACGGACGGCTGCAATTCGAAACTGGCCCCCGTAAAATCTGAATCCCCCCCCACCACCCACCCCTTTTCCCCCTCACTGTATATGTTTATTTTCCCTTTTTACCTCCTTTATGATGAATTCCTGTTCTTTATTATTTATTTATTTTAAGACTATATAGAAGTGTGTACGTCTCTAAATGTTTTGATGATTTGAACAAGGTGGACCCTCTTGTAAACAAGTGTAATGCTTTATTGGGTCATCCACTCACAGTTAACAGTCTTTGTATTGAGTTGTGCTTGAAATGTACTGTAATTCTGCAAACTGTTAATAAATATTTCAATCAATCAATCAAAAAGTCAAAATGTTAATGACCTTTTTTTATTTATTTTTTATTCAGACAGTCAGCAATGGGTAGAACGTTCCCATCTAGGGGCCGCAAAGATGTTCCTAGAAGCTTTGTCATTGGTCGAAAATTATGACAAAGCTTCTAGGAAAATCTTTGAATGCAGATTGCAGCCCCTAGATGTGTCACAGAGACTACATTTTTGGGGGAGCGTTCTACCCATTGCTGGCTGTCTGAATACCAAAAAGCCTTAATTAGAAACCAGCTGACACTTTTGGTGTTAGCGGGTCAAATTTGATCTGTGATTTAAATCAGCCCAAAATACTATATGGTCAAGATTCAATTTATCCCCTAGCAATCAGACAGGCTCTATTAGCTCAATTGTAAAACATTTCAGCACACAAAGTGTAGCTTTAAATCACTATGTAAACTGTAGTTAAATCATTGCCCATGGGTGATAGCAGAATATCGTAAGCTGGTAGTCAATAGAATGGCTAGACACAAATGCTTCTTAAGCATTACGCAACAAAATGACACATTGATGGATTTGGTGTGGGCAGGAATCAGGAATGTCTCTTACAGTAAGTACAACAGCTGCTGGCAACAGAAATATCATGCCTGTCCCACAGGCTTTATGGCCTATAGACAGGCATACTGTTCATTGAAGTTCATAAGTTCTCACACAACTGATACACTAGGAGGCTATTATTATCACTTGCTGATAACGTATACTGTGCAGTATACTGTAGGATACATATCTAATCTTGCTGTGTGCACTGGAAAGCCTGCAGTGTGCTTTGAACCTGACCAAAACATCCTGGGCCCATGAGACCTGACCCAGATGTAACTGTTAAATGTTTGCACTCATTATAAGCCATAACATGACTACAGCCACTAAAACGCACCACACAGCTAACAACAGCGCCATACTGTAGGCTGTTAATGTTTAATTGCGTTTCATTCAATCTTGCACACCTGACACACCACCGTGTTCATTCATCCATTTGTAGCCCGGAGAGTGAACAATTTGGTTCCATTTGTACGGTCTCAGAGTTCAATTTGCACACAGAATTTTACAGTGTGCACGTGATAAGTGGAGTGCCGGTTTAAAGGTTACCATGCATGATGTTACCACCTCTCCCTCCAGCCCCCCTTCACCTCAATGACCTTTGCTCATATTATCAACCTCCCTTGGTTCTGCCTCTCCCTCTCCATGTGTGTATGTTGTGAACTCAGGCCCTGGCAAACATTAAAAGGACAAGTAGAGTCTGCTGCTATCATATGTCCATCAGTCCATGTGTTGTGTAGAGGGAGGGGTGGACTGGGAATACTCTGGCTGAGGGGTTTAGTTCCTTAGAGCGTTGGTCACCATACAGCTTACTAAGTTGTAGTTGTACACGGCCAGGCCTGGCCTGTTCGAATACTGAAGAATATGGAGCTACCCCAAATTGAGCATGTGAGACGTCGCAGGTGTGACAGTGCAGGTGAGGTCACTGTTAGACTGATTGATGGGAGATGTACTACTGTTACCGTTAAATAATAGTTTACAGTGGTGATTTGTGTATTTCCCATAGGCCTAATGCCGTTTGCACTTTGCAGTGTTTGCCAAAGAGCTGAATTTGACACAGTAAAGTGGGCACCTGAGAACTCTGGGCAGCAGTTTTCTTTTATATATTTCATCTTTTATTTTATATTTACCTATATTGTTGTAATGACATTTAAGGTCTAGTACAACTGCTTACAAATTGTCATTTGGGGCATAAACAAGAAGTTGAAGGGTAAATTTAGGTCTAATATTGTGTGGCATTTTCAAATCATTTTTTGTTTCTTTTACATTTTGGGGAAAAAATGTTCATTTAACATGGAAGTGCCCTTAATGTTTACATGCCCACTCTACCTGTATCCGTGCCACATACAGCACATGTACCACCCATGGCCCATGTGTTTACCTTAATGTTTACATGCCCACTCTACCTGTATCCGTGCCACATACAGCACATGTACCTCCATGGCCCATGTGTTTACCACACTAAGAGGAAACCTGATACAGAGCTCACTTATGAAAGAGTCTTCCGCAAGCACAGAGAGAGAGAGAGAGAGAGAGAGAGAGAGAGAGAGAGAGAGAGAGAGAGAAAGAAAACAGCTGGGCAAGTGGATATGTGGGACTGCAGCCCTCTATATCCACAGCCATAGCTGTTTGGGAGGCAGGGCATGAATTCCTAACAGGGCAAACCCCCCACAGGATATGCCTGTCTCAATAGTGCAGCTCAGCCTAAAACAGAAACACGTACTGGTCATTAGTCGCTTTGCTTTTCAACATGGACCAGAGCTAAACATGGATCAACGAGACACTCAGGCCATCAAGGCAGACAAATTTAGTTTAGAAACCTGAAGCATTTTTTTAAGCATTGAGTGAAAATAGGTCATAGTCAGGGCAAAACAGTTAAAATTAAAACTAGAATATTTGTATTTGTATGCATTCTAAAATGTTATTTATCCCATGGTGAGACTGGTGCCATTGACACACCAGTAAAAACAATTGATTCATTATAGATACAAACTATTCTAAATGATGATGACAACACAGCCTGAGTTCATGTTGCATGCTGCTGTCATGGATGTATGTGAGTTGTGAGAAGGGGCAGGGCATGCAGGGGTGACGCTCCTGTATGACTGAAATTCTGAATAGCTTATGACTGCCCCCATGTGGCAAGAGACAGGATACATTGAGCTGCCTTCTGTAGATTCCTACTGTCCCATATTGGCTGTCATCACCTGGGAGATTTGGAATAACCTGAGGGTACTGTGTACATAATCCCTTTGGACCTTAAAGCAAATGGAAAGACAGACCAAGCAATATGGAGGTCCTCCCCCTTCTGCCTACCAATTGTCTTCTCCTTAGCAACAGTCAGCTGACCTAGAGTTCAGTGCCACACCCACCCTCATATACACTCTGCTGCACAAACGGAGAGGGACAGAGTTCAGCATCCAGGCATCATAGCACTCTCATAGCACCACTGCCATGTTCACAGAGCAGAATGAACTCACACAGACTCCCCTGCTCAAGGTCTGGGTGCCATGGATGACCAGCAAATTGAGGAGAGGATGTAAGTGAGATGGAAACGCTGCCCCACATAGAATAGAATAGAATAGAATAGAATATGTCCCCTATCTCTGTTCCTTTTGTTTCCTCTGGTTTTTAAGGCTCATGTGACGTTCTGTGTGTGGCCAAGTCTATGAACTTTTTATGACGAATCTTGTTCCGTACAAACTTTCAGGCCAAGTTAATGGCAAATGACGTCACATGATGTATTTGTGTGACGTCAAAGTAAACTGTGACCTACGGTCGCAATAAAGGGTCCCCCTAACTTCACATGGGTGTGATTTTTGAGGGGTGCTATAGCCCCTCCTATATTCAGCTATAGTGTAGATTTTTGTCCTAACACAAACATTAAATGCCATTGACACTGAATGGAGAATTTACATCATATGTGTCTGAGCAAATCGACATGTTACATCATGATGATGTACGATGATAAGAGCGCCCCTCACTTCACACGGGTGTGATTGTTCTACAACTCAACAGCAATAGGTGACATTATGCTCTTATAGTTATAGAAAATGTCAATTAATATACTGTGTGCATTCACATAATAACTCCACATGATGTTGACATCCTCCTCTTGTGGATTTATAAATGAGCTACAACAAAATCCTGTTCAGGGAGGCAGGAAGTCAGGCTAGGAGAGACAGTTAAATTGACCATGGGATTAGGGCCAGGCCAGACAAGCCAGGAAGGGAGGGAATTGGCTCTTTGCTCTCTGACTGACATATTGTCAAGACAGGCTACTAACTAGAAAGGGCAGACTTTTAACAATTATCTGGATTATTATTTTACGGTTGAAAATCATCTTCAATTGTATCTGTTTAATGACTGAATGCTGTAATCTGAGATGTTGACAGAAGATATGGGACAGAGTTCTCAATTTGTATAGGATTAGCTTGGCACAGTTGGCAGCTATGTGCATAACAAGTCTCTCCTGGCACTCAACGCATAGCTTTTGGTTTGACAGAAGGCTGTTGGTGTAAGGTGTTTAATTTATCATCATCCATCTGTGATGGAGCTCTTATTTAATAATTAATTAATGAATTCTTTTTTTTTTTCTTTCTTTCTTTTTACATATGCTCAGTCTAAAGTGTACAATAAGCATACATTGAAGTTTGAACATGCAGTGCTTATATATAATATTTATAACTTTGTATTTTTGGGTGTTTTCTCTTTAGCCTCAAGGCCTACATTCTGCAACTCACCCACAGTGCTTGTGATGGTAGGATTGCCAGCCAGAGGCAAGACCTACATCTCCAAAAAACTCACCCGCTACCTCAACTGGATTGGAGTTCCTACAAAAGGTCAGTTTTTAAACTGCATCCTCAGCCTGGTTCCTGTGATATATTACGTAATCACAAGTTTACCATTCACCATTTATTTCGTAGTTTTTCATCTTGTCTGCTCTCCATTCCACAGTGTTTAATGTGGGTCAGTACCGCAGGGAGGCTGTCCAGACCTACCAGAATTATGAGTTCTTTAGACCTGACAATGAGGAAGCCATGAGCATCCGCAAGTAAGAGACAAACACATTAGAATTAGAATGCAGGTGCTCCAGAAAATAGAATGCAAAGTCTTCCAGTTAATTATAAGTTACATTATAAGTAATTAAAAAAGTCATTATAAGGTTTTACAATTGCATTACCAGGTCTTTTGAGTGCTTATAGCTGTAATTATACAGTGTTATTAGAAGATTATAATGCTTTATAAGAATGTTCATAATGCATGACAACAAAGATGAGGGAAAAATGTTGTGCTCTTAAACAGTCCAAACCAAACGGGTGTTCCAGTCAGGTGCATATATGCCAAATGCTAGAAGGGCTAAAGGACAGCTTGCTCGCACACCAATTGATTGATGTTGTTGTGCAAGCTTTCCTTTTTCCCTTCTTGCATAATGCATTATAAAGAAGTATAACCCAAGTTCACACAATAACGTATAATACATTTCAAATACGTTTGTATATACGTATAATATACTGCAAATTGATGTTGATGTTGGGAACTATAATGTATAATATTAAGCTTCATAAAGGTGAGCAGAATACTTCTTTAACCCCAGGGTAAAACATTTTGTATGTGAATCTTTGTTTAAATTCTCTCCCAAGGGCCTGTGCATCTGCTGCGCTTAAAGATGTGGCTAGTTACTTTACAAAAGAACATGGACAAGTAGCAGTGAGTAAGGGGACAAATGAACCCTCGAGCAACATTACTGTGGTCTATATATGTATTTATGTAGTTGTGTATTTACTAGGTATAATGCACTGTGTGTACTGTATAGTATGTACAATGTGTGTATAGGCCTACTGTACTAGTAATGGAACATTTTATATCATTGGTTTATAGTCAGTGGAATGTGTTTGTAATGGAAGTGGACTCTTCTCTTATCAAGGTATTTGATGCAACCAACACAACAAGAGAGAGAAGAGCTGTCATCCTTAGCTTTGCCAGGGAGAGAGGCTACAAGGTATACAGTAGTGTTGTGTGCAACAATGTTTCAAAGCTCTAATAGGAGGGGGCGGCTCGGGTGATGCACTGGTAAAATATACCTGCCCACCACCGCGGCGTCTAGGGGCTTTGTCAAGCGTCTATGCCAACACAATTGGCACGTGTTCGGAGGATGGAAACAGGTGGGAAGGGTAATAATTGTCACTGCATGTACTTCTACGGGCTGGGACGGCAGCTGTCCGCAGGGAGTGTTGAGCGGGAGAAGTGTGATGGAGGTGCTACATTCTCCCATGGGGGCTCCTCACTGGCAGGTGAGCCAGTAGGGTACAATAGCAGTGAAAAGACAGAAATATTTGTTTGGAGTGGCCCGGGCCGGCCTAGAGGTCCAGGCACCTAGGCTGGTAATGGTTCGAGTCCCGATCCTGGCGTCATTTGCTGTGTGTCACCCCCCCATTTCTCTCCCCATTTCCTCTCACACCACTACCTATCAATAAAAGCATGAAAAAGCCCCCCAAAAAAGAAAAGTGTGTGTGGGGAATTAATTGACTAAATTGGGGGGAATAACGGGTAAATAATAATTGGCTTATCTAAATTATGGGGAAAAAAACAGGATAGCACACTTCAATTAAAAGCAATAGAAGAAAACAAAACCAAATACTGTGTAATAATGAGTGTTTCATTATAACAGAAGAATAGAATATAACTTTTTTAAAACTGTCTTTAAACTGAGCTCTTGAATGTTACCTTACAGGTGTTTTTTGTGGAGTCAATCTGTGATGACCCAGATATCATTGCAGAGAACATCCGGGTGAGAACCTGCTAGTTCATATGTGGGATTTGTATATATATATATTTGAGGGGCGCTCCTATATACAGGTTTAATGTTTGTTTGTAGTTCAATGTTTGTTTTAAAAACGCCATTGACAATGAAGGGAAAATGTACATAATCTTGTCCCTAACACAAACATTTAATGCCATTAACAATAAAGAGAATTTAATGTTTGTGTTGGCACCGTTTGTTTTACATCACCATTACATCACCTACAGTAATCAACACGAGTTAGACTTTAATATATTAGCGCCCCTCACTTCACGCAGGTGTGGTTTTTTTAACAGCAGCAGCACATGCACACATTGTTTCTACGTGGGTAGGGCTTTGGTGATATTGATGTTGCCATGGTGAGTGTACTCAGTGTGGGTGATTTTGGATAAGCAAGTGCCGTCATACTCTGAATTGAGACAGGTGTTTAGGGTGCTAATAAGGTGGTTATACTTCGCAGAGAAGCCTATATAAATTAAGTATTTTTCATCTAGCAAGTCAAGATTGGGAGTCCAGATTATGTGGATCGTGACAAAGATGAGGCAAATCAAGACTTCCTTCAGCGCATTGAGGTCTACAAGACATGCTATGTCCCTATAGATGATGAGAAAGACAGGTACTTGGTTGGGTCAAAATCAAGTAAAAAACAATTTTTCCAAAATTAATATCCATCTCATCCCCTCCTCTTCACCAATGATATTTTGTAATAGGAAGCACTCCTACATCAAGATATTCAACGTGGGCACTAGATATCTGGTGAACCAGGTTCAGGACCACATCCAGAGCAGGATCGTCTACTATCTGATGAACATCCATGTGGCGCCACGCTCCATCTACCTGAGCCGACATGGAGAGAGTGAATTCAACCTGATAGGCCGCATCGGGGGAGACACAGCTCTTTCTCCAAGGGGTCAGAAGGTATAAGCATAAGCAAAAAGACATGAAGTAATATACTGTATAATATAATTGCGACCGTAGGTCGCATTTACTATGAAAACCTGCATCTCCGTTTGTTAGTCACGCCTCCATATATGGTCACGCCTCGTGACATCATGCCTCCATATATGGTCATGCCTCGTGACATCACGCCTCCATATATGGTCACGCCTCGTGACATCACGTCTCCATATATGGTCACGCCTCGTGACATCACGCCTCGTGACACGTCACGCCCACCAACACATATACAGTATGGCCATCTCCATATATGAAGATCACGACACTGACCTCATCTAACCCTGGATAACGTACTATACATGGAGAAGACTAGATCATCACCTAGATCTGCACATACCTGTATGGAGCCGGCCAGCAACTCTACATCTGACCTCAAACCTCAAACCCTTAGATCTCCATATATGGAGCTGACCTGTTCTGAATTCCATATGTTGATCCTTCCCCACCCGTCCTTCCAGTTCTGACATTCCTTATGTTGATCTGACCTCACCAAAACCCTGTATACTCAAGACACGCTCAATATATGGCCAGTACAGAATTCATTACATATGTTGACCCCTGCATGCCAAGCGCCAGCGCTCGCCCAGCAGTCTGCCGTAACCCAGGCAGATGCGTACACGCAAGGGCGAGGTCGCTTCTCGCCCTCAGGGCGTCTTACTGCATGGTATTACTAATGGTAACTGTAAAAGAGTGACTATGAGACACCTGGTCCAAACACATCACAGTGCAACCTTGTTTTGTACTTAAATTTGTATTTAAATTTGTACGTAATTTGCTACTGTATGTTGTATGCTTTGTGGATGAAATAACTAATACTCCCCTCACCTTCAGTATGCCAGTGCCTTGGCCACCTTCATCAAAAGCCAGAACATCAAGGACCTGAAAGTGTGGACCAGTCATATGAGGAGAACCATCCAGACTGCAGAGGCCCTGGGGGTCCAGTATGAACAGTGGAAGGCCCTCAATGAGATAGACGCTGTGAGTTCTGTTTAAAACATAATGGAATAATACAGATGAAGACAATGTTTGCTTTACTCTTATCATTAGTGTATTCTGCATATTCAACCCTATACAGTTGGGTTGGATCATAGGATCATAGCGCGTTCCTGTGGGTCTGGAACTTCCGGGGACCCCCACACGGAGTTACACCACATGGGTGTGATTTTTTATTAAATTATGGCTGAAAAGAAATGTAGGCGTTTTATATGAGCCTTGGACCTCAACCCAATTACCTCCAATTTAATCAGGTAATCTAGGGACCATTGCATTCAATGCAGCTGTTTTCTCATGAGGCTGCTGACAAACTAGCAAGACAGACACACAAACAAACTGGACGGGGTGCTGGAAGTGTTCTACACCCCTATATTGATGTTTCCTTTACTTTTCTATAAGGGTGTGTGTGAGGAGCTAACCTATGAGGAAATTCAGGAGAAGTTCCCAGAAGAGTTTGCAATGAGAGATCAGGACAAATATCGATATCGCTACCCCAAGGGTGAGGTAGGACCTCTCTGAGCAGAGCTTTTTTGTTACTTAAGGATACTGTCAATCTAAATCGTGAATAGTGAATACTATTAAAGAATAATGACTATGTGTTTTTCTCATAAATACAGTACATTTAACTCAATTCCTTTTGTGTGTCTTTCTGTGTGCCAGTCCTATGAGGACCTCGTCCATCGTCTGGAGCCAGTCATCATGGAGTTAGAACGGCAGGAAAACGTTCTGCTTATCTGCCACCAAGCAATACTGCGTTGCTTGCTGGCCTACTATTTAGATAAACCTGCAGGTACAGAACACACAACATAGTTCCTGTAGACTAACGTACTGTATCTCTTGACAAAACATTAACAACATGGTTTTGTCCTAATGTGGTTTGTTTCAATGCAATACTTTGCAGATGAGTTGCCATATCAAAGATGTCCCCTTCATACAGTGCTCAAATTGACACCAATTGCCTATGGTAAGTATATTGTTCATATACCGTAAAATAAGTGTACTAATGTAACA
This sequence comes from Electrona antarctica, assembly GCF_951216825.1. NCBI lineage: Eukaryota > Metazoa > Chordata > Actinopteri > Myctophiformes > Myctophidae > Electrona > Electrona antarctica. The sequence goes on along the minus strand of NC_136807.1, from coordinate 21,009,683 downwards.
GATTAAAACCATTTGGTAACATTTGTACATCTGAATCACAAATGAAGTAATTAACACTGAATATTTTACTGTATTGACTATTTGTCTTTGTTTTGCTTTGTTATTCTCACAACAGGTTGTAAAATTGAGTCATTTTACCTTAACATTGAAGCAGTCTGCACACATAGAGAGAGACCCATGGTAAGTTCTCACAAGCATGTAAACTCTCATAATAAATACTAAGGTTTGCAAATATAAGAGCTTATGACATAGTGTGGCATAAGCATATACAGTACTGTATGAATATGTTGGACCTGTCTTTATTTAGCTCAGAAGCCTATTGATCTTGTTCAGGGGTATTTCTCTTTGGCTGAGGAGTAGATGTTTGGCTTCCAATGCAGGTGTCGTTGGTTCAAATCTAGGTGGTTACATATATTTGTATGCACTATGCATTCAATAACATGGCTCCAAAACTATGGAATGCACTTCCCATCACAGTCAGAACTGCAGCCTCACTCCCAATCTTCCGCCATAGTCTGAAAACCCACCTCTTCAGACTCCACCATGGCCCGTAGCACTTGCCCTAGCTTAGCCCCTTAGATAGCACATTATGTAGACTTAAATAGTATTTTAAACAGACTTATAGCTTGTTACGTAGACAGCTCTAGAATTGCACTTTATGCAGTCATAGCACTTTATAGTACACATGTATAATATATTATATAGTATAGTATGTATAGTTAACATAGATACTCCACTGTTACGTTCTTAGTTTACGCATGATTCATGATAACTACTTTTTATATATGTGATGTATGCCATGCTTTTGTTATTACTTAATGTAAGTCGCTCTGGATTAAGAGCGTCTGCTAAATGCCTAAATTGTAAATTGTAAATTGTAATGTTAGTAACTGTGAAAGGAGAGTATGACAGTAAGAGCACACACAAACACAAATTAGCCACCCGTTCTGTTTCTAAAAGAAATATGTTTATGTTTATGCGCTTGCAGAATGTGGATACCAACAGGAAACCAGAGGACGCACTGCAGACCGTCCCTGACCACATATGAAGACGGTTTGGAGTCTGAAGTTGGATGTTATACTATTTCAAATCAACTCATAGAAACACAATCCTCTTTTTTTTTTTTTTACAATATATTTATTGCATTTTTCTTTTTTTTATACAAACAGACAATACAACAGAACAATACATAATACATCAGACAATACAATTACTTAAAAAACAAACAAACAAAACAAAACAAAAACAAAACAAACATACAGTACATACATAAAATAAGGGCACTTAGACTGGTAACAATAACAGAGTCCTTATGGCCACAAGACCAAATAGCTGCAGAGAATACAATTAAATTTCAGTTTCCACCATTAAATAAGATAAATCATTAACCGTAATATACTGGATAAACCGTCCCCATATTCTATCAAACATCTCTTGTTTATTTTTCAAAGTATAAGTGATTCTTTCCAGAGGAAGACACAATGACAGCTCCCTAAACCACTGAGTAATACTGAGCTTGCCTATCTTTTTCCACGATAAAGCTATAGCCCTTTTGGCTTGTAGTAAACATAAATCTAGAAATAACACAATCCTCTTTAATGTTATTGTTGGATTAGTGTTTAAAAACAGAATGGCAGACCATCACTACAGAGGAATGGGTAAATATGTGCAAAACACAAATTACGTCCACCAACTCTAGAATGTGGAGAGAATTCTGTTGGAAGAACCTAATGAGATTCTTTATTACACCTAAAATTAAGTCAAGACAATAATTGAAAACAGATCAGCCATGCTGGAGACAGTGTGGCCACATGGGAGCGGGCCACGCTCATATATTCTGGACTTGTCCTAAAATTCAGAAATACTGGCAGGATATCCACTCCACCTTGGAGACCATTCTGTGTTTTGAGATACCTCTGACTTGTTCCTTCTTACTGCTGGGAAATATCCCTGAAGAGTTTCTAATACATGATAAGTATTTAATCAAGATCCTCTTAGCGACAAATAAGAAAGCGATCACACGACGCTGGTACCAACAGGACCCACCAACGAAAGAACATTGGATGGACATTACTGAGGAACTGTATGTTATGGAAAAACTAACATTCATACTTAGACTACAAAAGGATAAGTTCTATAAAATGTGGGAAAAGTGGGATCTCTTCTCTCAGCCTAGTGATAATGCAATAGGATTTCAATGAATGTATCTTGTAATATGAAAAATGCAGCTTTGTCTTTTTTTTGTTTTTGTCTTCCTCTTTTTGTTCTTTTTTTCCCGTCTTGTCTTTTGGTTTTTGGTTTTTTGTCTGTTTTTTCTTCAATAAAAATTAAGTGAAAAAAAAAAAACAGAATGGCAGGAGGGTGTTTAAGGATGTGAAGGAATGTGTTGAACCAACCATAGTTCCTACAGACAAACATGCATGCAAATGTCAATGATCTGCCGGTATCTGCAGTAACTGAAAAGGTCACACAGAGTTTAGTAGGAAGGCTATGGAATCTTCCTCAGCTGTCATCTGATAAGTTCCCCTTTCATAAGTTTAGGATGTCACATTGTTTGGAAATGAAATTATTAATCATCGTAATCTATTAAGACGACTTAGACCAAGTGAAAATGGGAACCATGAAATTGTGTTCTAGACATTATGACACAGTCCATACAGATAGACATAGCAATTGCATTATGGACGAATCAGCACCATGGACAGAACCACTTCTTAATGGATACAGATAGAAAACGTTTTATATCTATCTCCAGCTGGGTATCTGTGATGACGTTGAAAGTATGACCCACATTTGGGAAAAATATTCAGAATAAAGAGGTAAAACACCAGGTGTGTGTGTGTGTGTGTGTGTGTGTGTGTGCGTGTGTGTGTGCGTGTGTGTGTGTGTGTGTGTGTGTGTGTGTGTGTGTGTGTGTGTGTGCGCGCGCGCGTGCGTGCGTGCGTGTGTGTGTGAGGGAGAGTTTGTTTCAATGTTTTTTCTTACAATGTGTTGACATTCAACCAGGCAGGGGTTAATTTCGTCATTTCCCATGTTCACCGATGGAAGCCGTCCGCGACATTTCCAGTATACACAGGAGGGGTATTTGAACATCAGCACTGACTGCAGCAGGCAGATCAGCCTCACAATCTGCTGGCTGATTCATACTTTCCACTTTTCAGTGATCACCAGACAGATGTTGGGAACGCTTTTCAGAGAATTGCCATTATCGTATTATTACAGTGGTTTCCAAGACGTTTAAATTAAGCCGAGGGTGGGGAAAGACTGCCCCTTGCAAAAATAACATGTGTAAAATGTGAGGTTTGCACGGTACCGTCTTGCGCACGCACTGCTTCACTCCTGCGAACAACGTGAAACGGACTCCGCAAGTCATCATTTTGGAGCGCATGAAAGCTGTATTGTGTGGACAGAATGACTTTTAAAATCCATTGCATGTTATTCATCTTCACTTTTCTACAAGAGGGATTGTCAGTCGAATATGAAGCACGTGTTGGAGCAAATAACGTTCTTTTACAGGTAAGGATTATTAGTCTATTCTTGTTGAATGGCACACGTGTGATTAGGCTACATTTACAGGCACGCTTGTGTGTGTGTGTGTGTGTGTGTGTGTGTGTGTGCGTGCGTGCGTGCGCGCTTGCGTTTTTACACAACCTATAGGCATAGCTATCGTAAAAATAGATGAAACGCATATTAATTTATAAACTACATTAAACAGGCCACAGGGTCATACATTGCACAAAATTAGGCTCGATACGATTGATTTTCGTTGTATTAATGTATATTTAATTTTCATATAAACAGTTTAGTTATTCCATGCAGCCTTAAAACAATTTGTTTATGTTAAATTCCCTACAATCTCCAGGATATGTGGTAATGTATTGACACAGCAATGATTTGTGTGCAAAATTAACATTTGAGACCAAACCATGCCCCCTCAGTGCCCCTTCATACAGTGAAAGCATTTATTTCCAGTTCCAGTTCCCTGCCATTCATGAATGGCTTTGATTCAGACTATTTTGACACAAAATCTAGACCCAACCTTCACACACAGATTGTGGAGATTACTTAAAAAAGGAGGCTTGTTTGTGTGTAAACAAAATATAGCATAACTTAACTTTGATGTAGTAGCCTATATATAAGATATGGATTAAATTACTATGAATGTGAAATTCTCAGATTTGTTTTGTTCAATTAATAAGTTCATCATGCTATCTTCCACACAAAAAACATATACAACTCAAAACTAAGCTACAACTGAACTCACTCAAAAACAACTCTTCTATGCAGTTGTGAAATGCATTTTTTTGTTTCTCTTCCAGAGAGTGAGACGTCAAAGCAAACCAGCAAAGCCAGTGGTAAGTCTGTATAGGGCATCCCCCCCCCACACACACACACACATACACTATTGAAAAATATGAAGCTTATTGTGTAAGATATAGCGAATCAGCTTTTCAGCATTAGCTTTCAGCAGTTTGCTTTCCGTAACAAAAACCTTATGACATTCTTACGAATGTCCATTGCCAAATTCAAACAATGTAAGACCCCAAATGTACAAGAATAGCAGTGGTGACAATGTGATCTTCATTATTTCTTTCTTCACTTTGTACAGATGACTTATGAAGGTCTTTTTGGTGTCATGTAACGTCACTGTGCATTTTTTCCAAAATCTGGATTGAAACAACATGCTTAATAAGTTGTCTTGCTCTTTTAGAGACTAGTATCGTGGAATACAGAGCTAACATACAAGTACATATATTGATATAGAACAGAACAGCTCTAAACAGTGACTTCATTAGTACCATCATTAAACATCATTTCTATATGCCTCAAGCGTGCAGAAGCAGTGGTAAACTGAAATTATATGAACACATCTGTTTGCTATAGAGAGTGAACCACAACTTTCCTAGATGCCAGTGAACTGGAGGGCTGCTGTGCCCCTCTACTTCTGGTCTGTCTCCTGGTCCTGATGTGGCTAGAGCTGACCAGGTTGGTCTCAGCAGGCGCCAGTACTGCTTAAAGTAAACAAGAGGAGGCGAGAGATACCATGCATGGGAACTGCTTTGTGTTTTGTTTGAACTTGTCAAACCAAAGCCAGGACCATGCTTGATCCACCAATGGCAATGATAAAAATACATATGAACAGGGTTACAATTATGTGACTTTCCATCCTGCTCCCTACACATAAAAATACTTCAACTGAAACTGTACATGCTTGACCCATGAGGGTCCTGTCTTTCTAATTTGCAATGTCACAAAATAAAACATTTACGTGGTGGGGCACTCATAGTCGATGAATGGATTAATTGGCAGATTTGTATTTGCTTTTCCCCCCCATACACTTCCCCTGTAAACTACCTATAATCTCTTTAATTCTGCCAGTGTGTATTAACTTTCAATAGCCAGCAGCGATTGTGAAAACAACATTAAAGTGTTTTAATTGTCACCCTCACCAAAACATCTTTGGATGACTGAATATGCTGCAAACACAAGTGTACAGAGTTGTTGATTGAATGCAGGATTATGTTATGTGCAAAGAAGCCCCTGCATTTCTACTTTAACATGACTCTCATCATATACTGTATATATATATATATATATATATATATATATATTAGAGAGAGAGAGATATTAGAAGTATGTTTCTATGTTGCATTTCAGTTGAAGGTGACAGACTACCATGTGAAATGTTCAGTGGTGTCCCGCTACGCCCTGACCACAGTTCAGAGTTCAGTGTGGAACCAGCTGCCCCTCACCAAGGAGTCTGCCTTCGAGGTGGACCTGCCTTCCTCTGCATTCATCTCTAACTTCACCATGTGAGTCTCAAAGTCAAACGTTAACCATCTTTTTAGCAATGAAATTTACTTTTGGCATGCTGCAGATATAATAGAGCCATAATACACATGGGATGAGCCATTAAATAAATGCAGCCCAGTCGGTGATGGACAAAATCCAGAAATAAGACTTCAGAGGGGTTATGTTAGGAACCCAAATTCCGGTTGAGAGGAGACACATCATTGGATTACCAAGAGGGCTGGAAACCACTGTCCTTTAAAACTGCTAAATATAAAGAAAACAAAATAAGCCACCATTGCAGGCCCAACAGAAAGAGAGCGGAAGCAGGTGAGGGGGGTAGAGCCTCAGGGCAGATGAATACCAGGCTTTGTAAATACAAGTTAAAAAGTTAATAGAGAAAATGACAGGAATATGCCAAGTCTTATCCCCGTTTCTGCTCTGCACTGTTTACCAAGGCACCATGCCAATGCAGACATACTGAAGGTCCCACGCACACATGTGTGCATACCGTACCGAACATTTCACATACACATTTGCAGATTTGCATGTTGCAAAAACACCAATCTGGAAAAACATGTAGTTTTTACAACCTTACACTGACGTGTGTGCTATACATAATCACTAATTTCTCCCTTATTCATTCTATCTCTCTCTCTCTCTCTCTCTCTCTCTCTCTCTCTCTCTCTCTCTCTCTCTCTCTCTCTCTCTCTTTCGCACGCACGCACGCACGCACGCACGCACGCACGCACGCACGCACACACACACTAGCACATACATGCCCATTTTTACACATATACTCAGAAGTTATTGCCAAATGCAATGCACATCATGGACTATCCAGAGGAAAATAGCTGTGGCAAATGTGTTTCTTTGGTTCTGTGGCACTTCTGTGTCTCAGACTGAGAGCACTACTGTGTTCCATGTGTGTAGGTCACTCAAGTAAAGCCATTCCCTTACCTTCTCAGCCACATATAAATACAAGTAACTCCATTTTCCACTGGGCTCTCCCATGCCATTCGGCTGTGTTTGAAACAAGACCTGTTTCAAGGCTGTGGGTTTATTTTGGTTGGCCCTTGTTGTTTTTCTATTTGGATATATTTGTTCAAAGAACTTGACCTTATTTTAGCACCTTGTCACGTGACAAGAGCAACGGCGGTAGGAATCAGAGAACTGGGCGGTGTGACTTGGATTACGCCCTCAAGCTGAGGTTTCTGTTGGGATTTTGTTGGGTGTAGCATGTGTATACTGCCTCATAGGTACAAAGTGCTTGCTTGATCCTTTCCACTCACCTCTGCTAAAAACCCCACCTCATGTTTCATGTTTTCAATGCAAACTACAAACACAATATATATGTTTGTGCAGAGTTGAAACAAGCTACTACTTACAGTATAGCCCAGCGACTTGCATAATACCTCCCTAGCTGGGGGGTGGGGGCGGGGGCGGGGGCTGAGCGGTACATGTTTGGTTTCCCATGCAGGAGCCCGGGTGCAAATGTTAAGGAGCTAAATAAAATAAAGCATGCTAAATTTCCCGGTGGCATTAGATTCTATATGCTGTGGCTCCCATAGAAGAGAGTCATGTGTTATTTCTCCGTCCTCTATCCCATCAGCACCTCCAATGGAAAGGTGTATGTTGCCCAGGTGAAGGAAAGAGCCGCCGCCAGGAAAATTTACGATGCTGCAAAGAAGCAAGGAAAAACAGCCGGCCTCGTTGCTACCAAGTTGGTATTTTGAACCTGTAGCTATAGCACTTCACAATTCCATTTTGGAAAATCATTTTAAGGGGTGATGATTTCCTGGACATGCAGCAAGTAATTTTTTTCGGACACTGTAATATGCAAACATTGTCTTTTTTTTGTGTGATCAAGTTTTTTTTTTTTATTTTTTTTTTAAAAAGGGGTTTCCCCCCACCCCACCCTCCCACCCCACAGGTTGAACAGCGAAACAGATACAAAAATGACAATACATCAACACATTTTTTTAAAGCAAGACAGGTACTTAAAATAAAAGAAATAAAAGAAGAAAAGAAAATAACAGTCATCAGAGATGTTGGCATGATTTAAGTTTTTCTAATGCTGTGGATAAGATGTCAAGTGTGTTTTCTTGTGCCCCATTGGATCGAGCTATAGAGAGTTCCAGAGAGTCCATTAATGAGAGGATCCATTGTGAGACCTATGCAAACATGCAAACATTGTCAACAAAATCAAGCTACTCTTTATTGTACTCCTTGTGTTACAGAGAGAGGGAGATTGAGAAGTTCCGTGTAGCAGTGAGCGTGCCCTCAGGGGAGCGAATGTCCTTCTCCCTTACTTATGAGGAGCTGTTGCCACGGCGGCTTGGACGGTATGAGCTCAGTTTGGGTTTGAGGCCCAGTCAGCCAGTCCAGAACCTCACCCTGGACGTCAGTATATCAGAGAGGACGGGCATCAGCTTCATCAAAGTCCTACCACTCAAAACGAGTCGACTGCTCTCCAACACTGTCCAAGGTAAATTGTTGAGAGGCAGACTGAGGGTCATGTCAAAAAACAAATAAAACAACTGATGTCATAGAGGACTGCTGTCACAGACTGGCCACCTGGTCAGGATCCACATTGGGTGCGATGTGAATACCAGGATCCACATTTCTTCATTGTATGGCATTGGCATTTCTTTGGAGAGTTAGTTTCAATAAAGACTCTTGGTTTCTCACCTCTATAACCTCAACTTATTTTCTATAAAATAATTCATATGGTAGCTAGCAGCTACCACATGGGAATGAATGACATGCTCAGTCTGTTGACATGCTCTCCTGCAGGGGATGGTGATGCGCCTGCATCCACACAGATCCAGCAGAGTAATGGTTGTGGCCGCGTCCGCTACAGCCCCACACTGCAGCAGCAGAACAGTGTCTCCACGAAGGGCCTCAACGCAGACTTCATCATCCAGTATGATGTGCAACTCACAGACCTCATGGGTGATGTCCAGGTGAGCACCTGTGCATTTTAGCCTCATCAGCCCCTCAGTGTATGCTGTATTTGAGTCAGTCACTCTGCACACTCACTGTGACGGCTATGGCCTCTGTCAGGGTGTGTGTGTGTGTGTGTGTGTGTGTGTGTGTGTGTGTGTGTGTGTGTGTGTGTGTGTGTGTGTGTGTGTGTGTGTGTGTGTGTGTGTGCGTGTGCGTGTGCGTGTGCGTGCCTTAATCTTGTCTTTCAGTGTGCTGGGTCCTGGTTGGAGAGTGGCAGCTGGCCAGGACCTCCAATTACAATAAAAGAGACACCTTTCACAATGCACTTCCTCTTTCATCTGGGCCACACAAGCAATGTTCTGGTGTGGCCATACCTTGCTTTTGTGGCCCAGATGAAAGAGGAAGTGCATTGTGAAAAGTGTCTCTTTTTGCCTTAGCAATTCTTTAGTTTGTGGCAGTTTAGCCATATTTTTGTCGGAGACTGTCTTTTCTGTTCTACTCAATTTATTCTATTTTAAATAAACATTCATTTTTGCATTTTATCTCTCGATGTTTGCCTTTATTTGTTGTGGTCTGTGAGCTGGGCCATATAACATACAGACTGACACAAATTTGCAAAGAACACAGTCAGAAAGGAGTTCTCTGCGATACCCTTATACCTGCGATATGTTTTTTTTGTGCCTCTATCTCAGGTGTATGATGGCTACTTTGTGCATTATTTTGCACCACGAGGGCTTCCTGTGGTTCCCAAAGATGTCATCTTTGTGATTGATATCAGTGGCTCTATGATTGGTGCCAAAATAAAACAGGTGCAGTAGGAAAAACAGAATGAAAACATATCTAAAGACGTCAAATAGTTGACATGCAATATGAAATAACATGTTCTGTTGGTGATTTTATAGACCAAGCAGGCCATGGGAACCATTCTAGGAGATCTTCGAGAGGGAGACCACTTCAACATCATTACCTTCTCAGACAAGGTTCACACCTGGAGGAAGGGACGCACCGTTCGGGCAACTCGCCAGAATGTGCGAGATGCCAAAGACTTTGTGAAGAGAATAATTGCTGAAGGATGTGAGTTGGAATGTGGAATTATTCACGAAATCACAAAATCTATTATAAAAGCCTTTAAAAAAATATATATATATTTTTGTTTTGCTCAATCCAATTTATTTGATATTCATTCATGTTTTTTCCTCCATCATCTGTTGCTGATCCTATCCTGCTTCAGGGACCAACATCAATGCAGCTCTGCTTTCAGCTGCCCAGCTTGTCAACCCCCTTCTCTCTGTCAGCCCTGGCCAGTCCTCGTCTTCTGGGGCACGCCGTGTCCCTCTGGTGATCTTCCTAACCGACGGAGAAGCAACCATTGGTGTGACAGCGGGCGACACCATCCTCAGTAATGCCAAGAATGCTCTGGGCGATACGTCTCTGTTTGGCATAGCGTTTGGGGACGACGCAGACTTTGCACTTCTGAAACGCTTGGCCCTGGACAACCGCGGCGTGGCTAGAATGGTCTATGAGGACGCAGACGCCGCATTGCAGCTGAAGGGCTTCTATGATGAAGTGGCCAGCCCCTTGCTGTCTGACGTACAACTGTCCTACCTGGACGATCAAGCATTTGATGTCACACATTCCCTTTTCCCAAACTACTTCCAGGGCTCTGAGCTGGTGGTGACCGGGAGGGTTAAGCCAGGGATCAAGGATTTGAAGGTGTCACTGAGTGCTGTTGATTCAAAGCAGAGCATGAGGGTGGATAATAATGTGTTGATCCCCAAGGAGAAGGGGAATGGGACTGCAGAATCAGTAGGCTGTGTTGAGGGAATAGAGGGAGTCTCCAGCTTTGTACATCGACTCTGGGCTTATTTCACCATCAAAGAACTGCTGCTGGCTAAACTGAAGAGTAATGACCCTGCAGCACAGAGGCTACTGGCAGACAAAGCCACCAACCTCTCACTCAAATATAACTTTGTCACGCCGGTCACGTCTTTAGTGGTAGTAAAGCCCGATACAGATGAGGCAACTCCGTCTCCAACCACTACCACTATTAAACCCACCACCTCATCTGGCACAACCACTACTACGACCAGCACGGTCGCAACTACCACCAAAACAGCCTGGAAGAAGGCAAGCTCACCTTCTAATCACAAGCCTGTTAAAACTAAATCAGATCCTGCAGCCACTAAGCCTCCAAAACCTCAGCCACCTCCTGGACGCCCCACATACACCCCTCAACCTAAAAAGACCTCCTCCACGTTGCCTCCATCAGGGAGAACAGTGGCATCACCGTCCATCAGGAAAACCACTACAACTTCTAGCCCAACTTCAGGCAAAACAGCTCCAGCACCTCTCTCTGGGAAGATCCCCACTCCCTCCCCTAATTCTCCCAAAACAGCCTCTGCTGCTCCTCGTAGGAGAATCTCCTCCTCTGTGCTGAACTCCCTAAAAACCGCCCCTCCACCAGCACCCAACAAATCCTCCACCCCAGAGCCTCATCTAATCAAAACAAACCCTCCCACCACAACAAGAACCTCCACTACACTCGGTGCATCCACTACAACAACACCACTCATCAGAACCGATCCCGTAACCCCGCCCGTGACAGTCCTCCCGCCCGTCAGAGTGACACTGCCCTCATCAGAGACAGAGAACAGCTCCATGTCTGTCACAGACGCTCCCCCACCAGACGTCACCGCCATGCCTCAGGTGTTACTGACCCCCCTGACGTCCCCCAGTCCGGCCCCAGCTCCAGCCTCGCAAGACAACAGTTCAGATTCAGACTTGGATATAGATATTACCATACTAGCCACATTGGTTTCTGGAACATTTGCACCAATGCCTGGTGCAACCGATGGACCAAAACTATGGGAGGCAGCAGGGCTTCTGGGTAGGTTGTCCGCTCTACTTTGCGTTATTGGTCAATGAGTCAAACTTATAATTATGCTCTTAGAAGTGCCGTGTTGAATAATGAAACAGTGCAGTCATCATTCTCTTTTCTTTTGCGGCCTGAGCACCTCTGGAATGCCCTGCCTGAAGATTTATGGCTAAGTCAGTGTCATCTTTTAAATCGCTTCTGAAAAGTTCTTTAGATGTAATAGGCTTTCTATGTTTAAAATAATTGATATAAGTATTTTTGTAAATCTCTATGGGGAAAAATGAATGACGTGGCATCAGAAAACCACGCCCACTGCTATGCTCTATACGGACGCATCGTAAGGTTTGTTTATGGTTATGTCTCTGAGTCATAGTGACGTGGCTGTGGTCTGCCGACCAACCAGACAAAAAATAATAATTATACATATCTCATTGCCATCGACAATGAAAGGAGAAATTAGGTCAAATGTCCGCCAAATATGACGTAAAATGTTCGCAACACAAACATTAAATGTCATTGACAATGAAGGGAAAATTCACGTCATCTTATCCCCACACGTCTCATATTTGCTATCGACAATGACAGGAGAAATTAGGTCAAATATGACATACATTTGTGGCAACAGGCAGTCTGGTTGGCCAGTATGAGATGATGTATGATGATGTACGATGATAAGAACGCCCCTCACTTCACACAGGTGTGATTTTTTACATGTGATTTTGAATTGACTTTTGTTGTTTATGCCTATGGATGGTTGGCATTGTAAAGGCCTTTATAAATAAAGTATATTATTATTATTTTTATCATTAGTAGCACATTAGTAGCATGCATGCCTAATGCAGAATTTAAATGTTGTCATGTTCTGTATTTCTCCACTAGATGTCTCTACCTCCATTCAGATCCAGAGAAAAGGTGAATAGATATTCTTTACTTGTATTGACTCACTGCTTTCACATGTTTATTACATTTTAAATGACTGTTCCATTATAATCAGTTGCAATTGAGTTTGAAATGTAAATCTTATTTTCTCTCCTATATCGATTTATCATATAGATATTGACCTTGTGAAAGGTGAGTGTTATTAATATTTCACAAACTGTAGTTGCAATGCTGATATAAATCTGGACTAATCTTCCCTAGCATGGTACTGAATGTACTGTAGTACACTGAGTTTTATTTCCTCCCAACATTTGAATTTCTTCCTTCTATTTATCAGACTTTGACGCAACTTATGATTATGACTACGATCTCAACTATCATTCCTGTAAGTTTAAAATCCTCCTCTGCAAGAGTAAATTCAGTTAAATTTCAAAAGATTCTGATATGATTCAATGTATTATTTTTTATTTTCAGGGGATGATACCGCTGATGCAGAATCATTTGGTAGGTAATGGGTGGTGTTTACAGCAATGGTATTTATCACTTTAAGATATCACTAATTATCTTAATAATATGCAGCTTGCTTGCAAACCTTATTTAGACCTGTCATTGATTCCAGTGCTTGGGCTGGAGGAGGACTGTCCTTTAGTTGAATGTCTTGTCCTTTTAGACCCCCCGGCGAGACTGAGCTCTGTCAGAGTCTTCTCTTCTTCAGGTAGGCGTACAATCTTCTATTAACCACACATGCATGGTCATTCGTAAACCCACTGAGCAATAGTCGTCTATTAGACCAGGGGTTCTCAACCCGTGGGTCGCGACTCCTCTGGGGGTTGCCAAATTATTTTGGGGGGTCCCCAAATTATTGAAAAAAAAGAAAAAAAAAATATATATATATTTTTTTGCAACTGAATGGCTGGGAAATGGAAATGAAGAGTTTACATATAGTACACATATACACCTTCCCTAATGATTATCTGGTTTCAGTATTTATTGTCTCCACCAGGCCGAAGGCATGGGGAGAGAGTATGTTTTGCACTCCGTCCGTCCGTCCGTGTGTCCGTCCGTGTGTCCGTCCGTCCGTGTGTCCGTCCGTGAACAGCTAATCTCTGGCACCGTTGGCTTGATCGCAGCCATACTCTGCACACACACTCCCTGAATGCCAGAGCTGAACCTCTGCCCCAAAGTTTTAACATTGGCCTGTTATAGCGCCACCAGGAGGCCGCTTTGTGCAAAACAAATGTTTTGACAGTACACCTACAGATTTTGTCCAAACATTACGCAAATTGGTACACAGTCTCTCTAGAGCAATTCAACGAAACGGGTCTTTCAGATTTTTCAGACTTCATCCTGATTGGCTAAGATTGGCTTCCAAAGTTCGCAGGAGTGCTCCGTTTCAAACAAAATGCTGCAAATCATGAACACATGGTGTGATTTCCGTGAAATTTTGCACGCACATTCCCAGTAGGTCGAGGAAGAAATGCCACTTGAATATTTTCAACTCAGCCTCATGGTGGCGCTATAACTGGCCGATTTGTGTTTTTACCTATAACTGCACCGATCTGTGTAAAACCATGTATGCACACTCCCTAGAGGCCAAGGAAAAACCTTTGCCTGGAATTTTTCACATCTGCTCTTTATAGCGCCACCAGGAGGCCGACATAATGTAAAACACATTTTCTAATATTACTCCTTCAGATTTTATCCAAATTTCACGCAAATCGGTACACATGCTCTCCATAGTCATGTGATCATGTGATTTGTTTGATTTCTCATAATTATCCATCCTGATTGGCTACGATTGGCTTCTAAAGTTTTCAGGAGTAGCCCGTTTTGTACCCGTTTTGTACAAATCGCCACAACTCCTCAACGCAGCGTCCGATTGCGGTGAAACTGGGCATGCCTATTCCCACTAATGAGACGTAGCTTGCGAAGTTAGTTCATTCAGACAACCTCAAGGGGGTTCATGCCATGCTCAAGGCGCATACTATACTCAAGGGGTTAACATGCTGCATTACTATGTGGGTGTACAGTGTGTGCAGTCCCTCACGTCATTCGCCGATGCGGCAGTCAGCTGACCAATTGGGCGGGCTACTTAAGCTCACCAGTCTGCATGCTCTTCCTGCCTTCCTCTGCATATGGTCCCCGGTTGTATGCGATGTTTTTTGTTCCTCGTGGTTGTTGCTGCTGCTATTGCTGTCCGTGTGTGCAGCTACTTCTGCTTAAATCATGCTTCTCAGCTACTGTCCTTGCTGTGATAAGGGCCTGCAGGTTGTATGCAAATATTGAGTTTGATATGATTCTGCTAATGCTGCTGAGTTCTACTATGTGGCTTCAACAAGCTTCATAATAGCCCGTTTGGTAATTAAGCCGGATGCGCAGTCAGTGCTGCAGCTTCTATTGTAACATGGTATGTGTTCTATAGCCAAGTTCTCATTTTGCTAATGTTTTGCCAAGTCAGCCCAGGTGCAGTGTTTCTCCCATTCAGTGATGGGTCCTCAACTCATGTGCAGTGGTTGCCACGTCCGCTTTTATAAGCAATGTTGGGCTTGTTTTCTGTAGTCAATTGTTCGGTTCTGGTGTTCTGTCATGGATCCAAATGACCGTGTCCAATGAACTGTATTGTTTCAAAGTCGTCGTAGTCAGTAGGGTATATATTGTAAGTTAAGTTGTCACGTGGCGAGTCCTAGTCGGGTACAGGATGGTTCTACACCTGGTTGCTTTCTTTCTCAAGATCTGGCAACTCAGCTGCCTGTTTGTCTCCTAGCAGTTTCATTCATTTTGGAGCAAGACTTCAGTCACACTCTGCTTACCAAAGTATTCCTTAAAACACTTTCTATATGTGCTTTGGAAGTGTTGTCTGTGAGGTAACTACCTTAATTGCAATCTTGATATAGGTTGGTGCTTTTGTAGCCATGTGGTGTTGAGGTTTCCTCATTGCCATGAGGGTTTGTTCATGCTAAACTAATGCTAAAGCTAGCACCCTTTTGCCTGTGATTTATTATGCTTCAGTGTTATGCCTGGTTAACACTAATACATTTATGCAGCTCTAGAAGAGCTTTCTGACTGTCAAGTCATATGTGGCATAGTTATTAATCTTAAAGTCATTCCATGTTTCCAATTCATAAGGACAGTATCATACGTTATGGTTAATTCATCTCAATCCATTTCAGTTATGTGCAGCGTCATTCTAAAGTAGGTTAAAATTGCAAATGCATTTGCAGTAATCTCATGTCAAGTGACATAGCCTACTGTCTACTGCTGTAGATCTGTAGATTTGTTTCTAGCTGTTTATTTTCGGACGTATTTCTCAATGGGCATCATTTAATTAGTGCTTTCTTTTCGTTGTATCATGTCTCAGCTTCACTATCCGGGTTGAGCTGTCTTGGAGAAGAGTTAAAAGCCTTAACAAACTGCTGCCTCCGTCCGCCTCTTCAAGCATATCCAGCTGTCGGTCTAGTCACTCCAGTGTATACCCCCCTCACTCTCTTTGAGGTCAGAAGTTCAGATCAATATATATATATATATATATAGCGTCTTGTCACCGTGTGTCCCATTGCCCATTTGTCACCTTTAATGTTTCAGATTCATATTGTATGTTCTGTTGATCAGTCCTTGAGTAGGACTAGGTAATGGCAGTTGCTTTGTGGGACTGAAGATGTTTCAAAAGGTGGTAGGCTAGCAGCTTGCGTATTGCTTCATTTCTGCACAACTAACATCCACTGCCAGGAGCTCTAAAGTGAAACTCCTAAGCATTAATTCATCACTTATCCGTGAGGGGACCTGGGATGAAGGAAGGCAGCCATAGACGTATGTCTATGTTCGCAGCAAGCTTGGCTTCCGTGTCGCAGTGCTTGTGCGACCTATAGCGTGTGAAAACATGTACGTCACCAAGAGGGGGTGGCGTCTGAAAAGCTTGGGACGGCCCTCTCGTGGGCATTAAATTCTAGCCCACATCACTCAGAATAGAGTGACGGTGGTATGTATTTGTAAATATTAAGCTCGTTCTTGGCGACAACATAGTGAACCAACACCACGTCGGGCCCAAATACATTACAAGGACAAGTTAAATGTTGTGAACAAACACGGCTGTGCTTAGATACTTTGTTGAACATTATGTCTCTGCGCCCATGCGCCGATCCAAGCCATTCTACGTCTTTTGTAAACTCGTCAATCTGGGTTCCTTGATGCTGTCTCCATGCTGGAAAGCTGAACATCTAATTCCGTTTCTGGCTCATTTCCTCGACGTGACCTGCTGTGGCACTTATTTACTGAGCAAGTCTGCACCATTGTGAGGTCAGTTTTGTTTTTGTTTTTCTCAATGCAAACAAGCCAGCAAGTATGGCGGCCGCTACCATGTGACACATGTGTTGATGCCCCCTCCAGGAGATTTTGGTACACCCTATTGGTTGTGTTTTCCCCGGTGCAGCCGGGAAATGTAGTCTGCCAGTTTGTATTCAGACCAGTAATCGATTTGATGTCGCTCAGTACCACTATAGTATTGAGTAACAGCATCAGGCAAATATCACAGTGATGACGTTTAATGTCTATTTAATTCCGCAGTGGATATATCATAAGTTTGGGTTAGTTGCAACTTGCATAGGAGGCCTTTGCTTGTTTCTCCAGTTTCAATTGAAACGGGCCTCCACCCTCAGGGGGCCTCCGAGCGCTGGCTGACTGTCGGGTGTCCCCCGCCACCCTTGGCCTCTCGCTCACTCGCTCACTCATATCTTGTTGTTAATCTACTTAACGTTGCAGTTAGTAGGGATGGGGCCGATTTTCTTCGTGGCCGTTTGGTAGCTACTTGGTAGCTACTATCAGGTGAAATATGTTGTAAGCCTTCATTTTCTGGTACCAGCTCAGGGGCCTCGCTGCTAGTCGAGTCCGCCCAGGGTCTGGGAGGTTGTGGCTCGATCACCGGCTGGGTCATACCAAAGACTCCGGGAAAATGGGAACCCAGTGCTTCCTCCGATCCTCGGCACTCTGCATCAATGGTCGGACTGGAGTAAGTCCCTGCGTCATTCCAGTGTCACGTCCAGGGGCTGTACGTGTACATCAATCCGCCTCACACTTCTGAATCAAGAGTTGGGCTCCTGCCCCGGGCCTCATGACTCTGCAAGGCTTGTTTTTCTGCTCCTCTTAGTTATTGCTTCAAATGGCATTGGATGGCAATCTAAATGAATGCAGTATAAGTTCATAGGTAATGGCATCGATGTCGTCAATTATCTGTCATCGCTTCCTCATAGAAGCTGTTTAGTGTCATGTTAAATAAATTAATACATGTATTAACATTATTAATTATTATAATAAAAATCACACCCGTGTGAACTGAGTGGTGCAAGGTCTTATATAGTCTGATCAGCTATGTCAGTGACGTCACACACTAACCATAGTAACCATGCTCACCTTTGCACGGACACGTAGGTATACAGGTACACAAATACAGACAAAGCTGGTTGTTGGAGTGGTTTGCACCACTCAAAAAATAAGTGGCTATACAGGACAGGCATATATCTTGCTTTCTCTCAAAGCAGATCATGTTTTATCTATTATCTGTGGCTCATTTGTTCATCAGGTTCATGACCCTCAGATATTCTCTTGGTCCTAAGCTTTCTTTCAGCACAAGTCTCAGACGTCCTAAGGTCGCTCAGTCAGGAGATTCACCAATGCTTCTTCAGCTGGCGTTGGTCGGTTGGGGTTTCTTCGAAAGTGATGGTTCTAGTATCTTGCGAAGAAGTAAGTCCATCACCATCACCCTGACCCTGCAGCGCTGTTGATTCTGCAGCATGATTATAGATTGCTCGTATGGAACATAGTAGTGTATCTCATCCCAGTTCTGGACGAGGGTGGTCTTGAACAGTTCTCGGGTCTGCATGACATGAAGCTATTTTAACTTCTTTAAGCTCATATTCAATTGCTCAAAGGCCTCATGAAGAGCATATGCCGCTCATGTAAGTTAATTCATTAGGGGCATCTATCACGTGGGTGTCTAAATAGACTAGGATTAAGATCTAAGGCTTTTCTCTTTAAATATCGGTTTCTCTCTCTTTTAACGGCTTATCGGGCTCGTGTGGTGTGGGAAGTCTCTTCTGCTGATCTTGACCCTCAGCATGATCTCTGTTTCCGATCCGTGCTTAGGATCCCCTATTCACACTTTTAATCATTCAGCCAGGATGAAGTATAAGTAACTCTGTCTCTGCTTGTGTCTTTTAGTTCTGCATTGGGCAACCTGCTTTGGCTGCGTTCTGGACTCCGTAAGGTGGCGCGAGCCCTGCCTAAGCCAGGGCTATCGGTCTTCTCAGCTCATGCCCTCGCTACTCCTGATTCTACTGCCACGCTGATGCGCCAGTTGCCAACCAAACTCAGGCCATGGTCCTCAGCTGCCCATGAATCATTATGTGCATCTAATCAGAAGAGCTTCAGTTGTTTATGCAGGATGTAATGAATGCAAGTGCTGTATCCGATCAGGAATGGTAATCTTATTACCTTGCATATACGGTGGTCGCTGGGTGGAATGCTTACAGGTCGTTATCTCAAGCTTAAATGGCTATAGTAGCATACCGGTTCTCATCTCAAGCTTATGTTCATAGCGGCTCTGAAACAGCGGGCCGGTGGCGTTCCTCTTGCTGACAGAGGGCCGGTGGCGTTCCTCTTGCTGACAGAGGGCTGGTGGCGTTCCTCTTGCTGAGGACGTCGGCGTAACGGTGAATGGTTGCACTACACGCGTGTAGTGCAACAGCAGCAGCAGCAGCAGCAGCAGCAGCGTAGAATATTCCTCTATAGTGGCAATAGCTCAAGCTTAAATGGCTATAGCAGCATACCGCTTCTCTTCTCAAGCTTGAGAAACAGCGGGCCGGTGGCGTTCCTCTTGCTGACAGAGGGCCGGTGGCGTTCCTCTTGCTGAGGACGTCGGCATAACGGTGAATGGTTGCACTACACGCGCGCAGCAGCGTAGAATATTCCTCTATTGGCAATAGAGGAATGGCCTATCGGCGAGCGCAGCCAAGCAGGCCTTTTTCAGCTAAGCTTAAGGTTAGTATGCCCCAGCCGATCCCAGATGGTTGTCTCTCATGCTGGGAGAAGAAAAAAGAAAAAAGAAAAGAAAAAAGGGGATCGGCCGGGGCCCCACACATTATATTTTCTCAAGAGGTAAGCCTCACGGCTCGGCGTGCAGTCATGGCTACACATAGCTCACATAAAAGTTAAAATATCCGTGCAAAATCCAGAAATGCATAGCTTGCATTTCGTCACTATTCTCAGTGGGACATCTGCACGGATGTGTACCGGTTGAGTATTCCCGTAGGGCGTTCCGGTTCTGCTTTGTTGGGGGGGTTGGCATATCCGGCAGGTTCCAGAAATGCATATTTGCATTTCGTCACTGTGTATCCATAGTGGGTCACCTGCCCGGATCAACGGTGAGAGTTCACCGAAAGTATGTGTGTTGGGGGGGTTATTGTATATCTATCTCCCTGCTCTTTATATTCTGTGTTATTGCTTAACCATGCCGAGCAGGGAGAAATCCAGCAGAGCCGAACGCCAAATCTAATATCATATGCACACTTGTTACTCATTCTGCAATAAATATTGGTTTAACTATTCGTGAGTTGTCTGACTGAAATGAGACGTAGCTTGCGAAGTTAGTTCATTCAGACAACCTCAAGGGGGTTCATGCCATGCTCAAGGCGCATACTATACTCAAGGGGTTAACATGCTGCATTACTATGTGGGTGTACAGTGTGTGCAGTCCCTCACGTCATTCGCCGATGCGGCAGTCAGCTGACCAATTGGGCGGGCTACTTAAGCTCACCAGTCTGCATGCTCTTCCTGCCTTCCTCTGCATATGGTCCCCGGTTGTATGCGATGTTTTTTCCCACCTCCTCCCCAGCACCACCACGGCTCTGCTATTTATGTTCCCCATGGGGGGTTATTGTATATCTATCTCCCTGCTCTTTATATTCTGTGTTATTGCTTAACCATGCCGAGCAGGGAGAAATCCAGCAGAGCCGAACGCCAAATCTAATATCATATGCACACTTGTTACTCATTCTGCAATAAATATTGGTTTAACTATTCGTGAGTTGTCTGACTGAACTAGGCTGAGGAAGAAATGCCACTTGACAGTTTTCAAATCAGCCTCATGGTGGCGCTACAACAGGCCAAGTCGCGTCACACACACACACACACACACACACACACACACACACACACACACACACACGTTTATATTACTCCTAAACATTTTGCCAAACATCACACACACTCCTATCCTCCTGGTGGAGACCTGTGCCCAGAAGGGCACTTTTTCTAGTTTATGGTGTATTGTCTCTATTATTAAGGTTATTGTAGCAGTCAATTTATATTGGGGGCCGGGAGGGGGCGGAGCGGGGGTCCTGCACTGCCAAAGCATCTCTGGGGGTCCCCGGCCAAAAACGTTGAGAACCCCTGTATTAGACGTCCGTCTAAAAATGGGTTATAATTGGTCTAAAAATTAAAGTTGTTTAGCGGTCTAAGCTTAGCCTTGACGCTGAGTAGCAGTTTTTTAAACATCTACTGTATATATAGACCGTCTATAGATGTTGAAACGACGTTGTTTCAACGTCTAATCTAAGCCTAGACCACTAAAAAAACGTATATACGTCTATTAGACTATTAAAAAATGCTCAGTGGGAGATGATGATGATGTTACTTTCATGTTTAATGTTGTCTTTTGTAGTTGACGGAGATCCTCATTTTGTGGTTCAGCTGCCAAAGCTCCATCAGAACCTGTGTTTCACGATAGACGGCAGGGCCAATGATGTTCTGAGACTGTTAGAGGACCCAGAGAGAGGTGAGCCATATTCCACAGAGCCATGTTCCACAGAGCAGCATCCTCTCCTGCTAGACATTGAAGCCTATGAAGTTATGCTTCGGCACACAACAGTGTTGCTCACTGATCACACTTTCACTTAAAAGTCAGTTATTTTTGGCAAAGCGACACCATCATGTGAAGAACTATAAATTATGCATAAACATACACATTAAAAACCCCTAATTTATCCATTTGTAACTCAAATGTAACCAAGTGGACCCTAACACTGAGGATTTTTCTATAATTATAGATCCCAACTCAGTTTCCAGTAAAATGGACATTGGAAAGCTGTAAACAGTATTAAATCCACTTTCACATGCTGATATCTGTCTTGTCACATACATCGTTTTTAAAAACACATTTCTCTTTCTGTTGGCAATTAAGGAATCACTGTGGACGGTCACCTCATGGGCGCCCCCTCCAAGCACGGTGTAGAAGAACGCTCTCGAACCTACTTCGACAAAATCACCATCTCCTCCTCCATGGGCACGTCCGGGCATATTGTGATCACCCTCACGTTGGACGCTGTAGTAGTGGAGGGGGAGGGGCGGGACACCTTGCCCATCAATCAGCAAGGCTCCATGACACGCCAGGGTGTGAGGGTCGCCGTGGACAACCACCGGAGCTGTCGGATAGAGCTGGCTAAGGATGTGCGTTTTCTGGTTCTGTTCCACCAGTACAAGCACCCCAGTTATCTGCAAATGGCCCACCTGGGATTCTACATCACAGATGGACAGGGGCTCTCAGCCTCGACTCGAGGCCTTCTTGGTATGTGTTGTGTTGTGTTGTGTTGTGTTTGTATTTTTCTGCCCTCTTTTCTCTGTCAGCTCTTATTAAACCTGCAATCTGGAACTTACTGTATAGTTCAAAGCTGAACTATACAGCTTTGACTATACAGCTTTTCCCCCCATGCGGGAGCATAAACGCGGGAGCATAAACGTATGGATTTCAGCTCCAAATTGATTATCATCCGACCCCTTGTACTTTCCTTGTGTACAGGACAGTTCCAGCATGCCGACATGAGTGTCACTCCTGCGAGGGATCCTCTGGGGGCAGGTGTCCACCGACACAGCAAAGAGGGGATTCTGGCCAGGGGGACGCTAAAGTTGGGGTCAACCTACATGCCTGTCACCTTGCAAGACAAGACTCTCAAGGACACAGTGAGGAAACGCCACCTTGGAAGGTGTTGGGTGGTGCCCAAGGCCGAAGTGGAGAGACTGCTGGGTTATCCATACCAGAGCTATGTGGTGGATCACTTATAAATAACTCAAATTACAATGAATAAATTAACTCCTGGGACAGCCAAAGTCATAATAATCATCGTGGAATGATTATTTGATGAAGGATGAACAAACACTGGGACTCCTGACATGATGTCAGTGAGTCTTACTGAGTCATCCTCAACTCCTCTGAGAGCAAAGAGAGGGGGTGGGGTGGGGTGGAGGGGGGGTGGGGGGGTGTAGCTGGGAGGGGTCTGCTACAGTGCATACGACAGCTGCAAAGAAAAGAAATACCAACAAACGCAGTATTGAAGATATAGTCAGGGATGAAAATGATGTCATTGTACTCTCTGCTTCATATAATTTGAACTGGATCCATGTTCTGTGGTTGGTATGGAAGACAGTGTCAGACTGATCCTTTGCCTGTTCACATGGCAACTACAAAGACAGTTTCATTTGTGCTTCCAATAGTTTATAGCTAGTGCATAGCCAGCCTAAATGTCGCTAGCTATGTATAGGCTTATTTTCACAGGTTCAAATTATCTGTATGAATTTACATATTATTGGTATATTTCATTTTGGAATGATTACACAATACACACACAGACAAATTCTTATTGTATTTCTGGATATTATATTGGATATTTATATTACATATATATTTAAGCGTAGAATTTTATCATTTTAAATCAAGTTTTATTTTTAAGATCAAATGTATATAGAATATGAATGTATGTATTGTATTATGTATAGACAATCCAAAAGACTGTGCAGTTATTATACATTTTCATAAAACAAATAACTAGAGGAATCAGCTGTTTGGGATGTTCCAGGTTTGCCATGTGCTTTTTATTTTTCTATCATTTCATTCATGGTTTAATTCATTTTATTTGTTACACAAGACATTAGGCATTGTTCATATACTAGTGATCAAACAAAGACTGTAAGTTGTCTACTACTCAGCCTGAACTATTTTTGTCAATTTCAAGGGATATTGTCAATAGTCGTTGTCAAAGGCCAAACTGGATATAAATTAAAACAGTACAACCACACACAGTAGGCTTTTGTTTTAGATAAATAAAAAAAAAAGAGAAGAGACAGTATCTGATGGTGAGAAAAGGAGGGAAATTTCAAATATAACCACAGACAAAGAGTAAACAGTGTTCCAGTTATTTTCAAATAACATGGTTCCAGGATAAAGGGCATACTTTCAACTATGCACACAGTGTGAACTTGTTGTGAATAGACAGTTATATGTAGGTAAGTATGTTGATTATTTAGACTGGTAAAGAATTTTGAATTCAGCTTCATGACGGAGGCTGATGCTATTATCCTTCTGTCTAAATCAGTGTAAGAATTCTATGATCATATAAAACCATAAAGCAACACTGGAATGACCACTAAATATGGTAAATGTAACACATGACACAGCAAATAACAACAAACAAAAAAACAAATAGTGTCGGTGTGCATCACTTTTGAGTTCCATTTTATCAGTTATAACATAAACTAATAGCATAGCATATTCAGCATTTGACGTAAACCTTTCACCGGTACATCAGTGAAATTCAAATAAATAGAACAGCACAATAAGACACGTAAACACCCCAAACACGTATTAACTTAGTTCAGAGTTGTTAAGGGATTGGTAATGACAGGTAAACGCAACATGGAATTGCTCCAACCTTGCACTGTAAAATCCTCAAATTAACACTGAGGATTTTACTGTGCTTAGTGCTCTAAAGGTTTGAAGCAAAAAGTACATTTTCAAAAACGCAACAAGCCAAGCCACAGATCAATCTGGCTGTAAGTGTATAATAGTGCAGAGATACAGAGGGTTACCTTGACTCAGACATGTAATGAATGATAGGCCCAAAGTCGATGGAAGAGAATTTCCTTTCTATTGCTTTCAGTCAGCTCTGCTAAAGAACATAATGGTATACTTATGTATAATGGTCAGCACATTTGTTCCTGTGATTAGCCAGCAATAATTGTATTGGCACAGGACTGATCTGCAGCTAACGGTTTGTTAAAATAACTTTTGAGAAATCCCATACATATCAGATAAAACCCCAAATTAAGGCTAAAACCAAATAAAAGTATATTGGTTCATTCTTGTGGGGTGGCACTTTTAAAATGTAGCCTTAGGACTTCTGACATACTAAAAGTGTTTTGGGTTATTATGAGTGTCCAGCGTTTTCCCACAATGTATCTGTGATATTTGTTTAGGATTTATTCACAGGGCTTAGTTCTTCAAGGTATGACTATCTGCATGACGTTATACAAGGTTTGTTACACAAGGGTTGAAACAACCAAGACGCAATCTGGTGCTTTCACTATGAGCCAAAAATTCAGTCATTATCCTCTCTGTTTCCTTTCCTGATATAAAATCAAACAACATACATTCTTTAGCTCCTTGGCATCCTCCCTAACATCTCAACAAGCAAAATCTGTAATCATCTTTTTTGTTTGCCCATCCATCACACATTCCTAAATCTTCCAAAGAATACTCCCTTCACAAAGAACACAGTCACACAGACCAGCGACACTCAAGGCAGCCCCTCTCCATGCTTCTTTTGCCTGACATTCCCTTACTAATATTCAAGCAGAGTACCCAGACCACAGTTTCCACCTCAGATCTGTAAACTTCATAACTTCAGCAAGTGAAACATGCACCACATATATAGAAATAAAACTCTTCAATAATTTAAAATGTTAGAAAGTAAAAATATTCAAATGAGAAAGGTCAACATCACGCAACAGAGGAAAACAACAAAACCGTCTGGGGGGTGGGGTGGGGGGGGGGGTGGGGGGGTGACAGTTTTACAGTATTAGCCACCGGTTAGCAGGGAACGACAACAGCATTGCAAAGTGAGCACTATCAGATATCAGTTGACAGTTGACAGAACAGCCCATTTATATATAACTTCTCATCACATTTTTTTTTTTTTTGCCAAGAACTTTTTGCCAAAAAAGGAGCAGAGTCTATTGAAATAACACAGGTAAAAGATCAAGTAAGAGAAAGGTGAAAGCAGGGTTGAAAGGAATTATGCGTGGAATGGCCCAGCCTTCTTTCGCAGTGTCGTTATATCCTATGTACAATACTAATGTGTAAAAAGATGCATGCATGTCAAGTAGAGGTGATTTCTCCAGAAGATGGAGTTCCACACAATAAGCTATTAAAATTCTCTCATGTCAGAGTTCCTAATTCAGCCTTTTCCATGTCCTCGCTCATGTTCTGTCCTGCACACCCTCTGATATGAGGAGAAAGACATTATAGAAAGGATGAAAGGCTTTTTGTTTTACATTGCAACAACAATTAGTAGGTTCACCTCTATTAATGATAATAGCTAAGACATGATTATAGATCCTACAATGGAATGAAAGACCGTATCAACCCTGCTTTTCAGTGACGAGATAGGGAGCGTGAGTACTGGAACACTGTGTGTGTGTGTGTGTGTGCGTGCGTGTGTGCGTGTGTGCGTGCGTGCGTGCGTGCGTGTGTGTGCGTGTGTGTGTTGCAGTGTGTGTAAGGAGAGAGAGGGACATGAAGAAAAGGAGGCAGATGATTTAAGGCAGACAGAGCCAAATCCACACCCTTGACTTTCTCACACTGTCTCTGTTCTCTCACCCGCATTTATAATTACATATTCTTTAAATTTAGTACAATTTTTAAATCCACCTTTCGGTCGACACTGCCCCTCTTAACAGGCTCTGCTCCTTCTTTAACCTTTCCTACTCCCTCATCTCCCGGCCCCTTCCCTCTCATTGAGGCCCCTCAATTGACTCACTGCTCATCCTCCCCAAACACATCATTCTGTTTGCGTTTCATGTTCTCAAAGTCAAAGTCGCTCCCGGTCATGCGTTTGTAGATGTCCTTGATGTCATTGCAGGTGGTCTCAAAGTGAGTGGTGGCATCATAGGCCCGCGAGGCAAAAATCTGGACAAGACGGAAATGCAGGCATAGCATAGATTAATATTCTCGTCTTTGCATTCCCTTAAAAGGGTGATCAATGTTTTGATTTCTCCCTGTCAAACCCCACTTGTTTTAACAAGTGGGGTTTGACAAGTCTATGTAATGGGCAGTGGAAGCGGAGGTCAGGTGGAGGGACTATGGCGACCCAATATCCAACTTTAACTCATACTAAAGTAAGAGACGTCCCACAACTTATGATTTTCAACCACTGGGAAAGAGAACTGAGATTTAGCACCTGAAACATTGGCAGTTCAATATACCACCTATTTCTGCAGATAAAAAGTGCAAAGTATTATCTCAGACCACACCTACAGTACATATCAGTTAAAAAGCACATTTCTGCATTTCTCACCGCTTTACAACACGAGCTCTGAATGTAGCCTGCAAAGGCTATTAGATCAGTTTCACTCACCTGGCTCTCAGTGCCATCATCTGTGGGCTCATAAAGGTCACTAATGGCCACCATCCTGCCAAAAAAAGAAAACTGATTAATCAAAGTGACAGATTACCAGAATTCTCTGACTAAATCACATCATTTAAATGTCACCAGATTTTAACCACCTTTAACCCATTTTGGGCGGGAACCCCTTTTGGTGTTAGCATTATGTTATGCTTTAGCTATTGAAAAATAGCAGATCTACAAGCTCATAGCGCGCCACCGAGTGGCGCGCTACGAGCGTGTAGGTCTGCTATTTTTGAAAAATCGAAGAACGACTGACATAGAAACATAGCTTTTTCAGAAAACTGTCAGGATGTGGAAGACATTTTTAGAATCTGATCTCAGGTCAAAATGGGTTAATGATTTACGGTCAGTTTGTCTACTTAGATCTAGATTGAGCAAAGGGTGAACAGAGGTAGTGATAACAGAGACAGAACAGACTTCTGGTCGATGGGTTCCAGCAGCTCCAGCGCCGGCTCGACCTCAGTCTCTGGCTCACTGGTCTCCACTGTGGTGCTGACGATGGCGATGTATTTTCCTTGGGCCGCCACGTTGTGAGCATAGGAGATCATACACACATAGATGTCTGCAGTGTACCATGGACAACAGGGGAAGTGGGAAGAGAAAGTCATTTCAGAGGAATATTGCAAAGCTAACTACAGTACAATGACATATAAAACTTTGTAGTCCCATTTGCTCCTATTCCTTTTTTTCTTTTCTTTTTAATTAAACAAATTGTTCTTTCTTTCACTATTCTGTTTGTTGATTTGACAAACCCTAGCCCATGCTGCAGCCATATACAAATCTTCTCCAATCTGGGATTTTCTAAACAGATATTTGATGTGCAGAATAGATTGGTGCTCACCTGATTTGCGGTTGACCTGAACCTGAGGGATGATAATCTGGCAGGAGTTGGCGTCATTAGTGTTTTTGATGGGGTGGCTGAGGATACAGATCACACGGATCACCTGACCTGACTTGCGCACACGATCCTGAATGTAGCTGGGGTCACAGATGAGCTGCTTACAACGAGCCACCTGCACAGCGATGGGGGCAGAGAGCAATGTTAATCGCACCTGCAAAAATGTGTTGACCTTATTCCTTCTCAGTGCATAATATGTGGCTGTCTAGTCAGTTTGTGTGTTGATCGATGCAAACACTTTATACGTTTTTTCTGTCCCATCCTGAACATGACCCTTTGCAGTCTGATCCTCCAATTTCTGGTTGGTTGTCAAGTATTCCCCAAGGCCATAGGCCGTAACCACCTCAGTGGCATTGAGTTTAGAGTGCCCGCCTGATATTGGGAGGTCAGGGTTTGATCCCCTGGCTTGTCATACCAAAGACAATAAAGAATGGGACCCAATGCCTCCCTGCTTGTCCCTGCAACATACTAGCATCATGTCCAGGGGTTGTATCTGTACATCAAGCTGCCTCACGCTACAGAAACAGGAGATAGGCTACTGTCCTATGAGCTTGACAAGGTTTACTTACTTACTTACTTATTGTCCCTAGTGCTAAAATCACCATAAGGCCACGTACGTGTATGCCTACCAATAAAGACATAGAGATGAGGTTGAAAACTGTGGAGTATTATTTTAATTTGGGCAGCAGTGGCTCAGTGGCTCAGTGACCCATAGCCTAAACCTAAGTTGTTTGTTTTTTCATTTTCACACTTTCAACCTTGCTACTATTGCTGCTATGACACCTGAATTTCCATCCCGTATCAATAAAGGTTTATATTATTTTATCCTGTATTAACTACTCCCAACAAGCAGGTAAGTGCCTTGCTTGTTTGCCTCCACCATCGGTGAAAGTGTGTGAATGTGATGCCATGAAAGGTGCATTACCGTTAATCAAAAGCAAAGGACAAATTTCACATATGTGCAAATGTACTGTGAAAAAGTACCCCCTTTCCTTTTTTCAATAGCAATTGGATAATGAAAAAATGCTCACTACAAAATGAAACATATATTGAAGGAAAATAAAACTTTGTAATATACCTCGCCCTCGGATTTCACCCCCACCACATGGCCGTCTTCCATCACAATCTCTTCGACTGGCTTGTTCAGCATGTAAGTTCCACCGTAGATTGCACTTAACCTATAGGGCAAGTGTGTGGGGAAGAATATATTAAATCATACCATGGCATTTATTGAGATTTACAGAAGACAGGCTGTATGCTCTCTGTACTATAAAGTGCTGTTGTAGGAATCAATTTAAAAGACATGAACAAACCTGGCAAACCCTTGTGGCAGCTCCCCTAGACCATACAGAGGATAGAGGTATGGGCTCTTGCCATATCGTGCCAGGGATTCACTATACAGCTTAATACGATTGATCGTCTCCAAGCAGGGAACGTCAAGGTAGCTGTTGGAAGGTAGAGAACAGCAAGAGACAATGATCAATAAATATTACCGGTATTGAAGATAAAATAAAAAGTTAGCTATCATTATTTTATTGGACACAACAGCTAGAATAAAGTGAATAATTTAACCATGTCAACCATTGTCATCACTTGAGATCAACTCTCAAGTAAAAACAGTAATCTGATTAGTACTCTAAAGGACAATAAGCAATACCAGCAATAATAATAATATGAATAATATGAATAATAATGTAATCACATTAAAAAAATAGGTATTAAGTATAATTTCTTTATTGGTTATTAGGTATTCAAAACATGATTAGATTAGATTAAGAAAACATTAGATTATATTTGTTGCTCTTACTCGTCTGTCCTGTAGAGGGCGAGGGCGTGGCCGGTGAAGTCGATGACATCCTGCCCGAGGTCAAACTTCTTGTATACGTCCCTCATGTCGGTTGTTTTGGGGTCCACACCCTCAAAGGTTTTTGGGTCATTCTCATCAAAGTTGGCAACAAAGACTAAGAACTTCCGGAACCTTCGCTTCTCAAACATCCCCATGAGATCTGAGTTCAAAGAAAGGCAAGGTGGAATTATTTTTTATCTTTCTACAAATAATTTTTCCAATGATGAACTTTAAATACAATATCTGTAGCCTATCTAAGATCACAATTTGTAATGACATGTGTCCTGTTAGCTTACTTGAAGCTAGAGCCTCAGTCTCAGTTGATGGCACCTTGTAGATCTTCCCTCCTTTGTAGACAAAGCTACCCTCTACTACTTTGAAGTCCAGGTACCGCGTCACCTCTGTGTAGAGCAGCATCTTCACAAGCTGGCCTGAGTTTACACACGAATAATAGTTATGTTGGTTTTATTCGAATTTTGCTGCTTTGTCATAGCTTTTTTATCAACATCCATCAACGATATGTTTACATTTGTTTTAACTCAAATATAAAAAACAGAGAATAGTCACTCATATTTACATTTCTATACTTTTTACAACAATATTTTCATAGGGATATAGTGACCAAAGCCTGAGAACTTGATGACACTATTCTGAGGGCACGGTCACACCGCACTTTTATTTGACCTATTCTACTTTTATTCTACCCATTGGCAGACTCTGCCAATGTGGTTTGCTGACATTTGCGGATTCCCATTGAAATGTATTGACAGAATCCACCCTCATGAATAAAGGTGTGGTGTGCGGTGTGACCGTGCCCTAATTATCCTAATACACGTTTTCATGCGAGACTGACCATTGGCCATAAGAAACTTGGGGATGAGGTCAACGTTCCAGTCTCTCCCTCTGCCCATTGACTCAGGAGGGCTATCTGGAAGGTCAAAGCGCTTGTATAGCTATGGAACACAAAATATATTACAGAATCTTGTAAAACAACCTTTGTTCCATAAATGAGAGTTAGCAATAGAAACTCAAAGGAACAGGTATTTGATCAGTAGAATTCAAGACATAATATACATTGACTGTTTTTGTTTTTATAGATACCACAATATTGTAAACAGTGTCCTTACTTCCTCCAGAGGGGTGATGGAAGAGCTCTCTCCACCATAGTATGGGTTCCTGTCCATGTGCAGCACCTTCTTCCCATTGACCGACATGATCCCAGACAGAATACATTCCTTCACAATAAAGTCAATAATTAATGCAAACTCAGACACGGATTGGTAATAATAGATAGAATAGAAAAAGAGAAAGAAATGCACCAGGCACCATTTGGTAAAAACAACAACAAAAAAACAACAACGATATAGACATTTATAGGCAGACAGATAGTAGTGCAGAAGGGAGGACATGGGACAGGGTGTGCGCATGTGCAACTCGAACAGTCAAGCCATGCGATCTTCTATAATAATAATAATAATACTAATAATAATACTAATAATAATACTAATACTAATACTAATACTAATAATAATAATAATAATAATAATAATAATAATAATAATAATATAGCCATCTCTCTATTTTAAAAAGGTTGTGCCAATGAAATAAGCGCAATCAAATAATGCAATAATAAACAGCCTATACATTTATGCATTAACAAGTTATGATATGCATAACGGAAGTAGTACTGTAGTAGGCTATACATGACAAATGTTATTTTTTTTTATTTCATTTTTATAGGAATTACTATAAGGAATTACTATAATAAGGCTATGTCAACTTATTTTCCGGACATAATGCTCTGTAACCGACTTTGACCATTTAATAAAACCATGCATTCTCAGGCCTGCGCAAACGTTAGAATGGAGGCCTGTCTGTGCAGAAGGAACCATCACATTATGGGTTACGCCTAAGATGCTATTCAGCGTGTAGTGGAAGAGCAGTGCACGGTGTGATCGTCAACTTTAAACCATGACATCTTTAAATATATGAATACGAATGATCTATTCGAAATTATAACTGTTTTGACTTTGTATTATTAATATTATGTTTAAATGTCACAAACACACACAGGGATGCAGGAGCCATTCACTTGTGGACTACTATGGTAGCAGCATGCAGGCCCAGGCCACAAGTCATTCATTTGAAAGTAAAACAAAAATATATATATATTATATAGATCTGCAGCTTACAATGAATCTTTCGTACAGTGCAAAATAAATGTAGCATGATTACTTACTGTGAGTCCGGTGCCCAAAACGATCACATCATATTCCTCATCCATGTTGTATCACCGCCTCTCCTGTCTCGCCCTCTTTTGCCTTGCGAAATTGAAGGGTACAAGGGAAGAATACAAGTGAGTCCACAAAGCGAATTGTCTCCTTTTCTTTGCTCGGGTGTATTAAATGTCTCTCTTTAAGTTAAATGGTGTTCATTTATCATTAGGCATTAATGATCAGTGGAATATAGTCCACAGTCCACACACTGTCACCGGCGAGGACGACCAAAGATGGCCTTAAACGTGGAACACTCTGGAATAATATTCTGTCGCGTCGAGAAGTAGTGCGCATCCTCTCACTCTTCCCATGCCGAGCCCTGCCACACAATAGACCGAAACAACTGTGGCAAGTGGCGACACAAGCCTCATGATACTTTATCATGTGATTTTGCACATATTCAATTCCAATCTAAAATGTTTCTGTGATCTTTACAATCTGCAACTATATGACGATCCTTTGTCTAGTCCAAAGTATTCTCTATTTTCTTCTTCCTTCTATCCTTTCCAGTGGAGATACGTAGGTGCAGCATTGGTGGATGCAGGGTATCCCTCCGCCAGCACAGCTGTGTGGATGGATGGATGCTGAATGGGAGCTGTTTCAACTGAACGCAGGCCTGTTCAGCACAGTCTATGGATAAGTTACTATTATTTATTTCACAAGAGGTCATAATTCAAAATAAATAAAATAGATCCGATTTGTTTCGAGTGCAAGTTTGGTTATTTTAATATGTTTATTAGGAATATGAAGAGTTGGTATATATGGCGACATATAGGCTACATGTTCCTAAATAGTGAAAGAAGAAGGCGTTGGACCAACTATCAGCACCATGGACAGCGGCCAGGTTAGCTTGCCCCGTCATTAAACGTCACGTAGCCGTAGGCGACATTTGGCGCATTTGTGACACCTATAGTGAGAACAGAACAGACTGTCGGCCTCCGAGTCAAACGCTTTGATAATCATATTCATAACACTGACTGTACTGTAGTGTTATAATTATAGTATCAAAACACGGCATTCTGCTGAAATGTATTGTTTTGTCGTAGGCATTATTGCTACATGATCCCATGGCTACAGCGAGCCAGTACGCGAGTACAGGTACAGGTCTCAGGCTTGAGTGACAGGGTGAGGGTGTATATTCAAGTTGTACTTTGAACCAACAGGTTACATGGGGTAAGCTTTATTACACACGAAACTTTGAACTAGTTTGGATGAGATTAGGGGGTAAAAAGCGATGTGAATTACAGTAGAGAGCTCCAAACTACTTTAGAAGATGAATGGTAGAAAGAAGCAGCCAGGAAGCGCCTGCAGGGTGCATGAAACACCCATGGACACATGACGATCAGCTGATTGCGTCACATGACTTTAGCTTTGCGGAAAAACCAAAATGGCAGGAACAGAGTATCAGAGGGAAGTGCGAGCAATGGCTTCTGTTGTTGCACTTTTATTTGCATTATTCGCCATCGGAAGCTGTACGAGTCAAGTGCCATTCCTAATGTGGTCCAAGGGCGGGTAAATATTGTACTTTGTTAATTTAAATTGCGAGATAGTTTGACTCCACTCCATAGTTCGAAACATATGTCATAGTTGCCAATGAAAGCCACGCAAGCTAATGCTATCTGATAAGTGAAGCTTAGATGTTGTTGTACTCAGTTGGAGTCATAAATACCATAGGAAGAGTATAGTCATTTATTTGACAGGCAACGCTATTGATCACTTTATTTGTTGTGCATGCACAGTTTACCACCGATGGCCTCGCCACCAGCCGGTCACATCACGACTACTGATCAATTGGTTGTGTACATCAAAACTGCCTTTATCTCAGCCCCATGCACTGTGCTGCTGTTTCTACAGGACAAGGTAAAGACTGGACCAGAATATGTGATATTGCACAAGATATTATGATTTATTTTTTCCAGTTTGAAGGGGTATTTATAACCATACAAATGTACTTAAAATTAGTAATGGTTGGTGAGTCAAGATCATGGTGGCTACTTGCTAGTGTGGTTACTGAGAAGTCACTCGTGACTCTGGTATTCTCACTCTGGTGTGACAGGGAGCTTTAGCTCCACTTCCCATTCTACAGTTCCCTTTCTCATGGGGCCTTGGCTCTTCGCAATTTGCAACACTACACTTTTATAATGGGTTGAATCTAGAGTTGCAACACCCTCCATTGACAGCCCATTCATCCAAATAGAAAAGTCTGATCTGCTTGTATTAAACACGTTAACACTTTTTCAGATTGAAAGTGGATCATTCAAGCATTCGGTCCATGTGTCGAAGTGTCCTTGAGCGAGACATTTAACTACTCCCCGGGCACTGTATTAATTGCATTGCACCAACTACCCCTAATAATTAGGAGGGGAAATATAGTGGACAAATTTCACTTATGTGCAAATGTACTACTGTGACAAAAAATACCCCCTTTCCGTGCCCATGTTTTGTGTGTATGTGTATTTGTTGTGTCGACAATCCAATGTTTTGTTGTCCTTTTTTCATGCAGTTAAGCAAAGATGACTTTACAGTGTTTGGTGGAGTGTTTGGAAACAAGCTGGATAGTGTTTTTCAAAATCTTGAGGTACGGTGTGTTTTCATTATGACTTGTGCCATTGTACTTGCATATATTCAAACTGGTACACATATGCAACACATTTAAGATCATATTGGAGTTCAGCAGTTAATCTAACTAATCGATTTAATAGATAATATAAAATAATAATCTGTTAATAATCATTCCCTATTTTGTGCATGTCTTTTTAGGAAATACATTTCTAATAGTTTCAAACGATGTAACGTGTTGTGAGCTTGTAGATCGGCTATTTTCAATGTTTAAGCATAATCGGTTCATTGATATGAAGGAAAACAAACTCTTCATATCTTATTTTGTGATGATCTTTTCCCCACGTTGTCCAACCATTTTTCTTCTAGGCTGCACTGCATTCCTCCTCTTCATTGGTGCTTCCGTCCGTGGAATGGTCTAGTTCCAGCACTGTGCCTGCTCTGCTGCAGCAGCAGCTTGGTGTCTCACCTCTCCTGGTTGACGCAGACACTCTGTCAGATATTCCTCTCAATGCGTCTGCCTGCACTTTCCTGATCATCAACCTTCCTTATAATACTGAGTGAGACTTCATGCTTTCTGCAGTGCACCAGTTGTTATGGAAATTATTAATATGTTGTTAATACTGTCATGTGGATTATTATCATATGTTCTCATATATTATCTTATTTAACTTGTAAGTGTGTGTGTTGTTTTACAGCTCTAAATTACCCAAAGAGGTCCTTCGCAACAATGGTAAGTTATGTGAATGTAATATTAAAGGACCATACCAGCGTCTATCATCATCTATTCACCACTTCAGTCATATAGGACTGCAAATATCATCTTATGTATATGATACTTTAGCTGCTTGTACCTGTATGAGTGAGTGGCAAATAAAACCTTCTTGATATGTGTTCTTTTAATCAGGCCAATTCTTTTTGAAATGTTGCCACTACAGTGACATACTTGAATGAACATCTAGTTTCTGCTCTTTTTGTTTTTCATTACTTTGTTAATTTCCATTGTTGATTTGAATTGCCTGTTTATGTATTGTATGTGAAGCACTTTGTGAACTTGTTTTTGAAAAGTGCTATACAAATAAAGTTATTATTAAAGTTATTATACACGGCAGGGAACTTATAACTTTGTCTGTCCACAGATGAGATTATTGGGAAAGTTCAGAGCATCATGGAAGCCAAAAATATCCCCTACACTGCTATCTACACAGGACTGCAGCCTTCACGAGTAATATATTCCCCTGTGCAGTTTACAGTATATAAACACACATTATTCAATTTGATGTTGGATGAGAGAGAGAAATCCTTTTGTCTCCCCAGGTCATCGCGCAGACCTCCATGTCTATGCAGCCTGTGGGTCGGTCCTTGCTTCAAGCCGCCGAAACTTCTGTGAAACCCCCCATTATGTTCAATGTGACCGATGTTCCTTGTATTATGCTGTGGGCACGGAATCTCACTGTCAGCTTCACAGGCACATGGATTGACCTTCGTACAGAGACCCCGACTCTAGATGGATCCCTGTGTAACGACACCATCTCATTGTGAGAACACTTAACACTGTTACTTATCCTAGCTGTATCATGTTGGTTGGCCAGAGGACTGAGAAAACTATTTTTATTGCTGTTCAAAAGAATGTGTAAAATTATTTATATTTTCTTTATTTCTCAGGCTAGTCCTCACTTACGC
Organism: Electrona antarctica; assembly: GCF_951216825.1. Taxonomy (NCBI): domain Eukaryota; kingdom Metazoa; phylum Chordata; class Actinopteri; order Myctophiformes; family Myctophidae; genus Electrona; species Electrona antarctica. The sequence continues at coordinate 20,973,424 of NC_136807.1, read as the reverse complement.
ATCATTAGGGATCACTCTAAGGTAAGAAAAAAAGCAATTTGATCTATAGCAATTTAGCATCATTGTGTGTTCTATGATAAAGGCTATATCATTCTCCAAAGATAGCCTCGAGGCTGTCCGAGTTTGCAAGCTGTGGTGGACGGAACAGGTTATCTACGGAGCCCCAGTCCGGGTGCCATTGAGAGAGAGAAAAATGTAATGCTAACTTGTGTGCTGAAGTTGGTTAACTAATAAATCTCAATTTACGCTACTCTCAGCCACAGGTATGGTGACATAATTATGTCCTGAGTGCATCCATGTGGTTAGAAGCAGCTTAGGAAAAGATTAAAGCTTTTTTTGTAGTCTCAGAGATTTTCAATTCAAATGGTAACATTTTACTTGTATCCATCTTTATGATGGCAGCAGTTGTCTTTGATGCTTTGTCTTCAAATGAGCATGTGCATTGTTTTTTGTGGCAGCTTTTGGTCATGGTGCATTCTACAATACTGTTTTTGTCAAACAGTCCAAAACGACAATTAACGGGTCTATATACTATACGGTATGTACAGTATAAACCTAGGTTGATATGTTGTAACTAACATGACACTTGACAAGTTTTTCTTATTTTCTCTACTGTAGGTTTTCCATGACTAAGAAGTTTTATCCAGTGTCTGCACGGAACTGGGCCAGCCTGGACACAGTGCTGCTGCAGAACACTAATGGGCAGAACGCATCCTTTTCTAGCAGACATATGTATACTCCTGCAGAGTACTCCTTCAGCTGTACGTCTGTGAAGAGCTATGGAGATGGTTTGCTGGTGCAAAATGGGACAACTTCTTTGAGGGTCAATTTCACTGAATTCCAGGTACAAATATGCCAAATCTGTTGTATATCTGAATCTGTGACCCATATGTGAGCTCGCTGTGATGTTTGACGGAATGGCTGTCATGTTTGTTTTACAATACAGATTCAGGGCTTTGGGTTGACGGATGGAAATTTCGCCTATGCAAGCGACTGTGCAGGATTCTTCACTCCAGGCATTTGGATGGGGCTGCTGACCTCACTGATCATGTTGTGGATCTTTTTCTACGGCCTGCACATGATTATGCAGCTAAACACCATGGACCGCTTTGATGACCCTAAAGGTCCCTCCATCGCTGTGCCTCAGACAGAGTAATGCATACTGTAGTATGCACATACAAGTCACTCAGTGCCTCTCAGCAGACCATGGACCCAGGAAGTCCCGCCTTGTCCGTCACCTACCTTGGAACTTTCCTCAGGTCACGTTATGTGTCAGATGAAATTGACACATTCACTTGTGAATAGGCCATCCATCTAATGTGTCAAATGTGTTCAGGAAAGATCATTTTTAATTGACTCATTTTGCCATATTTAGTCTTAGCCAGGTATATTCCATTCCATCGTCCCTTACCTTAAGTGCCAAAATAGGGGGGTATCTGTTTGCCTTCATTCACTTTATATGCCACTGTTTTCCAATTGAAGGGGATACATGAAATGTATAAATGCAAGAGGATGACTTTTGTGCCATGAATGTGGCCACTTGCATGTTGTGAGACATGTTTTGTTATAGCTCTGTAATTTAAAGACTACTGATATTGTCAGAATTGCCTGTATATAAGAAGTTATGATTGCTGATTGTATTTTTGAAACATGTTTGTGACAAATTGCAAAAATGTTGCATTTTGAAAATACCTTGCGTAACACAATCCATTTTGTTTTCATCTTTCTCATACAGTTTAAAACATAGGACAGTGCAATTGTAACTTTGATATATATAACTTATTGTGTTTTGCCTGTCCAGTAGTTAGGTTACCAGTAGCACTGGTTGAGTTCAACACATTTCATAAGGGTACTTTAAATGATTCTTCAGTTCAGCCATTACTCTTTTTTCTTTCTTATTACCACCAACGGTTCTGTTTGTGCCAATAAATCTAAATGTGATTAATGACATTTTTACAAGTTTCTCTGGACAAGATTTACCCCTGTGATTAGAACGAACCAGTGGATGAAAAAGTACTCATATTTTTTTTTTAATGATAAAGTGAGAAATAAGTGTTTAGTGCGTAGTTTAGCCACAAGAGGGTGCACCAGAGCAACAAACTACTTGTATAATTCGAGCAGCCACCTACCTGGTTACCATCGTTACCGTAATCTATTCTAAACAAGAAGTCATGGCGGTTCGGGGCGCAGGTATGGTACATGCAAGCAACTAAAGCAAGTGTAACATTCTAGATTTAATCTGTTTCCAAAATGGATGGATAATTCTTTATTACATCACTAGTTTTTGGCAGCCGTCAGGAGAGAAAACTGTTCCCCATGTTTCATGAGCCAAGTCGTCTGGGCATTGAGATGCCGTGCCTTGATGCGACACATCGTGGTCCTGGCTGCTATGACAATCATGAGGTTTGTCACTAAACGTTTTCACATTATCACCACCTCCACGTAGTCAGCACTGCTGCATGCCAGACATTTCAGTAATCAAATGGTCTTTTTCCAAATGCTTCTTTTCCTTATACAGTTCCGTACCATAATGTATGACATACTAAAGAAACCTGAAAGTAAGAAAGGATATGTTTTTTCTGCGAGGACTGCTGCGCGTTTCCCCCCCTGCCACAAGGTAAAAACAAATTCCAACTAGAAAAAGTGCCCTTCTGGGCACAGGTCTCCACCAGGAGGATAGGAGTGTGTGTGTGATGTTTGGCAAAATGTTTAGGAGCAATATAAACGTGTGTGTGTGTGTGTGTGTGTGTGTGTGTGTCGCGGCTTGGCCTGTTGTAGCACCACCATGAGGCTGATTTTAAAACGGTCAAGTGGCATTTCTTCCAAAGCCTAGTGGGAATATGCATTGATTGATTGATTGATTGAAGAATTTATTAACAGTTTGCAGAATTACAGTACATTTCAAGCACAAACTCAATACAAAGGCTGTTAACTGTGAGTGGACGACCCAATTAAGCATTACACTTGTTTCCAATAGGGTCCACCATGTTCAAATCATCAAAACATTTAGAGACGTACAAATAGACACTTCTATAGACAGAACAGGAATTCATCATAAAGGAGGTAAAAAGGGAAAAGAGGGAAAAGAAACATATACAGTGAGGGGAAAAAAAAGGGGTGGGCGGTGGGGGGGATTCACGTTCAGCTCCGTTAATTCGTTTGTTTTCCTTGGAGGAGCTGCGTTGGGTCCCCAAGTCGGCTCTGTGGCCGTACCTTGAGTTGGCTGTGTGGCCGTGACCGTCTCTTGTGTTGTCCTTGCGTTGGGTCCCCAAGTTGGCTCAGTGGCCATACCTTGAGTTGGCTGTGTGGCCGCGACCGTCTCTTGTGTTGTCCTTGCGTTCGTGTTTGAGGGATTCCGATTTTACAGGGGCCAGTTTCGAATTGCAGCCGTCCGTAGGTGCCCTTTGAGAGCGGTTTTGAAAGAGTCAAGGGATTCGCATGTCTTAATGACAGTTGGTAGGGCGTTCCACATTTTGGTGGCATAGGAGCGAAAAGAATTTAGTCCCTTGTTTGTGCCGAATCTGGGTTGTACATGGTTCGTTGCACTCCCTCTGGTGTTGTGGGTGTGGACTTCGTTAACATTAAGGAAGTATCTAGACAGGTACATGGGTATCTTGGTGGAGTATCGAATCTTGTGGACCAGACCCATTGCAAGATGCTGTACTCTGTCGTCGACCCTAAGCCATTCCAGTCTGTCGAAGTGGGCAGGGGTTCGGGGGGCTAGGTCAAGTAGGAGCCTGACCAGTTTGTTTTGGGAAGTCTGGAGCCTGGTTTTAAGGGCCTTTGAGGTGCTGTGGTACCAGGAGGTGCATGCATAGTCAAAGAAACCCTGTACAAGGGCTCCTGTTAAGGTCTTCAAGGTGTTTTTGTTGACCAGTGAGGAGATCCTGTAAATAAATCTTGTTAAGATTAGCCTCCAGGATGGAACCTAGGTAGGTAATTTCATCTTTACGTGTGATAACATTGTCACCCACTCTAACCAAGAAGCCATTTGCCTTGCAGAGATTACTAATAGAGCCAAAGAGAATGGATTCAGTTTTTCCCAGGTGTAAAGATAGTTTGTTATCAGCAAGCCAGGTGCAGATTCTACCAAGTTCAGAGCTGAGGGCATTTTCAACCTGCAGTTTGTCCCTGTCCGAGACCAGCAGTGCTGAGTCATCTGCGAACAGGAACAAGTTGCAGTCACAAGCTGAAGTCATGTCGTTTACATATATTAGGAACAGTAGAGGCCCTAGTATGCTTCCTTGTGGAATGCCACAGCTCACTGGGAGGGGGGGGGGGACAGTGTTCCGTTCACTTCCACCATCTGTTCTCTCCCCTCCAGGTAGGATTGCATCCAGCTCACTGATGTGCTATCGAAACCACAGTTTCACCACAATCGGACGCTGCGTTGAGTAGTTGTGGCGATTTGTACAAAACGGGTACAAAGCGGGCTACTCCTGAAAAGTTTAGAAGCCAATCGTAGCCAATGAGGGTGGATTATGAGAAATCAAACAAACCTGTCTTGATCACATGACTATGGAGAGCATGTGTACCGATTTGCGTGAAATTTGGATAAAATCTGAAGGAGTAATATTAGAAAATGTGTTTTACATATGTCGGCCTCCTGGTGGCGCTATAAAGAGCAGATGTGAAAAATTCCAGGCAAAGGTTTTTCCTTGGCCTCTAGGGAGTTGGCATACAAAGTTATCCACAGATCCGTGCAGTTAGAGGTAAAAACACTTTTCGGCCAGTTATATTGAAAATGTTCATGTGGCATTTCTTCCTCGGCCTAGTGGGAATGTGCGTGCACAATTTCACGGAAATCACACGATGTGTTCATGATTTGCAGCATTGTGTTTGAAACTGAGCACTCTTGCAAACTTTGGAAGCCAATCTTAGCCAATCAGGATGGAGTCTGAGAAATCTGAAAGACCCATTTCGTTGAATGGCTCTAGAGAGACTGTGTACCAATTTGCGTGATGTTTGGACAAAATCTGTAGGTGTACTGTTCAAAAACTTGTTTTGCACAAAGCGGCATCCTGGTGGCGCTATAACAGGCCGTTCTGGAAATTTTGGGGCAGAGGTTCATCGTTGGCATCCAGGGAGTGTGTGTGCAAAAGTTGGCATCGACCGGGTTAACGGTGCCGGAGATTAGCTGTTCACAGACGGACGGACACACGGACGGACACACGGACGGACGGACAGACACACGGACGGACGGACGGAGTGCAAAACATACTCTCTCCCCATGCCTTCGGCCTGGTGGAGACAAAACATACTCTCTCCCCATGCCTTCGGCCTGGTGGAGACAATAAGTGGGCACCTACAAATTATATGAAAAATATGAAATAACATATTTGCCAATGTATGGCAAATATAGCCTATGCTGAATTATGCCATATTCAGGTTCACATGTGCATATGGATTTATATAGCTCATATACAAATATAAGTTCATATATTTTAGGATGGGAGGGTGAGATGTCTGTATTCCTCTAAATCGATGTAAAAAGAAAAAGGCCCCCCAAAAAGTGGCGCAGCCCAAACGCATCATGATGCTAAAGTCTCTCCTGCTTTTCCTGAAAGTTGGCAGCCCTGATGATACATTGGCTATTTTAACCAACTGTGTGTGTCACCCCATTTATAAATGCAAATATAAAGTAAATACGAATAAATAGTGCCCAGAGTTGAGTTCTCACATGTCCACTATACTATAGCCAATTCAGACTATAGACCAGTCAACTGACATGATCAAACACAATTTGCTATGAGGTCACTGAAGGAGTCAAGTAAGATGACTAATGTCAAGTTGTTTTTGACACCATTACCAGACAGCAACTCCCTCACCACAGAAGTACCAGCAGGATCAAACTTTGTCCAAAGTTCTCCCTCCAAGTAAAACACCATTCAACTCAACCACACAAAGGTTCAAATCTAAGGCTGAAGCAGTTTACAGCCCAGGGTGAGTGAGTGAGTGGTAAGAGGATGATGATATTGTTGCTGTCAGGCAGAAACCTCTTATCTCCATATTCTATCTAACTTTTTGTTTTTGAGTGGTGCAAACCACTCCAACAACCAGCTTTGTCTGTACCTGTGTACCTGTACGTGTACCCGTGTACGTGGCCCCACGCACAGGTGAGCATGGTTGCTATGGTTAGTGTGTGACGTCACTGCACCACTCAGTTCACACAGGTGTGATTTTTTATAAATGAATGCCCTACCTCAGGCATGGATTGGCACAGAAAATCGGCCCTGGCATTTGTGATCTACACCGGCTCAAAAACGCTACCATGTATTTTGTATTACTTTTTATTTTGGCCCAGCCCTTCTGGCATTTGCCAGAATGTCCAATCCGGGCCTGCCCTACCTAATTTGATCATACTACACACTACAGTGCCACACAACAGTATTAAAAGTAACTGATTTTGAGCTTGTAGATGCTACTTTTACAAAAAAAAAATCACACCTGTGTGAAGTGAGTGGTGCAACTCCGTGTGGGGGTCCCCGGGGGGGGAGGGGGTCCCCGGAAGTTCCAGACCCACATGAACGCACCCAGGGTTCCGGTAGAGAAATGATAGTTACCATGTCACTGTACTGTACTGGCACACCCAAAATCATCATATATACAGTTAATATGTGCGTGTGTGTGTTAGGTTGCGCACAGGTGGTGAAAAACCATGCTGTTTTTGTGCTCAGACCCACCCAGCCACACACATAGCTCCCGGAGTGGTTGCACCACTCAAAAATATCCTGAAAAGTCAGTTTTTCCCACCCAACAGAGATGATATGAGACAGACGTACAGTATGAAATGCTCAAATGTGCCAAAATTTAAATGTGTTTGAATTTTCACAAATGCAGCCCTGGGGCATACTCTCATGATACAATCAGCAACAGGAAAGTGAGCTGGCCGATGTGTTTCGGATCCCCGGATTGGGCTAGACTGCCCCAGTTGGAGAAGAGAGCAGTGAGGATGCAGGCAAGTTGCAGACCTTAATGGAGAAAGAATAATGCACAGCTGATGCACAATGCACCGGGCTGTCATGACTTGACATTGATCAAATTAAATGTGTGCTTCCATGTTTTCTATGTCTTGTTACGTCTCTTATTAATACTAGATAAAGCAAAAACTTGTTTAAATTGCTTTTTCCCTACAAAGTTATTTGTTAAAAAAAAAAAGTACAAACATCTGGTGCTTCTTACTATAATTTAAGATTTTTTTTATTGTATTATAAAGGCAACAATAGGCTACATGTCACTGTATAGTATAATCTCATGCACTGAAAAATGAAGCAATATCCTTCCCCCCCCCCCCCCCCCCTCTTCCTTTTCTTCAGCTAAATTGTGACAAGGAGTTCCTGAAACACAGGAATCGTATGGCATACCTGAGTTTGTTCTACTCCTAATTCAGCTTTTTGACAAGAGGACAGTGCGTTACAAACGGCTTCAATGAAATAAATGGGACAATGCAAACTCATCAGGGAAAATAAAAAGTTGCACTTTTTTTTCCTCACAAAATGACTGTATTGCTGTGTTGTTTGAATACTAACTAATGAAACAAACTGAATACAAATGTCAAAGAAAATAATCCTCAGTGGAAGCAATTGAAATCAACTGCAGCATTGACCAGTGTCATTTTGCGTCTACATCACACCAAATCTAAAGTCAATATGGTCCACTATCCCCAGAAATCAGATACAAAGAACTGCTTGGTTTCTTAGACCAGGCTTCCGTAAAGGGCAACTTCTCTCTGAGGAGTGAATCGATAACTGGACTGCTGAATCTGCCAATGACTGAGGCAGATATGAGTCTTATTTGTTCCAGTTCAGTATAACTTACTCCCCTCACTTCTTCCTCCTCACTTTCGGTTTCTTGACCGGCCTGAGATATGGGTTGTCTATCACATTCTCCTCACTGGCCTTTGCTGAGGGAACAGCACCCGTTGGGGGAAGCATGGAATTCTCCTTGTCTGCTCCTGGTTCATCCTGAGAAGAGGTTAGAAAGAGTAGAATAAAATCAATTTTATTTGAAAAGACAAACAACTGGATGCATTAGCCTTAGAGATTCATCTAATGAAATAACATGAAATAATCCTATGGGTTTCAAATTTGACTTGGCATTAGAGGAAATGTCTTCTTTTTTTAAGCTCTATTAACACAATCGGTGCCGGGATTCCTACAAAATAGGAGCTCTGGGGTGCCGGAAAGACATGGCCGCTTTTACTCTGAAACAATCCAGAAGAAAACTGGAGAGACATTTTGTTAGCTTACCTTGGTCTCGAGTCTATTATATCGCTAGAAGCTCCAAAGCATTCATATTTTGAACGAGAGGCATGTTGAAGTCAGAAATGAAGCGTGTAGTATATCCATCAGATCAAAACCACGGAGAGCGCCCTGGATTAGGAGAGACGAAGCATTCTTTCTGCCGCGCTAACAGCTAATCGAACGGTAAGCCAATATGAAGGCAGAGCGAAGCTACGGGTGCCTTAGAGTCTCAGTCAAAAAATAATAATAAAGGAAAAAATTCAGAATATTCTTCTCTCGCTTGATATCATTGAGGATGCGCTAGGACGTATACACACGTCCTATGAACACGTCGATTGGGTTCCCTAGGACGTGTGGAGCCGTCCTACGGATGGAAACGGTTAAGGGGGCTAGCAAGCTAAACAAATGGATGATAGAAATGTATGAATAGTATTTCATGAAGACTCACACTGATGTTGTTTCCTGCTGCGTTCTCACTGTCTGTCTGGTCATCCTGCTCAGAGGAGTCCGTCTCCTCCAAGGACTGCAGCTCCAGTTCAGATGGCAGGAGGGCGCTTAAATATGGAATGCTTGTTGGTCGTGCTGCAATCACTGGCAAAACAAGCAAATGCAAATGCTGTAACAAGGTGGTATCCAAATAACTAGTCAATTACCTTTCTTAGTGGGTATATACTGTAATTCCACAAGAGGGAGCTCCACAGACTTTGTATCTCCTATAGACAGCTATGTGTGTGACTGTGTCCCTGGGTCTGTCCCTGTGTTATAGCATTAGTTCACCACCAAGTGTCACTGTTGCACAGCCTAACACACAGACACACAGGCCAGGGAGGGCTTGTACAGTACAGTACAGCACAGTACAGCACCACTCACTTCAGACGATTTTTATACTCTGCAATTATATGGAGTGGGTTACGTGCAAGTGTCACATTTTTTGTATTTTTCCAGTTTTTCATGTGTCTGAGGTGACAGTACTTCATTAGACACCCTGGAGTCAATTACAGTAATCACGCTCTTTTCCATTTTACTTGAAATAGTATAAATGTATCTATTATTGATTTTCTTTTCCCATGTCTCTGCTATCTGTGTTTCATCCTTTGACATAAATGAGCAAATGTACTATAATTGTTATCATATATTATCATTTTCTTTCAATAACAACAACAATCAATGAAATGTTTCAGAATTCATGCAAACTCAATGTCAGCATTAAAAAGTCAGTAAAACTGGACATTGAACACATGTTATTTGTAAAACTTGGAGTCACTCACATGGGAAGGCAGTAATATCATCTTTAAAGAGGCTCTGTGTTTCTCCGGTTTTAGCCATGAAACGTGTGAGTGCCCGTTCTACATCTCTCCTCTGAGATGCTGCCTTCTCTCTCACCACTTGGTAATCTGAAACTGGCTCTCTGAAAGTCTGAAAGAACAGATGATGGTACCATGAAAGTATTGCGAGATTAAAGGCACAATGCAGTGTCCTACAGAAGTACCTCTACATTGTATATGCCATTATCTACATGGGTGCAAACTGCATGCCTTTAATTATGTGTGTGTGTGTGTGTGTGTGTGTGTGTGTGTGTGTGTGTGTGTGTGTGTGTGTGTGTGTGTGTGTGTGTGTGAAATCCCACGTAACCGTTACTATTAATTTAAGGAACCTCTGTCAGTCCATTTGATCTGCATTTTTCTCCTCAGTGGGCTGGAGCAATAGATCTGAACATTGACCATAACCAAGACAGTGAGGAAGCCCGTTTTTCACTTTCCCCAAATTTAATCACATTTTTGTGAATTCAGTGTAGGTAAGGGCCGCTTTTGATATCATGTCCATAGCACTTGTTCGCACAATGACACACTCCCGAGTTGTTACACAAAGCCATGATAAATGAGCAGCTTCCCTCTCCAAAAGTTTAACTAAGCATACGGCTTACGGCATACATAACGCATAACCCAAAGTTTGCAAATACTTTGTGTGTAGCTTACAGGGGTTTTGATGTAGGTGTGGGGGTCAGGGAACTCTGGGAAGTGGCTGGGGATGTAAGGAGGATGTGTGCGTTTCAGTCCAGCCACCAAAGCTTTGGGTGTCACAGGTGGGTTAGTCACTGGAGCTGAAATTCATTACAAAAAATATATAGTTATTAAATGTCAGCCCTTTCATAGTATTTTTTTATCTCACATATGCACTGTGCAAACTTAGCCTAAAAGGCATAATAATAATATACATGTTCCAATGCTCAATGCTAAAAACACCATTAAATCGTTAATCACAATTATTTGTGTGACATTTAATCATCAAGTAAACAGCTAGCCAATGTCTTACTTACGAGCAGTTATGACCATCCTCTGAGATCTCTTTGCATACACAGATAGTGTATGAACATTGAAACCTGCAGCAACAAATACAAGTTAAATGGTGCTGTTGATTTGTTCTTTTAATAGTCTAGTGCTACAGTGTTAATAGAACTTATTGATATAAATCTATTATATTTTTTTTTTTTTAAAGAAAGGAACCGATAGTTACTGTCCGATGTACAGTATTGTGCTCACGCTACTCACCCATTTCAACGAGTGCAGCAACGGTATCCGAGAGTGTAGGAACGCTTCTGGCAGTATGTTCACAGTAAGCTTTAGCACAGCGGCCTATTTCAGTGATATCTGAAAAGGTGACAGTATATTATGATTTTATGATTACTTACATCTCAGCATACCAGGCATCATCAAAGTAGTGGACAAAGTAGTCAACCCCAGCCAATAGACTGAAAGTATAGATACTGCTTGTCAAATATTACTTAACTACAAGTCTACAACTGAAGGTTGCTCATTCAAATTTGTACCGAGCACTATACATTTAAAATATATATATCAATAATTGTGAAAATAGCAGACCTACAAGCTCACAATGTATTGCAATGTGTGCCTGTAGGTCAGCTATTTGCACAATATCTGAAATAGGGTGTAAGTGGTCAATTCATAATGTACCTTTTTACCGTAGTTCCTACCAATGTAGTGAGTCAAAAGTACAATAGAGAAAAGAGAAGTACACTATTCAAAGTAGAACCTATTTCTCAATGGATATGACGGGCATGTCCATTGAGAAATAGAGCCATGTTATGTTCGGTTCCATTTGTCTTTGAAATGTAGTGGAGTAGTATTCAATTACGATAATCAAACATTTAAAAAACATTTATAAACATATAAATGAGGAGGCAGCCTGAAATTGCAACCCCAAAACACAGTGAAATGATTCAGACATACAGCTTTGCATCATCTCTGTGAGGGACTCCACTGCTGCTTTCTCTGCACTTTCAAAACCACATTCTGTCAGCAGAGCGCTAACCACCACCTGCAGAGTCCTTCGGCGGGCCAGTTGATAATTTTCTGCTGGACTGGTAGCTGCTTTACTGCTACTCGAACGCTGGAACACAAAGGCATATTAGGGAACATAATGAACGACACTGCTACATCACAATTAGAAAGCCTGCTGCATACGTGAGTCCGCTTTAATTAAAATAGTGTGACAGAAACTGCATCATGTATTGTTGCCGCAATTTGCAACACTAGATTATTGGTGAGTTTAACGTTGATACAAACAGAGATTGGAAATCTATTTGGATCAATGGCTGTCAATGGAGGTTATTGCAACTCTAGATTCAACCCATTATAAAACTAGGTCGTCTACATTTCATGAGCTTTCTTTGGTCGTTTCACCTGACAAAACAACTCTAGTGTTGCAAATAGCGACTTGCAGCTAGCTGTGGACCAGAGCTACATTTGTATGTGCCTCTACGTAGCCTTTAGCCTAGCCCAAACATTTAGACTCTCGTAGAGGTTTTTTTCGATTCTGACGAGAGTCTAAATGTTTGGGCTACCTTTAGCCCTGCTATAGCTCCGTTTGGAACCTCTATATCTGCTGCTGCGCTTAGCTCCTAAAGCGTAGCAGCAGCGTAGATATTTTATAGAGGTTCCAAACGGAGCTTAGCCCTGAAACATGACTGTCATAATGGCTAGCGTACCCTATGTATAATCATGTCAGTTTAGTGACGTGGAGATATATGAAATGTTTGGATCTCGTATGGTTCATTAATCTAATCCGAGTCCGTGTTGATGGCTTTATAAATAGTTTCTTACCCCTCCTATGAAACCACTGGATACCACCGCGGGATCCGCCATCGGTAAACTGAATGGTGGACTTTCTTTTAAACCAAGAAATATATTACCATGAAACTAATTCTCCTTTTAGTTAGTAAAATCATTTGTGTTGTGTTGTTGCACGCTACAAAACAAATACGCCATCTCCGGTTGTTGGGCGGATGTCAGATTGCAGAATTATTTTTCTACCGCCCTCTAGCGACGGTATTTCGTTACGCAAAACACAGTAGTGTACTGTGTTTTTTTTTGATTGATTGATTGAAATATGTATTAACAGTTTGCAGAATTACAGTACATTTCAAGCACAACTCAATACAAAGACTGTTAACTGTGAGTGGACGACCCAATAAATGGCATTACATTACACATTTAGAGACGTACAAATACACTTCTATATAGCCAAAGAACAGAACAGGAATTCATCATAAAGGAGGTAAAAAGGGAAAAGAAACATACAGTGAGGGGGAAAAGGGGTGGGTGGGTGGGATGGGATTCAGATTTTACGGGGCCAGTTTCGAATTGCAGCCGTCCGTAGGTGCCCTTTGATAGCAGTTTTGAAGGAGTCCTTCAAAACTGTCCTCCTGCCTACCAGTTTTTGATTGATTGATTGATTGATTGAAATATTTATTAACAGTTTGCAGAATTACAGTACATTTCAAGCACAAACTCAATACAAAGACTGTATTGAGTACAAGAACATGTAACCTTTTATAGAACCTTTTCTTAGTTATGTGGGGAACATAGAACCTTTTTTGAGTGGGGAACATAGAACCTCTTTTTGGTTGAGCGGGGAACATAGAACCTTTTTTGGGGGACCGGGTGAGTGGGGAACATAGAACCTGGGGAACATAGGGATGACCCCTCTTCGACTAGTGTGCTCCTGAGCTCATCGGAGCTCTGCGTGCGTGCGTGCGTGCGTGCAGCCGTGCGTGCGTGCGTGCGTGCATGCAGCCGTGCGTGCGGCCGTGCGGGCAAGACAGCCACTCCTGAAGAAAAGCTTACTGGTTGATCATTGGTCTCGTTCTGCATATTGCTGAGGCCATTACGAAATAATGTAAGTAATAAATAATACATTTAGTATCATAAATAATGAACAACTAACAAGTAGCCTACGCCTACAGTACAGTAGGCCTCAACTGTAGTCCTACTGTATGGAAGAGGGATAAAGGTTAGTGGAAGGAATGCACAAGAGCAGTCTCGGGACAGTTAACGGGTGCAGGTAAAACAACAATAACCTGACAAAGATGTTATATAGTGACATCGAAACGTCGTTTTTACAAAAAATAACTACTAGAGATTTTGATCAGTCACCATAATAAACCATTCACCTCCATTTAACTTGCACAACCTTTTCAAATAATAAAATTGCAAACTAAACCTTCCTTGATAAATAAATATAAAAACACAATGGGAAAGTTTGAGCTCTGCAGTATTGTTAGCTCTGCAGTCGTGCCACAGTGTCTACATACTGGTGCACTTCTTTCCTCTCCCTTGCCTTGGGTTGGCACTTAGCACCCACAGTGTCAGTTTGTTCGCTGCTAGTTCTGGGTGCCTGTGACACAGTGCCCTGCTGGCCTCATCATTCTCTCTCTGACCTTGTCCGTGACCCGAGGGATAGACTAATCACATAATTTGCGGTGCTGGACTCTGTCTGCTGAGATGACGCCGGGGCCCGGGCTAAAACAAATAAAGTTACTGACTTATTTTCCTGTAACTATTACTCTGTTTGCTCTTCTGTGCTGGAGGCAGGCCGCTGGGGGCTAATCTGAGAGGCTAATTGACAACCCTTCCATGGCATCATGCAGAGTCGTTCCTTCCCCTCTCCACCCTGCCCCCTTCTGCCCAGCTGCTTCTGCCACTTAAGAAGCTGCAGGCACTATTTAACAACTCACAGACATACTCACATCGATCCTGGTGTTGGCCTCTATAGTCACCTCAGAGCTGCAGTGGTCCCCATAGGACGGAGGCGCAGGCTCATGTGTAAAGGACATGCCCTGGCAACTGACCAACTACCGTCTGACTGCCTTGTCTGGGAAGAAAAAAGGCTATTGGAGAACACCCTAACAGAAAAGACGGATGAGAGGACCAGCAACCTTCGTCTGTATTTAGCCTTGAAAGGAATCCGGCCCAGTCCGACATCATGCACCTTCATATTTGGAAATGACTGACATGGACTTCATATTTGGGCATGGCTGACACAATAGTGACATCATAGTGATGACGCAAACTTTGGGTAAGCTCGGCATAAAGGCTCTGGTTAATAGTTTATTTTGATCAAACGATAGGAAAAGGACGTACTATCTTTGTCTTTTCGGTTTTTATGGCATGATATCAACCCACGGGTCAACAACCGCTGAAGATGTGTTCTAGAGATGACAAATATGACTACCTGTTCAAAGTGGTTCTGATCGGCGACTCGGGTGTGGGGAAAAGCAACCTGTTGTCTCGCTATACCCGCAACGAGTTCAACTCGGAGAGCAAGAGCACCATTGGAGTGGAGTTTGCCACTCGCAGCATCCAGGTTGACAGCAGGACTGTGAAAGCTCAGATATGGGATACTGCCGGACAGGAGCGTTACAGAGCCATCACCTCTGCATATTACCGTGGGGCGGTGGGTGCACTGCTTGTGTATGACATCGCCAAGCACCGGACATATGAGAATGTGGTGCGCTGGCTTAATGAACTGAGAGATCATACTGACAGTAGCATTGTCATCATGCTGGTGGGGAATAAGAGTGACCTGCAACATCTCAGGGTTGTTTCCACTGATGAGGCAGGTGCATTTGCAGAGAAAAATGGTCTGTCATTAGTAGAGACATCAGCCTTGGATTCCACTAATGTGGTAACAGCCTTCCATAGCCTGCTCACTGAGATTCATTGCGTTGTCTCTCAGAAGACAATGTCTGACAGACGGGGCAATGAAGTGTCACCTAACAACAATGTGGTAAAAATCCAGGTGCAGCCCACGGAGAACACGCCAAAGACGCAGTGTTGTAAGTGAGTCTAGTGTCTGATTGTTTACCGGAAATAGCAGTTTGCACGAGGGCTTGCAGATCTACTATTTTTAATGTGCAACACTGGCACACAGTATAAATTAGGCATAACAGTATGAAGGTGTCATGATCTTCCGGTTCCAATTTGCTGCTGAGCCAATCAAATAAAGCTATGGGAAAATGAACAGGAAATGGGTATGCCACCTTATGGAAGCTATTTATACAGAATTAATTAATCATGGGTTCATGGGTTAGACCACAAACAATTTTGTGGTCTAATGTCTCTTTATATGACATCTTGATCACCTTATCAACATGCTCATTCTCAGTTAGATACTTTTTTTAAATGCATATTAAAGGTGCAGGAAGTGTTTTTTTTCTGTTAATTGTTAAATAATAATAATATATTCTGATTTCTACAGAGTGCATTTTCAGATCGGTACACCAATTTTTTCCATTCAGGAGAGAGACTTAAGGATAACAGGATACAATAAACAAGTGAAATTGGGAGTAATGGGTGAAAAAGAGCAGGCAATCAAGTAGCCGCAATTTGCAACTCTAGATTTGTTTACAATGGGATGAATCTAGAGTTGCAATACCCTCCATTGACTCCCCACTCATCCAATTTGGTTTGTGATATGCTTGTCTTAAACAACGTTAAACTCACCAACATTGCAGCTGTAGTCCAAGCTTGAATTATCCTCTTTCAATCTGCCGAGCTTGTTTTTCATAAAAATCCCCCGTAGACATGTTATGAGCTATTTTCTGTCAAGAAATTCTGTTCAGGTGATTCATTTTCTAAGTGCTGGAGTTTGGAAGCACTCGTCAAGTCACTGAACGGCCCAGCGTACCACCGGTTTCGAATTTGCACATAATGCAGGAGGCAGCAGCGCGACCCGTTAACAAAAACGAGTGCTTCCAAACTGCAACACTTAGAAAAAGAATCACCTGCAGAGGATGTCTTGACAGAAAGTAGCTCATAACATGTCTACGGGGGATTTTTATAAAAACAAGCTCGGCAGATTAAAAGAGGATAATTCAAGCTTGGGCTACAGCTGAAATGTTTGTGAGTTTAACGTTGTTTAAGACAAGCAGATCACAAACCAAATTGGATGAGTGGGAAGTCAATGGAGGGTATTGCAACTCTAGATTAATCCCATTGTAAAAAAAAAAAAAATCTTGCAGCTAGCAATCAAGGCTCACAACAAAACATGCTGTTAAAATGATGTCTTTCCCTGGAAAAAAATGCATTGAATTTTACACAAACACATATAAATCTCCGTCCAGAGTATATTTTGTCATGTCACATGTGACGTGTCATGTTCTCCAAAACAGGATGGAGTGCTGGTTCATTTCATGGAGGACCACTCCCACTCCCATCTTGAGCTCCCCCATCCTCGACGCTCTTTCCTCTCAGTGCTCAGCTGTCCAGGCCACTCCCCCTCCCTGACTCACAGGAGGAGTGGGCGTGGAGATAATTTGTTCTCCGAAGAACGCTCGGCATGGAGCCATTGTGGCTTCCCAAGTTCCCGTTCTGATCTTTCATCCCATGCAGTTCAAGAGTGGAGCAGCGCTCACAATATGTCCCGTATTTTTCAGTGAATAAATTGTGCTGCTGGAATCAACAGCATAAATAAAGTGTACACTGCAGCGAGGACTTTGTTCAGGCTACTCAAAATGTTCCCAGTCCTAGCCTGAGAACGGACAGACCATTCAAGCGTCTCATGTACGTTGCAAGTTGCAACCCCAGAGACTATTCTGTTAAGCAGGTGCAATCTTGGTCAGGTCACTGATTTTGCATCTTGTTCTCCCACATACACTAGCTGTCTAGCTCCGTAACCAACTAACCATCATGGGAAAAAGGCAAATCATGCAAAGATCCCAGATTCCCAGGGCAAGACGAGGCAAATTAATGAATGAAATGGGAGCATCTCAAACACAGTCCAGCAAAACAACAAGGAGGTTGTAGAGAGGGAGACGACAGACAGGTCATGTGATCAGACCACTGCGATGACATCACTGCAGAGAATCTAGGACAAAGAGGGTGGCGTGATGGATGGAGAGCTGGCAATGCCCTGGGCAGATACCGTAGCACTAGCAGGCCTCACTCTGGCTGGCAGCTGAGTGTGGTGGAGGCATATTGTTTCTATTTTGCATAAACAAAATACCTGGATTTGCATACACAATCTCGAGTGTTGATGGAGCATTTTCAGTATCAAAGGGCAAGGAAGGAGCATTGCTCTGTAGACCTTGACATGCTCTGAATTTTGAGGCCACATTCTTGGACCTTCATATGAGGTATAGCTTACATGCAAACATGCATGGATAAGGACTGCATATTGTATGAAATGCCACGCCTTACACAATAACATTGTGTACGTCAAAATGGTAGGCCTAGACCAATAAGCAAAGATGTTATGTAGCCTGGGAGGCATACTATGGTCCGACGGAGCATTGGTTCGATATGCGTCCGCACCTCGGCTACATTATAATATGTAGGCTATTATGAAATATTAAGAGCCTAAACAAAAGCAGAGATATAAATTAGGCTATGATTATTAGCCTACAATGATGCGGGGTATGCGATGGGACCATAGTAGAGCTATATTAAGCTAGTAGTATAGGCTTTCCTCACGGGTGAAACCCCCAACCCTGCATGTATAAAACCGGTAGCACCGCCCTCCCATTCAGCAGTTGTTGCATCGACCCCGGTTGGGTAGAACACGCAACGAAATACAGACATAAAAAGGCTCTTTCTTCACTTTTCGGTCTCCCACTTCTACAGACAACATGGTAAGTCGAGTTGTTTTTTCAGCTATATGACTGAAATAACAATAAGATGGATGCTGCACCAGTCAAAGCATTAATTGCTTCCACTTTTCTCGCCGATTCAGTATTTTGACCATCTACGCGTTAATATAGCCTATTCCTTATATACGTATCTCGTTAATTTTCTTGCCAACGGTTTTGCAGCACAAAAAGGAAAAGGAAAAAAAGAGTGATGTTAAAGTACCCACACTGAGATTCACAATGTCGAGATAGAACAATGCGCACTGATGGATATGCTAATGAACGGAGTTCTCCAATCTCCAGCAATTAGAAGGTGCCCTACGTGCTCCGTGCTTTCATGGAGCGAATTTCATTTAGAAAACACCAGGGACCTCTTCCGATATTAATTATGATATTGTCAATCTTCTACCCTGAAATGTTGAATGAAAAAATAAATCGAATACCTTTACACTACACATTTCAGATATGACAGCTGGGTGTGTACTTGCAGGGTGGGGATTCATATAGCGACAACACAGATCCTTCTGTCCATTATTGTTAACTCAGAATAGACTCTCAGTCTCAACATCTAAATACCTTATTTTCTCCACAACTGATCAGATTTGTGTAGGGGTCATCCACACTCCCAATAAAATACAAATGAAAAAATAATCAGGGCTAATCTCTGCTCTTATTTCCAGTTGATTTATATGCATGGGCCTGTGTATATTATATAAGACAGTTATAGTCATTACAGTGCATTTAATATGTATTTATTTATACCATGCAATTATTTAATCTCCGTTCTTATTTTAATTTTTTAGATAAGATTGTTCTAGTCATTAAATTGCATACTGTGTTTAGGCTATTCTATGGGATTCTGTTCCCTCTTGTGTGTGCACTGCACAGGCCTGCCTGCCCTACAGTATATTGGCTATGACCTATATAGCTAACTGCATGCATGCATGCAGATGCACATTGGAATAAGCTGTTGAAACCATGTGTAGGCCTACTCAGACAGGGGAGACGAAAAGTGCCCTCCATTTGCAGAGGTTCCAGTCATGTCATTTTCTCTGTCCCTGCTGATTGCTATGCATTGTGGAGGCACTTATATGTGTAATGACAATCACTCTCAGCTAGAGGGAGCAACTGAATGTGGAAATTGAATTGATCCTTGATTTTCTATTTGAATAGTAGCAGTGATTCAGTGAATGTACACATAGGCCTAATATGAAATTAATCCTCATATTCCTAACCCCCACAGCGTGAGTGCATCTCCATCCACGTGGGCCAGGCAGGTGTCCAGATTGGTAATGCCTGCTGGGAGCTCTACTGTCTGGAGCATGGGATCCAGCCGGACGGACAGATGCCCAGTGACAAGACCATTGGAGGAGGAGATGATTCTTACAACACCTTTTTCAGTGAGACTGGGGCTGGAAAGCATGTTCCCAGGGCTGTCTTTGTAGATCTGGAGCCCACTGTCATTGGTAAGCCTAATTAATTCCGTCAGAATATCAAATTGAGCAAATAATGCAATGTAATACTTGGTCTAAAATTGAGTATCCTATACCTTATTCAATCACTTTTGTGTCTTTAGATGAGGTACGCAGTGGCATCTACCGCCAATTGTTCCATCCTGAGCAGCTGATCACTGGCAAAGAGGATGCTGCCAACAACTATGCCCGTGGACACTACACCATTGGCAAGGAGATCATTGACATGGTGTTGGACAGGGTCCGCAAACTGGTACGCACTACATACTGTACAGTAGGTGTATAGAATGTATATTCTAAATGTTGAATTAATTGATTTTTATTGACCATATCCTTCTCTTTCTCAGTCTGATCAGTGCACTGGTCTTCAGGGGTTCCTGGTCTTCCACAGCTTTGGAGGTGGAACTGGTTCTGGTTTCACCTCCCTGCTGATGGAGCGTCTGTCTGTTGACTACGGCAAGAAGTCCAAGCTGGAGTTCTCCATCTACCCAGCTCCTCAGGTGTCCACTGCTGTGGTGGAACCTTACAACTCTATTCTGACCACCCACACCACCCTAGAGCACTCTGACTGTGCCTTCATGGTGGATAATGAAGCCATCTATGATATCTGCCGTAGGAACCTTGATATTGATCGTCCTTCCTACACCAACCTCAACAGGCTCATTAGTCAGATTGTGTCCTCCATCACAGCCTCCCTTCGTTTTGATGGTGCTCTTAATGTTGATCTGACAGAGTTCCAGACCAACTTGGTGCCATATCCCCGTATCCATTTCCCTCTGGCTACCTATGCCCCTGTCATTTCTACAGAGAAGGCTTATCATGAGCAGCTCTCAGTCTCTGAAATCACCAATGCCTGCTTTGAGCCATGCAATCAGATGGTTAAATGTGACCCTCGCCACGGCAAGTACATGGCCTGCTGCCTTCTTTATCGTGGAGATGTGGTGCCCAAAGATGTCAATGCTGCCATCGCAGCCATCAAGACAAAGCGTACCATCCAGTTTGTGGACTGGTGCCCAACTGGTTTCAAAGTTGGCATCAACTACCAGCCCCCCACTGTAGTACCTGGTGGAGATCTGGCCAAGGTCCAGAGGGCTGTGTGCATGTTGAGCAACACCACTGCTATTGCAGAGGCCTGGGCTCGCCTTGACCACAAGTTCGATCTGATGTATGCCAAGCGTGCTTTTGTTCACTGGTACGTAGGTGAGGGTATGGAGGAGGGAGAGTTCTCCGAGGCCAGAGAGGACATGGCAGCTCTGGAGAAGGATTATGAAGAAGTTGGAGTTGATTCAATTGAGGGTGAGGGAGAGGAGGAGGGAGAGGAGTATTAAAAAGTAATGGAAAAGATTGCAAACACTTCTGCATGTTTACATCTAAAATAAAAAATGATCTTAATTGGCATCTTGTGTGCATTTGTTTTCTTTAATTTCTAAATATAGTGGTTAAATATAAATGTACATTGGTGGTAAGGTGTCTACTTTCCTTATTTTATTATTCTTTAGATCAGTGGTTCTCAACCTTATCAGGCCGTGCCCCCCAAAATAATCATATTTAAGCACTTGGAATTGTAAGAGTTGAGGCATTAAATTTAGTTTGACGGTTCCACATATAAATATTGTGATAATAGCTGATCTACAAGCTCACATCACAACACGAATTTGGCCAATGTTTGACAAGTTTATATTGTAGGCTATAGTTTGTTAATTACTTTTGATGCAATAATGGTCTTTTTCATTTCATGTCTTTCTTTCTTTAATTGTTTTAGGTAGTGGTCCAGACCCACAGGTTGAGAACCACAGCTTTAGATTATCAACCAAACATTCACATAATTAATTGACTTTGATCAAGCCAATGCCTCATTCAGATAATCCCTCTATCATTTTGTTAAATTTAATATTTTACTCCACTAATTTATTAGTGGAGTTAATTACTATTAATTACTATTTTGCAAACATGTTGTATAATCGGCACAAGTCAGCACCACAAAAGTACAACTCAGACAAATGTATTGGAAATAGAGAAAATGTCCCAAATTGAAATACACACCAACTTCACAAAGGCATAAAAATGAACTCTGCAGTGCAGTCCATGTGAGACCATATCAATTATCCCTTGAATAAAGGTTATTGAAAGTTAAAACAAAAAAGGCATACATATTTATGAAGGTTTAGTTAAACAAATGTAAACATGACATGAGCACAGCACTTAAGATGAGACTTATGGTTGTGCTGTGCTCCAGTATGTTGTGTCCTGTTGTGTTACGCACTGGTGGCATCCAATTCCAGGCTGACATCATTGGTCAGGTACTCAGGTCATAGACACTTTGATGCCTTATAGACACCAGAGCTATTGAGAAAGTGACACAGCACCAGCCACTCTAAGAGTTTTACCATGTTGCACTCTGTGTGGATGGGCCTCACACACACATGGTGTCCAGGCAGAATCACACACATGTTTTCCATGAAGCTTCATTCAGTAGTTGAGGCAAGGTGATATCTCCCTACTCTGCCTCTCATTTGTGGGTAAGCCAATCAGAGGCAGAGTGACATGTGACAAGTGACATCTCACAGTGTTTTTTAAAATGTGTTTCTTCCACAGTATAAAACTTTGTAAATGTTTAAAATGTGTCCATTTGAGAATAAAATTACATTTTAGGGTAAGGACTTATAGTCCCCCCCCCCCCCCCCCCCCTGCATTAAGTAACCTCTGGGTGCCATGGCCACCGCTTGATTGGATACATTGACGTAGTCTATACTCGTATTAAACCAATAAATGATATTACAATGACTAAATAAATCCTTTGTCATGTTGTGGGTGTCAGAATAGCCGAAGATTATTTTTCTACCGCCCTCTAGTGACAATGTTTGGGACAGATCTATTTTCTGGAAAGTTGCAGAAAAATCTATTCTCAAATTGTTAAATTAAATATTTAAAGTGCATGTTAGTGGGGAAAAAACATTTTATTCAACGTTCTTACTGGCTGTGTCATGTACTTGAATCCTTCATTGATTAAAATTAATTTAGGAATTTCATTTGGAATTAGTGGAAGTGATCTTGAGGAATAAAGTGCAGCACACAGGTAATAGACAATCATCTAAAGATAATGTCAATTCGTTCATATAAGTAGGGTAAATTTATAAACTACGAAATGGAAGAGGAACAAAAAACGTATTCACAGAGAAGTTGCTGCCCAGCAGCTGGACATCACTGTAGCCTACAGTCATATCAACCAGTCTTGTAAAACATTAGAATTCACAAAGTCTATCATAACATAATCAATACACTTAATGTCACTATTTTTCCACATGTTAATTTAATTCACCACTTTGTCAGAGTTTACAGTGTAACATTGAAACTTCATGTAACTAATGGAGGAGAGTTGTTGTTGTTGTTGTTGTTGTTGTTGTTTTCTTTTAAGAAGCATGCATCCGGTTGGCTGTGCTCCTCTGCCCAGTAGTCAGCAGCTTCTTAGCTTTGATTCCAGTATCAGTTGTTTCTACAATTTCCACAACCTCTGAGTTAACATGCGTAGTCTGTGACTGCAGTCTTTCTTTATTCCTCATCTTCTCCATTATCAACAGCACATCTCCATCCTCATTGGTCTCCTGGTCGGAAAATGTCATGCAAACTGTTTCCACCAGCCCACCAACCACTCCAAACAGGGCCAGAGTGGTGCCAAGCATGTATATCTTCACCATTCCCCGACTGGGCCACTGGTTCAGCATTTCCTTGGCAAATGGGATGATTTCATCAAAGGTATCCATGTTGTCTTAGTCAAGTCTGTTAAGGACAAACAGAAGGTATAAAACAATTTCATGGATAGAACAATCATGTATATATTATAGTCTACTATACAATACAAAGAAAATAAATATAGGCATATGTATAAATATAGGCTACTGTATATTACACATACCGGTCGGTAGTCGTAGGACCCTGGATGCAGATTCTTGAATCAGTCTTGAATCAGTAGGCTATCCAAAGGCAGAGAGAGGAGGACAGATCCTGGATTATAAACACATGAAGATCCATGTTGACGCCCACAGACTAGACAAGAAATGCATATTCATGAGGTATTTGTACATACCGGTAGTTTGTTTTGTGGGGAGAGAGCTTTCCTTAGACATTGTGCAATCTCGCTGATGCAGTCAGTGTTGCTGGTGGGAGTATTGCCACGGGCTTTTGGAGATTGGACTTTGTGGGTAAGAGGTGTAGAGTAGACAGTGTTCCTTCAAGAGTATGTGTGTCACCACATGGGGTCATATTAAGCAATAAAACACATATAGTGTAATGAGGTAACCAAAAGACAGGTAAACGTAATAATGTTGACTTTGCTGCTGCATTATCACATGTGAGAAATGGGAGGTGTCACAGTACACAAAAGAGAAACCAATTGACTTTTTCTGATAGGTTGCATCCAAAATTTAGTCCAACGTTCAGTGACGTGTCTCTGATCCCCCAAAACAAAACAAACAGAATAAAACAATTATCTCAAAGGTGATGGGACTTGATTTAATACATTTTCTTACTTCCCTCCTCAATGAAAGACATTTAAGTAGCCTACCATACTGTTTATTTACTGTACTTTGTCATTATGACTAAAAATTAATTGAAAATTCACTGCAAATCTAAAGAGTGTATGAACTACTGTACACATGCTGTTGAATTTTGAACTACATGAGTGCATTTTGTCAACTTTGATCTCAATGAGGAGAGGTGGATGAGTATCCAATCGTAGTCTTGAAGACTTAAGTCTCAACCCCTTTATTGATTGATGTGCATTGTTCATAGGCTGTCTGCAGTGATCATTCCACACATAACCAACAGATAAGGTTATTTGAATTCATGATGTCTAGAAGTGCTCTGACCTTCAGCTGCCCTCTGCTCTGACAGGCGGATGTGATCTAAATTCTTTCCAAAATAGCGGAATAGGGAATCGTTGCACAAACACAGGCACAACCAGATGGAAAACTCAAAAAGAAAGCTACCTGGCATACTGGAAAGAAACAACCCAAAACCAAAGCAAAATGGAATGCTATCCAGCACTAAAAAGACAATACACATTGGCTGAATACTTGAGCATGGTAAACAACCCAAAACAAAAGCCTTGACTAGGTACAGACTTTCAGTGAACACAGCCTTGCAATAGAGAAAGGCCGCCACAGACAGACCTCGCTCCCAAGGAAAGACAGGCTATGCAACAACCCACAAAATGTGGTTGAAACAGATACATTTTCTAACCACCTGCCCACTATACCAAGATATCAGGCACATTTCCCACAGATTAAACACACCCAAAGTGAGTTGAAAACATTGAAAACATGACCAATGTAAAAAAAAAAAAAAAAAAAACTCCCATACATATTGGGAGAAATACAACAATGTGCGAAGTTTGTGAACATCAGCAAGATTTGTGAACTGCTGTGATAAAAGGTTAGCCAATGGAATGCAACCACCCTAAGGACTACCTGTATCGAGTAGACATCTAGTAAACAGAGCTGCAACTTTTACGCACATTTAAAATTTGAGGCTTTTTTCTTTTGTATACTATTTAACTAGTTTTGAGGAAAATGCTGCTATTTGTCTCAAAATGACATGCAAAAGATTGGTGCTATTTGTTTCAAAAGCTTTATACCCTGTTGCTCTGGTCCATAGCTCTAATAACGCATTAGAGCTACCCTGTATATAACATAACAATGCAATGTGACATAGCTCTGTACTCATTGCTGTACCCCCTCCAACTGTATATACTTTCCCCATTTTCAACTGTTTTATTATAGACTATTTTGACACTTTGGCATGATTAAACATATGTTTAATCATGCCAATAAAGTGTGTGTGTGTGTGTGTGTGTGTGTGTGTGTGTGTGTGTGTGTGTGTGTGTGTGTGTGTGTGTGTGTGTGTGTGTGTGTGTGTGTGAAATTATCTGCACTTTCACCCTGTTGTGTTGCCTACTGCAAATGTCAGTCAAATGAGTTGTGAAATTTGTCTGATCTTTGTCCCAGCTTGCCTTTCACAACATTGTCATTTTGGCAAAAATGACAGTGAGTTCAATTTACCAAACGTGTAGGCCAGGGCAGGCGACCAACTTGGCTGAAGCAGTGCTATTGACTCTTTAAAGCGATTGGCAAATAGTGTAAATTTAAAAACATGCTTTCATAAAATTGACTGTTCTTTGCCAGTGACACTGAACAGAATATAAAAATCACACCCGTGTGAACTGAGTGGTGCAACTCCCCTCTCCCCCCCCCCCCCCCCCCTCTCTCTCTCTCTCTCTCATTAGCAGGCAACAGTGCAGCACTATCTCTCTCTCTGTTTCTGGCACAACAGCGCCACTTTTGCCCCTACTGGTACTCTAAACATATTAACATAGTAACATAGTCACATACTGTAGTCGTCACATAGGTTAGGACGGACATTGCTGTTCCTTGGAGTGGTTGCACCACTCAAAAAATATATTATGATGATACATATTTTTATTCTGTATAAACTCTTGAAAACATTCAAATCCAGCTAGGAAAGAAAGAAAAAAATGTATATTTGCAAAATCAGACTACATTTTCTTACTCATGGACACACATCATCATACCTGGGACAACCAGGAGCTCTTGGTCCCCAGGCAGCCTCACTATACTTAAATTAACACTTTGCATGCTGATGCTATCAGGTGAATGTGAGATCTTCAGTTTCAGCTTCACCCAGCTGGTGGCTGCTCGGTCATGATGATAGGGGAGGGACAAGTTAGAGGTGTGTCTTTCTCAGTGACACTTTGACAAATAGACACAGGCAGGCATGTCAGGCGGGCCAGGAGGGGAACAAGATGACCACCCAAAAAGTAGACATTATGCGTAAAAAGGGAGAATAGCAATACTCGTCTTTCTTTTTTTTTCAATTTACGTTTTATTGAATTTTAATCAAACATACACGAAAACGAAACGACTGACAATTGACAAATACATACAACCGAAAACAAAACAAGACAATATACGTACAATACCCACAAGGGGAGATGTCTGCCTCTCTTCTCTATTGATGATCATTCATAATACATAAGTACCTCAAACAGGTGCATATACAGGTTAAACAGGTTTAACTGAAACTATACAAAATCAGGTCTTATGGTAGAAACATGAGCAATCCATCTAAACCAGTTATCTGTGAAGACTTCAACTTGACCTCTGAAGCTGAATGTAATTCTCTCCATAATAAATATACTATAGATTAAATCAATCCATTCATTCATAGTTGGTATAAGATTTGTAAGCCACTTTTTTTCCAGCTGAATTCTCTCCATGTGGGGGAACTACTCATTTTCCACTGATGTTTACATATTCTTTCCCATTCTTCTGCTGATATAGTAAGGTTGCCCTCTGTTTCCCATCTTGCTTTAATATTCAGAGTATTATCTCCTTTCATGTTTTGAAGCACTACATATAAATTTAAAACTATCTTTTGATAAGTAGAGTCTGCATACGCATTTTGGAAAATCTTAATGATCTCTACTCCCGTTGCATCTTCTCTTCTTAATATCTTTCTATTTATAAAGTCTCTGATTTGTAGGTACCTAAAAAGGTCCTGATTCTGTAAATTAAATTTGTCTTTCAGGTCCTGGAAGCTCATCACATTACCCTGTTTTAAAAGAGTACAATATGCAGAGAGGCCATTCCCAATCCAACCTCTAAACCTCATGTCATGTGTACTAGGTCTGAAGTCTGGATCATATGCAAACCATTTGAGAATTCCAATTTTGTCCTTCAGTTTATATCTCCTAATTATTTCACACCACACCTTCCAATACTCGTCTTTCACTCACACACATGCAGGCACACACAGGAAGTGCTTTGGAACTAGAAATGTACCCCCCCCCCCTCCTTCTTGGGGACCGTTGCCCCATATTGCTGGGTTCTCTGGGACAAATTTTGCTTGAATGGCCAGTATTGTTGTTGTTGGAAGTGTTGTTGTTGGAAGATGAAGTGGGAGAGAGAGGGGGAAAACCCGCAGAAAAACCCTGCCCAAGAGGCAATAACTGGTGATATTGTGCTTATTGAGACCATAGGTCGCATTTACTATGAAAACATACATTTTACGTCAGTCCGTTAGTCCGTAACGTCTGGTCACCCACGCCTCCATGGTCATGCCTCGTGACATCACGTGACATCATGTGACATCATCAGGGATCTCCATATATGGGCATATATGTAGTCGCGACGTAGACGACATCGCCAGGGCGCTTCCCCATATATGGGAATGGATATGGCCATATCATTTCCTGTTGGTTTGTTGGCTCGTTCATCACCTAGACCATAGATCTCCATAGATGGAGCTGACCTGTTCTGACATTCCATATGTTGATCCCTCCACACCCGTCCTTCCTGTTCAGACATTCTATATGTTGATCTGACCTCATCAAACCCTGTACACTCAAGACACGCTCCATATATGGCCAGTACAGAATTCATTCCATATGTTGTTCTGACCCCCATGCCAAAGCGCCAGTACTCGCCCAGAAGTCTGCCGTTCTCGCCCTCAGGGCGTCTTACTGGTATTAACACACAATTTTTACCATCAGGTCAAAATTCGTGTCAGATCCTGTGTCTAGGTGATACACAATCTGAGAGCGGCAAAAAAAAAAAAAAAAAGAGCAGTGCTGCTCTATCAATGGGTAGACACACAGATCTGCGACTTAAAAGGAGTAGGGAATGAGTTATGTAAGACAGTGGTCCTCAAACTTGGCAGATTGTGAGCTTGTATATTGGCTATTTTCAAATAACCGATGTATAGGGTTAAAGTGGTTAAACTGATTTGATACTATATTGACTGCGATATGGCATTGTAGCTCTCTTCATCTTAAACTGAAGACCATACAATGTTATCTCATTATCAAAATCTTCCTTTTTGAATATTTGTATATGATTACTATAGATATAATTAGGCGATGTTCATGCTTTGGGTAGCCTAATCCTGTGTGGTGCTTATACAGTATAACCGACGGGTCATCTAATCAGGCCAGATTAGTTAGGCATAGCAGCTAGATAGTCACAGAATCAGATAAACATCAGAAGAAACATGTCACATTGGAGAGAAAGGGTCATGGTTAATAAAACCAATGGTACCAAAAGTGGGGACTACACACAGGCTTTATTGATGCACATACAGGAAAAACAACTTATGATACTGTAGAGAACACAAATCCACAAAACAGCTCAGGACAAAAAGAAAAAACAGAAAAAAAGGTGAAGGAACATTCCCAGCATTACTATTAAAATAGCTTGTACATTGAGGATATATGCCTGGTATTTATAATGACATTCTCACAGTTGGTAGTTTGTAAGTGCCTTTGGTTGTCAAGGCCTAGATGTATTTGTGGTATTTACCTGTGTGCAATTTACAATTTACAATTTAGGCATTTAGCAGACGCTCTTAATCCAGAGCGATTTACATTAGTCGTGTGTATTTGTGTGTGTATTTGTTTTCATTCAAACTCCTGTGTGCGTTGTTTTCTTTCTCTCTTTTTTTGTAGAAAAGTAGTGAATGTTTTAGAAAAATTAAATATAAAAGAGCCAAGAAAACACAATCAGTACAGACAGAAAAAAAAAAGACAGCAATAGGCAATTTGACCAGAATCTGTTATATAGTATACACGGTAATAACAGAATTTTAGAAGCACACATGCAGTTTTGCCATCATGCATTCAATTTGCAGGTGGACTAAATAAATGAACAATAAATAAAGCTAGCTTTATTGTACCTCTCTATAGCTGTGCATTTACTTAAATATAATAACATTTAACACATGGGCGGCGGTGGCTCAGGGGTAGAGTGGCTGGATGGTAACCGTGAGGTTGCAAGTTCGAACCCGGGCTCCCCCAGAGTTACTGTCGAAGTGTCCTTGAGCAAGACACTGAACCCCAAATTGCTCCCGATGTGCTAGTTGGTGCCTTGCATGGTTTCCGCTGCCATCGGTGTATGAATGAAAGTGTGTGTGAATGGGTGAATGTAATGCACAATCTCTGTAAAGCGCCTTGGATAAAGGTGCTATATAAATGCACCATTTACCATTTTATATTTACCATATAAACAGTATATGTGCAAATTTCAGAAATCTATAATAAAAACTTTAGATTGTATCGAATATCTTCGATAGTTCAAGTGCAGTACAACATCAAGGGAGATTATATTCCCCTCTGAAGGAAACTGAGATTCTTTAATACTATGTGGAACAGTGGAAATCAATCTTTCCCATGAAACCCTTCTGTCTTCAACAGTGTCTTTTGGTGTGCTTTCTCACTTTCCTTATGGTGTGTTGTGTTTGTTTTGATTTTCTATTGGCTTGGTATTAGACTATACAGTAGGTATTTAGGTTGTTAGTTGGGTTTAAATTGTGTATGGTATTTTTATTCTTAATCTAGGCAGTTGTATGTTTTGTTTTTTTCTCTATGTGTTATGTTGTCACACTGTGGTGTATTTGTATGTGGGACTAAGGATAGAAATGAGCTCTAGCTACATCCGGCATATTGTTGCATATATTGATTGAAATGTTCATTAATAATATGCACTGTCCTGGAAATAAATAAAGTATAAAGTAACGTAAAATTCAGGGAGAAGACTCATAGGCACACTCTCAAAAATATACACACAACATCACAGCAGATTTATACACTTTCAGAGTTAAACCAACACTCTGAACTGTGTCTTGTGAATTCAGGAACTTGCTGACCGCTTGGGCCATTCTCAGAGCCTGCTTTCCACTCTCATGGGTCGGCTGATATCAGTCAGCCACATTCTGAGTCCATTCAGCGACACTGACCTGAGGTGGGCAAAGATACACATGAAACATTGTTTTTAACCAATAACAAAAAATAGATTGTCGCTGTCAGGCATAATCTTGTCTATGTCCAGATTTATCTTTTTCCTTTTTTCCTTTTTATAAATTAATGTCAGTGTCGCACAAAAGAAGCACTAACAGCTGATCAACAAGCTCACAACACGTTTTTTGTTTTTTGTTATGTTCACCTATAATGGCATGTCCAAAATAGGCCTATCTCACAGCCCGTTTTTCACGCCCACTTCCGGTAAATAGTGGTGACTTTAACATGAGCATTTACACGTTTTTTTCTCTGGAGAATCTAAGTACATTTTCTAATGTAAAAATGAGACAGACCAATATTATTATGAAGCAAACAATATGGTAAATCAGCTCGAACAGATAGAACAAACCTTACCTTGAGAAAACAAAAGTTGTAGACTTCTTAAATTACCTCTGTTAACATGAAGCGTCTATGGAGTGACGTCACGCTATCACCACTAACCCCGAAAGGGGGCGTATTAAGGGGGGCGGGGAAATTCTGTGAGATAGGCTTATAGGGATGCCAGGTTGAAGTGGTTATGTCTCTCTGTGGTTTTATAACTATTTAAGCAATGAAAAGTATTAACAAGAGCTTGTGACTAAATAATAACTTCAATGGCTGGGTTTCCCAAATGACATTATGCATAGGGAGTATGTGTGTGGACGGTTCTTCTCAACAACACCCCCTTTCACTGTGAACATAGATATTCCGTGCATAGATGTGTCACGCAATGGTAGGCCTGAGGCCTGACCGATCAATAAAAGAATGCTGAATTAACTAGCTTGTATTGGTAACTTTGACTGCACAATAGCCTCCCATTTAACCTCCTATATTTATTAACCCACAAGCTAGTTAATTCAGCATTATTTTATTGATCGGTCAGGCCGGTATTGTGCGTGGCACATCTATGCACGGAACATCTATGTTCACAGTGAAAGGGGGTGTTGTTGAGAAGAACCACATGCATACTGCCTACGCATAATGTCATTTGGGAAACCCAGCCATTGGAACACAGGATATTTTTTCAATTTCCTGAAAAGTTGCGGTTTGGACATACAACAAGGTTTCCGCACGACTGTGACGATGTAGTCATTATGTGCGATCCTTTACTGCATGTGGAAGGAGAAATTCACACTGTACCTAGTAAAACGATTCATTCCATGTGAGCTGTGTCAAGCTTTCACATAACAGCACACACACCAGCTTTGCTCTCCATCTTTTTGCCATAGCTGCAAACAACAGACAGAAAGATTATGTCTTCCATCACTCGTACTGTAGTGGTGAGGACAAACGTTAGAAGAACCTGCAAATTAATACAAACCCATTGAGGTTAGCTGGCTCAGAGTGGTAGTTGTGCTTGGCTTGCTCAGTTATAGTAGGCACATGGTGTACTGGCTCAAACTGACTGTGGGTGTGACTGGGCTTCAGGGGATGGAAGTGGCTCTTCAGGTCAGGAGAGCGAAGGGGCAGGGATACATGATTTGTCTCTGGAACGTTGCCATTGATTTCCTCTGCCTCTGTGTCGAAAATGGGTTTGGAAGGGCCTACTGAATGGGCCAGCTGCAGTTTCTTCATGTGGTTAATGGCCACAGTGGCATGGAAGGCTTGCTGGAAACACACAGAGACAATAAGGTGTTAGAGTGTGACTTAAAAGCCATATAAATGGCCAAGAAATCTGAATTATTGTTTCATTTTCACATTTAGTCTTTGGTGACAGGAGCATTGGAAGCAGTACCACCAGACTACTTCTGAACAGTTTCTATCTAGCAGCAATTAAGACTGCTGAATAAGAGCTAAGCCTGTTGCCACTTCACTAGCCTGAAAGAATGCTCGCTTTTCTTGGAATAGAGGGGTGGATCAAACTAGCGTTGGAAACGGAAGCCGGCTCCAGGACATAAAAAGTGCGGGGACATTATTTTAGACTCACATCTGACACCTTGATCGAGTTGAGAGGTGCGTTCACAGGGCAGATGAAACGCGCACATTTGGAGCAGCTACATGCATCATTCCGTCTTTGCAAGGTCATGTCCCTGGTTTCCATTGATTGTCGTTGGACATTGGACATTCAGACCCAAATGACCCCCCTCCGGCTCCCTATTGGTTCACTAACCTATTGTACCGCCTGTGTTTTAAAGGGTCTCTCTGCACACATACATGACTCTTATTTTACTATGCACTAGTTATTATGCAGATTAGTTACACATCGTGCACTTTATGCATGTCCTTTCCTCGCTCTCCTCTTTACCTCTTATTACCTATCTTTTTCAACTGCAATGATGGGTCTGCAGTGCACAATCAAGAATTTCACTCATATTACCTGTATGTGATGTGACAATAAAGATTGATTGACATGATGAGGGGGTGATTTACGTCTGTCGAATCGAACGCAAACCAATATAATTGTGCATTCTGTACATATATCCTCCTATTTGACATGTCATCAGAGACCTTGATGAAGTAATTATGTCCATTAAATGGTGCTTAATCAGGAAAGATTTGGGCAGTCATCCAATTATTCTGCAGGGGCAGGACCTCAAAAGAGCTCACCAAGTCAGTGGCAATAAAAACAACCAGGGCACAGCATTTAAGACTTACCTTCCACTTTGACTTTGCAAAATTCTTCTGGATCTGAACACTGACAGAATAATAAATATCCTGGCTCCTTGCGGTCTTTCCCATGATCCTGAAAAAGAAAGAGAGAGGCACATGGTATTTAGAATTCCAGGTAGATATACGGTATCACTAATCAGTCCTATGGGTTGTCTTAAGCATTTCTGGCATAACACAGAATAATTAAAAAAATATGAGACTCTCACCAAGGGTGCCTGAGTGCCTGTTCAGTGGTGTAGCGCATGTGGGGATTCTTCTGCATCATGTTCCGTATGAAATCTTTAGCTGCATGCAGGAAAAAAGAAACAGCCATCATGGTCAGGACAGTGCTCTGTAAAGAAGAACCCATTTGTCCAGTAGCATCTCCAGTGTCTGCTGTGTTTACCAGATTCTGAGATGTCATCCCAGAAGGGAGAATCAAACTCATACTGCGCCTTCATGATCCTCGCAAAGAGCTGAGACTCTGATTCCTCGTAGAAGGGAGGATATCCACAGAGCCTGCAAACAACATGGTGCTTGAGTGTCAAGTTTTGGATCAATAGTAGAAATCACCTAAGAGGTATACCGTATAACATACTGTATAACCTGGATTTAAATGGCTTAACCTATACACTGTATGCTAAATGCTCACTAGGTGGTGCTACAACTCAATCAAAACTTTATCATCACATTGAACAACACTTATTAGCCCAGGGGCCAGGGGTGCCCAAAAGGTAGATCGTGATCTACCTTGACGATACCAGTACCAGTGATACCAGTAGATCACAAAGGCACCACAAAGGTAGACCACATGACATGGGCCTAAAAATATATTATTCAAATGTAAAAAACTAAGGCATCTGCCACTTGTATTAAGGTGACTTCATTGATTGACATCAAAAAGGGTCTGCCAGCTCAAACAAACAAAACAATGCAGTACTTTGTTTTCAAGTATTGTATCACAAACATCAGTAGCATTACAAAGTTACCAAAAAACCCTACCAATTAAAAAAAATCCCCCTGTATTTCCCATTCCAA
Organism: Electrona antarctica; assembly: GCF_951216825.1. Taxonomy (NCBI): domain Eukaryota; kingdom Metazoa; phylum Chordata; class Actinopteri; order Myctophiformes; family Myctophidae; genus Electrona; species Electrona antarctica. The sequence goes on along the minus strand of NC_136807.1, from coordinate 20,939,314 downwards.
GTGTGTTTGTCCTATTATGTAACGCCATCTTCACTATTACAAAGCCCCCTCAGGTGCATTGTTTAACTATTTGACTATTTTTTTTGGTGGGTAGATCTTGTTGATCTGAAAGTAGCTCTCAAGTCAAAATTATTGTATTAGCCCATAATTTGACAACTTTACATCTGTATATAAAGACAAAGCATGGTTAACAGAAGAATACTCACAGAATATAGGTGATAACTCCAATAGACCAGCAGTCCACTGCCTTGCTGTAGGGTTTCTGTGCCAACACCTCAGGGGCTGGAAGTTAGAAGACACTCTTGTGAGCAGCAACATATTTGAAAATACAATTGAAATCGTTTCAACATCCACACTAGTCCTCTGATGTCAAAGCTACGGTGACATATTGGCAAGGTTATTATAGTTTGGCCTCACAAATGTAATTTCTATGCAGTCCAATGTCAAGGAATGTTGAAAATGTTGAAATGAAGTAAAAAGAAAAAAGAAAAGGAAAAGTTATTATAGTTAATGTAACTTTCCTCTTCTACTCCCAATTGAAACTGTATTGAAAACTAATAAACAAACTAAAATCATAGAGAAAATGTCCTTAGTTTTCGTCTTTGTCCTTTTATTTCATTTGTACGATTCATTTCATACTATTTTGGTCTAAATCTTGATCTAAATTATTATAAAATTATAAATCTAAATTAATGGCATGATGTTTTGTTGAGTTTTTATTACACAATACTTTTCATGACCTTTTTGAATCTTACAATTTAGGCATTTAGCAGACGCTCTAAATCCAGTGCAATTTACTGTAAGCAAGAAAAACACGGGGTAATCTAGTAATTTAGGATCATAGGTAAACCAAGAACCTAATATCATCAGTCTAAAGTAACAGTATAATAAAAAATAAAAAAACTATAATCTGTGCATTGAAACTATACACACTATAGGATGCTAGGTCTACAAATAACCATGTTATGTAGACATCTGTCTACATAACATGCTCACTAAATTTCATTTTAGCCTTTTCATAAGCTTAGGGCATGTGCTACAGGCTTACTGTACCCCTGACAAAAAATAAACTAATTTAAATGAATAAAAACTAACACTATAACTAATAAAAAGTAAACTTAACAAAAACAACTGAACAACTAAACTATAATAACCATGCACAGTGCACACCGGTCGAGTATCACAGAGCCCAATGCATAATAAATGATGTTTTCTGTGCTGTAGTCTGTATTATCTTACTGTCATCATCCCCCCCTGTCCTTGACCCATTTTCAAACACCAATATCCAACCATAGATCATTCATATTGACACTGGTCATATTCTCTTACCAACATATCCTGGAGTGCCGCAGGCTGTTGACATGGCATGATGTTCACCGTTGTGTACCATCTTGGACAGGCCAAAGTCACTGATCATGATCTTGGAGTTCTCGTCCCGGTTGTAGTAAAGGAGGTTCTCTGGCTGCATAGAGACAACGAGATAGTCAAGGTGTTGATTCGGCGACTTTCCGCACAATTCAATTTCAATTTAAAGGAGCTTTATTGGCATGATAAAACATACGTTTACATTGCCAAAGCAAGTGTCAAAATATAATAAAAACTGTTGAAAATGAGGAAAGTATATAGAGTTGAAAGAGGTACAGCATTGTGTAAACAGAGCTATGTCACATTGCGTCGTCAAGTTGCCAATGTGTGACTTCTTGGGTTAAACATGTGTTAAACCAAGTTTCCAAATGGAAGCACTGACATAAGGATTTAACTTTAAATTATATTGACTATGTCCTACCTTGAGGTCACGGTGCACTATTCCCATTTCGTGCAGGTAGTTGACAGCCTGCAGCACCTGTTGAATGACCCTGCTCGCATCCTTCTCTGAGTACATCCCACGTTCCAGAATACGATCAAACAGCTCACCACCCGTAACGCTGCCGGTATCCAACGCCGAACAACAAAAAATATCAAAACATGTCACTGACAAATTAGTAACATTAATAGTACAGGAAATCTATGGAAAATACAGGATCAACCTCAAACTAATTGCAAAAGAAACAAACTCAGCTTATTTTGTATCTTCAATATATCCTGAATAACAGAAGAAAGTTGCCTGGAATTGTCTGAGGGGAAAGTGTTGAAAATGGCCTGTACAGTATGGAAACTATAGACATCCTATATATATTTTTTCATGATGCTGAATCCATTCCAAACATTCGTTTTGCACAAAAAAACTCCTTGGGCTAATAACGGCTATGGCCAAATTTAGCCCAATGAGTGTTTTTATGCAAAACGAATGCTTGGAATGGATTCAGCAGAGGAAATCTTGAAAAAACAAGAATGTGGCCGCACACGCCAATAGCCAGAGTGCCAATATTTTATTAGGACGTAGCAGGTAAGACAAATGAATCCAACGTTTCGGCGGTTAAGCCTTCATCAGGGAATGGATTCAGCATCATGAAAACACCCTAGTTTGACAAGCAAAAGGAAAGAAAATAGAAAATATTTGCCTTATATAGGATGTCTATGGTGGCCATACTGTACAGGCCATTTTCAACACTTCCCTTGGACAATTCCAGGCATCTTTTTTTCTGTTATTCAGGATATATTGAAGATACAAAATCAGCTGAGTTTGTTTATTTTGCAATTAGTTTGAGGTCAAATTACATTATTACTGGACTATAATGCACTTCAACCACATTAACCCTGGCTAGTAGCTACCCTATTTTGGGCATGCAGGCGATTCAATGTTCTATCCCTGAGAGTGTGCTCTATTAGCTCAGTGGTAAAAATGTCCTCACTTGTACAAGAGACCCGGTTTGAATCTTGGGTAAGACATGAAAGTTATAGAGTGCAGCTTTAAGTAGTTAATCTGAGTTTATATATTATATGACATGCATTTATACATTTGGAACCTTCCCTTTGAGGGTTATGAAGGACTGCCATTTTACTTTAAAGGGACATAAAATGTGCAAACTCACAGCTGCATGACAAGGTAGTAATGAGTCCGACTTTCATAAAAATCCTCCAGTCCCACCACATTCTTGTGGTTGATCCTGTTGGAAAGAATAGTATTTTAGCTTTCATCTTTCACATAATGTAGGAAAATGGATTCTATGCAGGGCCAAAAATGACTCCTTGATCATTTTCTGTATACACAAAACAATGCTCTAAAATCTTAAGCCTTCAGAATGTGAAATGAAGCTGAATGATAGGCTCATCACAAATGGAGGATTCATTACTTTCTCAACACAGCAATCTCATTATCCAGATTGAAGTCCGTCTTCTGATTCTTCTTCATACATTTCATGGCAAACATCTTCCCTGTCTTCCTCTCCTTTGCCAGGTAAACATCAGAGAAGGCCCCCCTGTTAATTATAATACAGAATGAGTTATTGGCACCAGAGTGTTTAATGACTGAAATAAAAACATTTACAGGACCTAATAAATGTTTTTATTTGCAAATTAATAAAATAGTATGCAGAAGTTTTTTCTTCTGCATTAGTCAACCCATGGCCAACTCTGATGCACATAGTTGATCTGTAGATGTGCAAAAGTTCTGCTCTTTAATGAAGCGAATCAGAGTTCACAAGTCAAGTTCACTTGCTGCCATCATCAGCTCTGTCTGGGAATAGTTGTTCCACCAGGTGGATTAGGCCCTTAATCCCTTATGCAATGGAAAGCCAAGGGCTCCAGGTATATGAAGCTTAGGTCACGGTGCAGAGCAGGTGAAAGACCAAGCCCCTAATCTTTAGGCCTGGTCACAGACAAGAGTCAAGGACTCAGGAACTGTACTGTACTGTAGTCTGTCATACTGTGGACTGTGATTGTGAACTAGCCAAAAGAATGCAGAGGGAGAAATTAACAAAACAATTTAACATTGGCTGACTGATTCCAGTGCCACTGGAACACGTTTTAAGCTAGAAACAAAGGCAGTGTGAACTTGTTTGATCTGTTTTATTTCCCACTTGTCACAGTTATGCCTTCGTGCTAATGAGTAAAGGACTTAAGTGGATGCCTTTCAGGATGCTGAAAGTAACGTTAAAGCTTGAAGTTGTCACACGTTGCCAAGCATGTCCAAAATGAATTTGACGCGTAGATGAAGAAAAAGAAGGCACCCAAAATCAACATCCTTGCACAATTGATGTCTCCATGGTTACTAAAATGCATTTCCTTCAGAGGCTCTCCTTGACTTTAATTGTGATTCTCAAGAGAAATTCAAATGTTCATTCGAGCAATGACAGGGAACGCTAAGCACGACCCTCTTTGCTTTCAGATTGAGGGAGAGACGAGACCTCATAAATGCAGCATAGGCAATAACAAAGAAAGAGTATAGTGGATGGCATAAACCTACGGTACATCCATAACCACTTTCAATCTGGCGGTCCTATTTTGGTCAAGTCATAATAGGCTAAATTCTTCAAACATAAAATAAATAATATGTCAAGCAGCAATAAGACGGGGTCAAGCAATAAAGAAAAAATCACACCCATGTGAAGTGAGTGGTGCAACTCCGTGTGGGGGTCCCCGGGGGGTCTGCAGAAGATCCAGACCCACAGGAACGTGGCCAGGGTGCCGCCCCAGTTCCGACGAGCCGCCCCACGTCCGAAACGGTCGAGAAATGACAGTTACCATGTGGGGGTCCCCGGGGGGTCCCTGGGGTCCCCTGGGGATCCCCGGAACATCCAGACCACCAGGAATGGGCCCAGGGGGCTGGCCTGGTTCTGGCGAGCCGCCCCGCGTCCGAAACGGTCGAGAAATGACAGTTACTGTGTGGGGGTCCCCGGGGGTCCCTGGGGGGTCCCTGGAACATCCAGACCCCCAGAAATGCGGCCAGGATTCCGGGCTGTTTCCGACGAGCCGCCCCGCGTCCGAAACGGTCAAGAAATGACAGAGTTACCATGTGGGGGTCCACATGGTAACTCTGGCGAGCCGGTACCGGACAACGACAGCACAGAAATGCCAAAACAGTGAAAGATGGCGGAACCCCATCGGGCTTGACCCCTAATATTAATTTGTGTTCTCAAAATATCTGATCTACATGCTCATATTGCATCGCCTTGTTGCAGATTAGCTAATTTCACTATTATGACATATCGTATCACATACATGACTAGAGAATAGAGGGCTTAAATGGTTAACAGAGACGTCTTTAGGTCCTTTTTTAATGGTAACCGCTAAAATCCATTGTTTGACAGCAGCCATTGCTAGGCAACGTCTTGTTCAGTGCTCCCGGACATGTTTTGTGCATGCACACAGCCATTCACTTCCTTGTTTACGGGCCGACAAAACTTGGTATTATATCTGAATTTACGGTGCTGTCCATGGTTTTGATCAGAATGCAGATGTTAATTTCTGACTTAACCAAGCATCTCGTTTGGAATATTAACGCTATACAGAGAGATCACTTATTAGTGCGAGGTAGTAATGGAACATTATACCTCCCGGTTTTGGGGGGAAATGGAAGGCAGGTTTTTCAGAGTAAAATCTGTCTCATTTGCTGGGCACTCTAGCACCTTTATTTTTAAAGATTAAAAAGTGTTAAGAAGAAGAAGAAGAAGATCAGCTACTGCTGATATTTTTGAGGGGCCTCCTATATACAGCTTTTGACCCCACACATCTCAATATTTGCCATTGACAATGAAAGGAGAAATTAGGTCAAATGTCCGCCAAATATGACGTACATTTGTGGCAAGTTGGCAACAGGCATTCTGATTGGCCAGTATGAGATAATGCATGATGATGTACGATAAGAGTGCCCCTCACTTCACACGGGTGTGATTTTTGAGCTGTAATGCTTATCTTTCATCGATGCTTGTTTACGAAAACGCCATAGACAATAAAGAGAAGTTTAATGTTTGTTTTGAGGACTAAAACAAACATTAGCACCCGTTGCTTAAACAAACATTATGTTGTAAGATGATAAGAGCGCCCCTCACTTCACATGGGTGTGATTTTTTGAGAGCGATCAGCTTAAGCTGTCTGTCCCACCGGACACCATCAGAACAAATTAGACCGATCAGGGTATCTTGTGTCTTAAGGCTTCAGTAAAGTACGTCTCCACAGGTCAATCCAATCAAACCAATAATCTGTACTACTCAGCCATGTGTAACAGTACAATCAGGCCATGCCAATAGTTACTAGTGTACCACTGTATCACAGATTCCAAGCACAACGGTGGATGTGACAGTTCTTTGAGAAAGATGAGACTGAATACGTACGATCCCAACTCCTCCATGAAGTCAAATAGTTCCAGGATGTTCACAGTGTCCTTCCACACACAGTCAGCTTCCTTACGACCCATGTCTGCTTCAGCAGGGATTTCTGTCACGAGGAGAAAACAGATGACCCATCACAACATTGTGTGTCACACAACTAAGGTCTAATGGCACGTCAGATAGGAAACTGGCCTTGCTAACATGTATCTAATTCTAATAATAACCGTAAAGATAATCTAAACATGTAGTTGTAGAAGATAAAATGAAAAGAAATTAAAGTTCCTTTGTTTCCCCCTTACTAAGAGGATAATGTTCAGATTAGAAAATTAACAGTTATTAAAACTATAAGTCAAAATGTGCATCTTGAATATAGCAAACATACTGTAGAGCACTGTTCTGATTATTATAACCCTAACCATAAAAAATGTAATCTGTACCAAATGTGAAAACAAGAGCTGTTTCATATACTGTATCTGCAGCAATACATAGCCTACTGTAAAAAAACAAAAAAAACAAAAAAAAACGATTCTGGACAAAAATATTGAAAGTTCCAATCAGCTAAATGGATTTGAGGGATTAGAATTACACTCATTATGTGAACAGGTATAAGCCTATAGCTTCCTAACCAGTTGTGGCCTTATATAAGGGATTTGTTGTTCTGGAGACCTGATCTTGGAACAGGCACCCAAAGAGTAAATAGCCTAACTGATCAGATTAATACTGTCTGTTTAATGAGGTTCATTCCAAAGTTCCAAACATGTATGTGAGCAGATATGAGCAGCAAATATGAGCAGAAACATTCAGCGGAAAGATGCATAGCCAAGAGACACAAGCCAAACAATTCCAGCGATAGTGAGTAAAACCATGAGCAATTCAATTACTTGATGTGTGTAATTAAAAAAAATGCATCCCATCTCCAAATAAGTTTGCAAACACAAGATGTAGGTTATGCTTATACTGATATAATACTGTAGCTACAACCTGCACTCTCTGTACAGGCCAAAGTATGCACCCCATGTGAGGATGGATGTCCAGCATAGGATGACATGTAGCAGGTGTCAACAATGCATAGGCCTACTACAGTAATCATAAACAGACCCTTGAGAATAATTTACTTTGTCTGTGGAATTTGATTAGGCTAATACATTTAAACTAATTTAGAATGTTTATTGTCAAGAGGGGCTGACAGGTGCTGTGCATTTTTTTAGGGGCACTAGCTGGCGTGGCCAATATAAGCATCTTGTGACTGGTTTTGATTTATACAATAACACACTGCATTCATGTCTTGTACAGTATATAGTATATAGTGGCAGTGAATCTGCAATCGTGTGGCAGCCACAGTGGGTGCCCCTCATTTCACACAAGTGTGATTTATCTTTAAGGGGCGCTAGCCCCTTCTATAAACAGCTTTCAGTGTCTCAAGCTTTGCCATTGACAATGAAAGGGGAATTCCAGTCAAATGTCCGCAAAATCTTGTCCCCGCCCATCTCAATATTTGCCATTGACAATGAACGGAGAAATTACATCAGAATTCCGCTAAATATGACGTAAATTAACATCAAAACATTAAATGCCATTGACATTGAAGGGAAAATTTACATCATATGTAAACAAGCAAATCAGCCAACCAATCACAGGCATTCTGATTGGCCAGTATGAGATGATGCAAGATGATGTATGATGATAAGAGCTGATAATTCCGCTAAATATGACGTAAATTAAACATCAAAACATTAAACGCCATTGACATTGAAGGGAAAACTTACGTCATATGTAAACGAGCAAATCGGCTAATCAATCACATTGGTGGGAGCGCTTGGCCAATAAGGGAACACCTTATATACCTTATAGCAATGTCAAATGTCCGCTAACATAAATTGATGTACGATGACAAGAGCGCCCCTCATTTCACATGGGTGTGATTTTCTTACACCAGACACCACAGTATAGCCAGGACTGACAAGTCAGTTATCCATTAGTCTATTAAGTGGTAATAACGGCAGTGAACATGAAAATGTACACTGAGGCAAGCCAATCAATCAATCAATCAATCAATCAATCAATCAATCAATCAATCAATCAATCAACAAACAAATCAAATAGGCCTAAGTAAGTAATAATAAAAACAACTTCAGCATATTTCATACATACAATGTAGCCCAAGGTGCTTCACATTAAAGGACCACTTCACCACTTTTCAACTTATCTTCATATAATTGGTACTCACTAATGTTCATGATAAAATACCACATTTATTTCCTACTCAGTCTGTGTCTCATAGGAGGGCTGTGGGCAGTTCAGAAACCCGTCCACCAGTGACATCATCGTTAGGTAGATGTTTGAAACAATATTTAAAAAAATATATACCGGTATTCAGATTTTTATTATCGTGAGAACGATGGCTTCCATTATTGCATTGCAACTTTTCAGGAATAGAATGTCTGCAGTTTCTATTAGCTTGGATGCCCCGAATGAATGAATAGTTTATTTCGGTCTTAAAAACATGTACATGATTATTACAGCGAAACTTTACAGGAAATGTTTGGACCGAAAAGGTGTGCTGAAGCCGTAGCTTATATTGTGCCTACCCTACCCTTTGACTTACTTATATTACATTAATATAAATAATAACAAAAGGAACAACAAAGAATGGATACAACAGGCAAGCAAAGGAATACATTTGGTAGAATCATATGGAGATGGAAATGATGCATTATAAGATGTTTATTGGCAATGTTTTATAGTATTTTTCAACTATATCATTTTTAAACATTTTCTTAAATTTATAGATTGAATTGCAACTTTTGTGGTCATTATCACAACTATTCCATATTTCTGCTGCCATTACAGATGGACATAGTTTTTTGTATCTTTTTTTAGGGGCACTAGCCCCTCCTATATATACGTAGGCTACAGGTTTAATGTTTGTTTTTAGTTCAATGTTTGTTTTAAAAACGTCATTGACAATGAAGGGACAATTTACGTCATATTGTCCCTCATTACGTCATATTGTCTCTTTCTTCACCTAATCAACATGAGTTAGACTTTAATGTATAAAATTAGCGCCCTCACTTCACTTGATTCTTTTTACCAGTGACATCTGGACGGCTTTCTGAACTGCCCACAGCCCTCCCATGAGACACAGACTGAGTAGATAAAAATTGTGCTATTTTAAAAGTGGTCCTTTAAGATAATAAATAATAGGATGTCAGAAAAAAAAGAATTCTTAAACAGAAACATAACAGTGTAGTAAAAGATAAACGAATACAAATTAATAAAAATCACACCCGTGTGAAGTGAGGGACGCTCTCATCATCGTACTACATCATCATGACGTAACATGTCGATTTGCTCAGACACATATGATGCAAATTCTCCATTCATTGTGAATGGGAATTTAATCTTTGTGTAGGACAAAAATCTACACTAATAGCCTGAATATAGAGGGGCTAGTGCTCCTCAAAAATATAAATATAAATAAAGTCAAGTATCCTTGGAAAAACACTGCGGCAAGAATGCGAATGTTTACAGATAGCCTGCCATGCAGATCATTTTATAAAGCAATCTCAGAATTGAATAATATTAAAATGTAGAAAAACTGTGGGATGCTGAATGGAATTCCGACGATGCACCCACCCGGGCTATCCAAATAATCCGCGTAATTTGGACGCGCTTGTCTGCCTTGTCAACTCAACACACAGCGGTAGGTGATGAAAAAAAGTCTTATGTGTCCGAACAGCAGTTACCTAAGCTACTATATAGTATAGGCTATATACACTAAAAAAGTAAAATGTTTTAATCACAGCCTGTGTAGTTCTGAACGACTCCATAGGCTAGTTATCTTACCTATTGCGCGGTGAGGTCTGTGCTAACTCCTGTCAAACGCTTGGAGGTGTGGACCGTCTGGACTAGGGGCTATGCTGGACAGGCGAGGCTGCACCGTGTGAATGAAATGAGACGCAGGAACATGTATAGAGCGCCGACGGGAGGGGCTGACAACAGTGCTCTGAACAGGTGCTGCGCCTTTCTGGCCACCCAGTGGCCAGGATTGACAAATCACTTTTATCAAGATTAGGCTATGTAACTGCAGTAGCGAACATGAAAATGAACACAGAGAGACGAATCAGAATAGAAATACATAGGCTACATAAACAAGTAACATTTGAAATTGAAAGTCTGATTCACCAGTAAGACGCCTGAGGGCAAGAAGCGACCTCGCCCTTGTGCACACATCCACTTCGTTGACTTGAAGGCAGACGCTTTGGCATGGGGGGTCAGATCAACATGGAATGAATTTTGTACTGGACATAAGGAGCATGTCTTGAGTGCACAGGGTTTGATGAGGTCAGATTAACATAGCCTATGGAATGTCAGAACATATGGAGATCTAAGGGTGGTAGCGGGGACATTCTCTTCGAGTGTACAGGGTTTGATGAGGGCCCAGGTATAGGCCCGGGCCTTAATTTTCGGGCCTGTTGAGAACTCGGGGCGCGGGGCGCGGCTGCACTAATAACTTTGGGGCAGGCCCGTCTAGAGTTTGAATGGACAGGTGGGCCTGTTGAGAACTCTAGTTTTCGCCGGCTGCCGAATGCGATCTAAGGGTTTGAGGTCAGAGTTGCTGGCCAATGTTGATGACATCAGGGATCTCCATATATGGACTTAACTGGTCACATTTGCTATGACATCAGGGTCTCCACATCTCCATCCCTGATGATGTCACATGATGTCACGACTCACGAGACCCATGGTGACCGACCAACACACTGATGGTGCCCGACAGACTGACGGGAAATGCACGATTTATAGTTAACTGCCACTGTTAACTTCGGTCGCAATAAGCGATAAGCTAAGTGCCTATAGAGTCTTTAGACGAACGAGTGCGTGTATGGATAACATAGAACAAGATCATCAGAACGTAACGTTGCATATAGGCTTGGGAGGCTATTCTAGAGACTATAGTAGGCTAAATTATATAGGCTATAGCCTATAGTATAGGCCTATAGTAACTTTATAGCACTTCTCCAAAACAATGTTACAAAATGCTTATCCAACCATAGACTACAGAACCCATATAGGAGCAAAAATAGCCTAATAAATAGGTATACACATTCGCCAACACCATCACCAAGCTGCTTAAGTTCACACAGGCCAGAGGTAGGCTTGCATATGGTTTGCATTAATCAGCACAATCCGCATTATAGGTGCTCATTATTATTTATAATTATTGTCTCCACCAGGCCGAAGGCATGGGGAGAGAGTATGTTTTGCACTCCGTCCGTGTGTGTGTGTGTGTGTGTGTGTGTGTGTGTGTGTGTGTTACCAGCTAATCTCTGGCACCGTGTGTGCGTGCGTGTGTCCGTCTGTCCGTCTGTTACCAGCTAATCTCCGGCACCGTGTGTACGTGCGTGTGTCCGTCTGTTACCAGCTAATCTCCGGCACCGTTAACCCGGTCGATGCCAAATTTTGCACACACACTCCCTGGATGCCAACAATGAACCTCTGCCCCAAATTCGGGGCAAAAAAACGGCCTGTTATAGCACCACTAGGAGGCTGACTTTTGTAAAACACAATTTTTCATATTACTCCTCCAGATTCTGTCCAAATATCCCGCAAATCGTTACACAGTATCTCTATAGTCATGTGTTCAAAACGGATCTGTCCGATATTTCATATTCCATCCTAATTGGCTAACATTGGCTATCAAAGTTTGCAGGATTGGCCCGTTTTGAACAAAAAGCCTCAAATAATGAACGCAGCGTGCAATAAGGGCCTTTCTCGGCCCCACCTCTCTCCCTGTGTTTTAGGATCCAAGATGGCCGCAGCACCAGGCGGGGGTGGCCTTACTGGGCTGCGTTCACAAATTCAAGACACCTGTCTTGCGTTTGTCTTGTGTCTGTGTTTAATGGACACAAGGCAAGTGTCTTGAATGCAGCCTTGTAAGGTCATATGTCGACCCCGCCCGCTCACCTCTGCCCCACCCCCTCCTGGTGCTGCGGCCAGCTTGGATCCTAAAACACAGGGAGAGAGGTGGGGCCGAGAAGCCTCATTATGTGAGATCTTTCACTGACTTTCCTACTAGGCTGAGGAATATATCCCACCCTTTTTCACATTGGTCTGTTATAGCTCCAACAACAGGTGGATTTTTGCAAAACACATTTTTGGAACAAAATGCCTCAAATCATCCAATTGCCATCCAAGGCGTAAGAAGAAATGGCACCCTTTTCACATTGGCCTATTATAGCGCAGCCAGGAGGCCACAACCTGACCTGGCCTGAAGGTGGAGTCCTGTGCCCCATGGGGCACTTTATCTAGTTCAGTCAGATAACTCACGAATAGATTTAACCAATATTTATTATAGAATGAGAATACAAGTGTGCATATATTTTATCTTAGCGTTTGGCTCTGCTAAATTTGTTCTCCCTGCTCGGCACAATTAAACACGACCGTTAAACATTAAGAGCAGGGAGATAGATTATACAATAACAACCACCCATGGGGAACAGAAATAACAGAGCCCACCGGTGGTGCTGGGGTGGCGGTGGGAGCAAACATCACATAACAACCAGGAACCATATGCAGAAGGAAGGCAGGAAGAAGAATGCAGTCTAGGTGAGTTTAAATACCCCGCCTGCCACATGCATCAGCGAATGACATGTGGGTCTTGCACACTGAATACACCGACATAATGCAGCATATTAACCCCTTGAGTATATGTATGCACCCTTGAGCACAGCATGAAACCCCTCGACTAAACTAACTCAGCAAGCTATACGTATCATTTATTATTATTTAATTGCAGTCCTGCAGAAAGTGCAGATTATAGGCTAATAACTCCACAGGCAGTATACTAAAGTGAAATGTTCTACAGATAGTATGCTGCCTACAATCTGCAGTCTACCTGCAAGGATGCAGCGCATGAATATCAATAGCTGGACCAGTTCTTGATGTTGTCATGGATACTGCCGTTTCATAATATTGTCATAAAGGAGTGCGCTGCTAATTAACTATTTATGAACAGAAGCGAACAGCAACATGCAGGCACAATGAAATAAATGATTGCATAAATTAATCACCATGCTTTTAATAGCCAAATTGAGGGTAAATCCAGAATTGACTTACAGGATTTCTACAGGATGTTTTTGTGCTGAATATATTACAGTTTACATCAAAAAGAAAAAGGTGCTCTAAATCAGCATCTGAAACTCCACAGGTTCTCAGCTTGGTTGCAATGCCTTTGCTTAAAACAAAAAAGTCCTGGCCTTTAAAACACTCCAGTGGGTTAAACCCATTATTCTAGAATTATACAAATTGGGTATTTTCAAATTCTCACTATTCTATGTATTACATTTCTCAAATGAGAGAACTATTATACGCACATCACTTATGGTGCTGGGTTCAAAAGTGACATCAGAAAAGAACCCACACAATCATTGAAATTGACAACGAAGAGCCTTGGCTCGAAATGTCAATAAAGTACAACTTTTGGAGCAGACGAGTGCGGGTTCTTCTCTCCTTTTCTATAGTCTTCTTACAATTCTAGAATAATGGGTTTGTAAAGGTTCAAATTGTGAGTTTATTCATGTCTGTTAGGTCTACTAACTTTCCAGGCACTTTAGGGGCCGACGGCCGGCCCCATACATTATAGCTCCTTGTGATGTGATTTACATTTTACTATTTCTTTATTCGTGTTCACATGTGATATTTATCCTGTCTTGGTACCATAAATAGTCTCCATGTTGACATTTTGCAAGATGATAACAGTTGACGCCTGTAAACAGTTGACACCTGTATTCAATTGCATTTGATTGTATCTCATATATAAATACCTCACTTACTGTTGTCTTGTCACAACGCTGAGGAAGGCCGACCAGGCCGAAACGCGTACGTTGTCTGCTTGTCAGAGGTAAATAAATCATGTGAAAAGGACATATTGAGTGCTGGCATTTTCTTCATTTTATCATGTATCATCGAGCCTTGCACCTAGAAGCATTGCTTCTCTAACCTGGATTGTTGCCGGTTGTCTGCTTCGGCAGTACTCTCTTCTCACTTCAATATAAGAGCAAAATTCAAAACGCATACTGTGGAGAGATGTGTAGTGTTTTCTGTTGTGCATTGCAGGTCTGCCCCTGAGCTGTCTGAAAGCCACTGTCTGTGTATTCCAAATGCACTGAAAACACAATCTAAAAAGGATAAGTACGCACCCCAGTGGCAAGTATTGCAAATAGCAGGGTAAACAAGGACATTACATAACAGTTTGAATCAATACAGTACTGTACGTCAAATGATACAAGGTCTCACTGTCCTGAATCAACCAGAAAATACATTTCTAATTTACAGTATGATTAATAATTTCTGTTCACATAACAATAATAATTAAATATCAAACTGCATGATCTTTATTTGATAATTATATTGTGAAATGCTGTCCAAATTTGGACAAAATAGAAGCATTGGAACAATGAATGTACAGTATAAGGCTCATTTTTCTTACTTACAGTATATTTTTCTCACCTTGAACCTTCTACTTTGCCAACACCTGAGTGGTAAATCTGCAAAGGATAGATAATGGCTTCAATGTATACATTTCTGAATGTTTGCCATTCATTCTCCATGACCCCTGTCTATCTGTGTTCCTGTAGTGCAGCCATTCACTGAAGGCCGCAAGTGAAATAACTGAACACTTAATGTTGGAGGACCAAACAGTCAACCCCTGAGATCAACTATCAGACATGCAGTTAATTTACAAAAGCACATGGTGAATGTCTTGAAGAGCTACGGCAATGATATGGTGAGTAATAATCATAACAAATTATCAATAATAGTTGCTGCATTCAACTAATGTTAATTTAAATAACTTCTATTGTATATTTTATTTATTTATTTATAATCCACAACCATGTATTTTCTTTTACTTCTAATTCCTAGAACTTATTCAGTATACAAATATCAAACATCTATACTGTAAGTCTGCCATATGTACATTACATTTGTGTGTGCGAGTTATGGTGACACGAGACAAGTCACCATGAAAGTATTTTCAGAATACAACCTCCTTGCTTGTAACGCAGTAACATCGTCAGTGTTGTCCATTTATCAATTTACAAACTCTGAGAGGGTACAAATGACCTCTCAGAGTGAAATAAACAAAACCTCTGCTTTATGCAGTTCAATCTTGGCTCTATCCCTCATCATGTCATTCAATTCAATTCAAAGTGGTGGAAGTCTTTTGAGTCATCCCATATGGTGGCCAGTTTAAACCGGGTTCTGGGAGAGCAGCGCACAGCTGGGTTCCTCTTCCCTCTGTGGGCCAGGCAGAGCTTAAGAAGGAGAGCTTCCAGACCAAAAGTCTCAAACCTCAAAGTGAGTGTCTGTCTCCCCTTAGGGGATGGAAAATTCTCCCAGTCAGCATGGATGTCATGTCTCATGTGCACTGAGAAACGGCTGAGTGTTGAGTTAACAATTAAATGAACACTCTGGATTTTGCAATGTGCTTTATTCTATGCGCTCAGATACCGCTGAGCCCTCCTTTCACAATGCTGTATATAGCACTGGTTCTCAACAAACGGTACGGGGACCACCAGAGGTCCAAATTGACCTTTACAGGCCTGGGACCCTGAATCTACACCGTCAAATCCACAGTGTTAATTTAACTCAGCGTTATTGACCCGTAACTGTCCATTCGGAGCCCTGGTGGTCCCCGGACCCGACGCTGATAACCAGTGCTGTATAGGGTCTTTGGCTTTTGCAAATATAAAAAAAGAGAAATATTTACAGAACAGAACAGTATCTATGCACGCGCTCATTGACTGCACCTCTTGCATGTGCAACAAAGCCTTATGCCCAGTGAACCTGAGCTCCTGCTGATGTGGAGTGTCTTTTCGCCTCCATGATGGAAAAGATTGCTTGCTCCTCACTTATCTCTTTTAGTCTCTTCTCGTCCAAGAAGGCAACCAGAGCATCCCTCATGTCCACCACCTCGATCTTCTGCTGCAGGAAGTGCTCCTCCTCCGCTCGCTGCTCCGCCGTCTTCTCAGAGTCTGAAAAAACAAAACACACACACACATGCTATGTAAAAATTAGGGCGCGCGCACACACACACACACACACACACACACACACACACACACACACACACACACACACACACACACACACACACACACACACACACACACACACACACACACACACACACACACACACACACACACACACACACACACACACACACACACAACGTTATATACACACCACTCATTTCCATGTATTTCCTGAGCTCCAACTCCAGCATGCTCTGCTTGTCTTCAAGCTCAAGCTGGCGAGACCTGAGAGAAACAGAAACAGTGTGAATCACACCAGCACTAACCCACCTTGAATGTGGAGGTTATTGGCTACCAGCAGGAACAGTAACCACAGTGTTATGGGTGGAGGGTCTGCTGCTCTGGCCCTCCTGTGTCCTTTGTGTCATTTTCTCTCAGAACAGAATCTGTATTTGTTTTTATATCATTGCTGTCAGGCAGAAATCTTGTATCTCCATATATATATATATAAAAAAATTTTTAGAAACTATTACCCTATTTAATACTGCATCTAAACATATAGTATAGATGCATGTGAGACTCCATAGGTACATATAGTCATATTACTTACGCCACCATGAGGTCTGATTCCTCTGACACCAAGCCGTTTTTCTGGTGGACCAGCTCGATCCATTGGTCTATCATTACAGGGGAACCGCCATTGCCTGGGATAGGACAAGAACGGTTGACTTAAGTTGAAAGTATGTGGTCTTGTGTATGTGTTTCCTATGAGATACTGAAACATCATCGGACATTCAACCCAAGTTAAGTTGAATTCTTTGGATGGTGTAATTTTATGTAATGTATTAATCATCATGAAACAAACACCTAGCAGTTCTATGTTCTTACCGGTTTCCTGTCGGAGAGCTCTCTCCAGCCCCACCCCCTTCTCTTCCAACTCCTTGAATGTAACTTCAATCTCCTCCAGTCTCCTCTGGATGGACTGTGGATCACAGAGAGAAGCACTGGTGTTTAAGTCACAAGTTGGGCAATTAAAGCCCGACAACACATAGTTATTGTACTATAGCTATCGATTATGCACCTCCTAAACCCTATTTTATACTGTACTTAGGATATTGATGTAGTCGAGCAAAAACTACAATATTTATTCTGAAATATAATAAAGTAAAAGCATGAAATATCAAGAAGTTGAAATACTCAAGTAAAGTAATAGTACAGTGAACATGTACTGACCTGGGCTTTGCGGAAACGCTGCAGTTCACTCATCTTGGCTCGCCGCTCCAACGTCCTCATCTTCTTCAGCTCCATCTTCTCAGCCTCCACAGGGTCAGAGGGCATCGTCTGAAACTGATGGCCCAAGCATGCGTTTGTGAATGGCTGGTCAAACCTGACAGGAACGGTCTTTATGAAGACCTAATGTATCCTTAATTACCTTGTCATGGAATAAATCAATGTCGTCTCTTCCAAGCATCTCCTCGTCGTCGTCGTCATCGTCGTCGTCTCCATCAACACCATCTTCGGACGTGCTGTGGCCATGCATGAAGGATGTTTCTGTGGTAAAAGAGGAGAATACGGTCAATTAAATGTTTTAAATCCTGAGGGTTTCAGTCTTTGTAGTCATTAGCCTAGTGTTAAAGATTAGTATATATTTTATATTATAGACATCACCGGATTTCTCCTCCCATCCACTTGCATTGAGTTGCTAACCCAGCGCATGAGGCGATTTCACCCCTTCTTCCGGGAATAGAACGGAGTGCATTCTGGGATGGAATTGGGCCATACGTGAACGTGCCTGGCCAAAAACATGAACGAGTACCGTGTGTGTGTGTGAGCGAGTCATGAACGAGCCCCGCTGTTGTGTATTGGCGAGCCAGCGCGTTCACGTATGGCCCAGTGCCACTCGAAGCTGCAATACCACTTTCGGCCACCATGTCCATTGCACTTCAGCGTTTCCTCTCGGTGATGTCTCTATTAATATACACTCCAAGGCTCTTTTAGACGGTGACCATCTCCAGATAAAACGTCAAAGTCCCGTTGCGTTCTCATTTTTTATTTACCCTTTACACGAGAACGCACACTTTATGAAAACGCTATAATAATGTCGCTAGGTGGCGGTAACGGGCTGCCAAATAGACCAGTCACCCACGTTACGTACAAGAAGAAGAGCCAGCTCCCCCTTCACGCAACCCTATCAGGGTTTTGCTTCCAGAACACAACGTGGTTGTGGCCGTCGCTCGCTGCCTGCTTTCTATAACGCATCGAGGTGAAAGACAGGCTGACAGACAGCCCCAGAGCATGCAGGCAGAGTGCGCCACGGGATGGTTATATATATTTTATAATACATTAGGCTACATAAACGCTGCTGCCGCCTATCGCAAGGCATTTTATTTACATCATGGTTTTACATTCACCATCGCTGATGAGCAGCGCTTTGTAGGCGAGGAGGGAGGCTTGTTCAGGAACTCCATTATATCATATATGGCTCTGCATCAATGTAATAAATATGCGCTGTGAGCCAACGTGAGCCATGATGTCATAAGTTTTGCGGATTCACCGCTTTGCCTGTTTACATGGAGAAGGGATAAAACGGCATTCTCAAAGATTTCCGCTCTGGAAGGTGGTTTCACTTTGTTGCGTTTTCACCTCCTGAAAACACCGTTCTCGTCTAAAGGGACACCATCAAACGATACTTTATTACTTCGTTTTCTATGAACACCGTTCTCGTGTAAAGACCACCTAAGTCTAAGACAACAACAGCTGTGGGTGCGGCTTGACCACCCACCTGAAAAACAGGCATACTTGATGAACAGGTGGGTGTGGCCACATAAAATCATCATTTTAACACTTTCTGTACACCATTTTGAAAGAAACCTGTCTCCTAGCACAATCATAGTACCTGATCATGTTTTAGGGGGGGGATCACAGCATTCCATCTTAAAAAAAAATGAGCTAGACTAGGCTAATCTCACCATTCGACTCATCTTCAAAGAAGATTGGGAAAACACAACAAATTACACTAAGACCGAGCTATCCCTTTAAGGTTTCCTTACCGACTCTGCCTGGGTGGCTATTAAGAACACTGAGCCGGTGTTCTCTGCTGAGCCTGGGGGATGAGAGGTTCCAGGGGGAAAACTTTGATCGGACCTTGGTTTGCTGGCCGCCGGGGTCCTCTTTCCTCTTGAAGCCGGCGCGTCGGTTCTTCTGTTTCTTCTGGTTTACTGTGGTGCTGCCACTCCAGTAGCCCTCTTCTTCCTGCCTGTCTGTGCTGGTCGGCTTGGGAGGACTCAACCTGCCTGCCGTAGCTGAGGAAGAGGAGCAAGAGGAGGACCCGCCTGGGGTCTCCGAGTCAGAGTCTAGGCTGAGGCTCTGGAGGTTGACTAACTGGCTCTTCTCTGCGTCGCTTAGCTGGAGCTTCTGCTTCTGCTTTGGCCGTGAGTCAGGCCTGTTGTCCTGCAGAGGGACTGGCGGTGATGAGCCAGTCATCACCGCCCCCTCAGGGGGAGAGGGATTCACTAGGTGGACGGTGCGAGGTTTGGGTACAGGGGTAGAGGGTGTGGGTGTGTTCTGCCTCGAGAGGCGGGGCCTAGGGACTGGGGGAGTCATGGAGGGTGGGTTTTCCTCTGGCTCCTCATTAGCATTTGTTGGTGGTGGCTCAAGGGGCTCGTCTTTACAGTCAAGTCTGTTGTGGTCTTGATTGCCCTCAGGTTGATGTGGCTGAGTGTCTTTACATGGACCACAGTCGAGATAGTATTCATCATCATCACCCTCATCCTCATAATCATCATCATCTGAGGGAGACGGAGTGGGGTCGTTCTCTCCATTTGTCTCCTTGTGCTTTCTTGTGCTATCCTGAACAGAGAGAAAAGTCATGGCATGTCAAGTCATGGAAGCCACAGAATAAAATAAAAAATCACACCCGTGTGAACTGAGTGGTGCAAGGTCTTATATAGCCTGATCAGCTGTGGTCTGACGTAATGTCAGTGACCATGCTCATTCTTTTGGGCCCCATGTACAGGTACACACATACACAGACAAACACGTATACAAACACGTATACAGACAAAGCTGGTTATTGGAGTGGTTTGCACCACTCAAAAAGGTGTGATTTCTTTCCTCACTAAGGGCCTTTCTCGGCCCCACCCCTCTCCCATTGTTACTTGCGCAAGCAGAGCGTGCAAGTATTGTGGTCGTGCTGGTACGAATGTGCGTATGCTCGGAGGTATATATACTGATGTTAATGGAGACGTAATTAAGATATGTATCAATGCCGGGTTATAACTGGCTTTTGATGGTGACGTAATAAAGATAGGTTACAGATACATATATACATAGACATTACCTTTAAATCACTGAAACATATCCCAATTACGTCACCATCGACAGCCAGTTATAACCCGACATTGAAACATATCTAAATTACGTCACCATCAACATCAGTATATACCGCCGAGCATACGCATAAAAAAGCCAGCCGACCACAGTATAGTACTTTCAACTTTACCTAAACATTACCTGTTACCCAACCAATATTGAAACATATCGTAATTATGTCACCATTGACAGCCAGTTATAACCCGACTTTAGTATTTCATTTCAATGTTTTACAGAGAGGCTGAGATTTGAAACTTTTTTTCCTAACAATTGCTACTTTATATCTCTTTGGACGGCATATAGCTCAGTAGATGCAGTCAGGTTAATCATACGTTTTATACTGACCTGACGAAGATCTACTAACATCAAAATGTTGTCGTTTGTTCAATAAAGTAATTATTTACCAAAAGAATGGTGTACAGGCCCTACCTCCTTCCAGAATCAGAAGTTTTAGCTCACCTCCAGCCGTAGTGTTTAAGTGACCATGAGTAAGACACTGATCCCAACCACTGACTTATTATTAGCACCCACTGCTGCTAATAGTTAGGATGGGTAAATGCAAATGTAGTTGGAAAATACCAACAACAACTAAAGCGGACACAATTATTATCATTATATATTCTGTTCTTGCTTCTCACAATTGTGAAGAAAAAACAAATACATTATGAACTTGGAATTGTGAGAAAAAATGTCAGACCCGTTTATCTAACATTGGGCCGCAGAAACACAGAGCAAAGATGGGCCCTGAGTCACCGTCAGCAGAAGGCTGTGAGGTATCAGGTTTGTGTGCACAGTGAATCGCACCTTACTGGAGGATGTTCCTGTCCCATTCCCTGTTCCCTCATCCTCAGAGTGCAGCTCACAGTAGACTCTCCCTGGGGGGGGAAACATCACAGAGGGAACAATGGAATGCAGTTCATCGTCTTAGACAAGCATAATATTGTGATGCTGAAGAGAATAACAGCCCTCCAAGCCTTTTTTTCTCCTTCTTCAATGATTTCTTTTAACTTACTTTTTCTTGGCTGAACTACAAAGCTCTTTAAAAAGGGCCTTGACACAAATTATTCATAATACAAATGAATAAATCAAGATGTGTTCCATTTATCCTAGGAGAAAGCATGTTGTCTTCTTTACATTACATTTGACTACAGGTATGACAAGCTGTTGAACAGAAATGCAGGCAGCTATTTTACTACTGCACCAGAGGCTTTAGATTTGTTTAATCTAATAATACAAATAAACTAGAAAAAGTGCACAGGTCTCCACCAGGTCAGGTTGTGGCCTCCTGGTGGCGCTATAATAAGCCAATGTGAAATGGGTGCCATTTCTACTGAAGCCTTGAGGCATTTTGTTGCGGATAATATCGGTGGTGCTATAACAGGCCAATGTGAAAAGGGTGGGATATATTCCTCAGCCTAGTAGGAACGTCTGTGAAAGATTTCACGTAAATTCCACGCTGCGTTCATGATTTGAGGCGGTTTGTTCAAAACGGGCCAATCCTGCAAACTTTCAGGTTCATTTTCATCGTTGCATCTAGGGAGTGTGTGCGCAAAGTTTGGCATCGACCGGGTTAACGGTGCCGGAGATTAGCTGTACACAGACGGACGGACACACACACACACCCACATACACGGACGGAGTGCAAAACATACTATCTCCCCATGCCTTCGGCCTGGTGGAGACAATAAGCAGTTAAGTAGGTCAGAGTGGCTTATTGTCGGTATCAGATAAATGAGGACTTGACTGTGTATATTTAATATTCATTATAATTTTACATGATTGTCCCTAATGATAATTCAAGTACATCTCAAGGAAAATTCAGATACCTTTACATTATTGCCAAAGAAATATATCAGGCGTTAAAAGTGCTATATGCGGAAGTTGAACCCACCTGTACTCTGGTGAAAGGTGTAACCACCCAGTCGGAGTGTGATACCACAGTGATGGCAGGTGAAGCAACTCCGGTGGAAGAACTTGCCCTCAGCACTGATGCGTTCCAGCACGTATACCCTCTGGCCACAGAAGTAGCACTCTGAACTACTGCCTGCAGGCCTCCCCATGCCACAGTCACCATCAGATTGTAGCTGGGGTTCCTCAGGGGCTACTGGCAGGGCCACGATGGGGGCAACCGGCTATGGGATAGGAACAAACATTACATTTACTTACTTTGACAGTTGACACATGATGCAGATTTGACTGACACACACACACACACACACACACACACACACACACACACACACACACACACACACACACACACACACACACACACACACACACACACACACACACACACACACACACACACACACACACACACACACACACACACACACACACACACACACACACACACCTCTCGTTTGGAATATTAATGCTTCTAGAGAGACTTTAGCGTGACCAGTGCAAGGTAAGAATGGAAGATTATGCCTCCAGGTTTTGGGGGGGAACAGAAGGCAGGACTTCAGATATGGCAGAGTAAAATCTGCCATATCTGCTGGCACTCTAGCACCTATATTTTGAAATATGCTGGTGCATCCGTTGTGTTAAGTGGATTTGATTGAAGTCACACTGAACTCACATTGTCCTCGTCACCCATCCTGGTCTCCTTTTTTTTCGTTTGTTTTTCAGCTTCCAGTTTCGCCTGCACAAACACAAACAATGTATGTTATCCAATTACCGTATGTAAGCGGTCACTCATGGCCATACAACTGCCTCTCTATATCTTTATTGCTTAAAATATGATAATAATATGAAAAATAAGAAAACATTACATGAACTACCACCAGTGCCTCTGAGAAATGAAATGGAACAGAACAGTTTAGAGGCTTGAAAAATTAACTTGGTGACATGAGTAATGCCAACTCCAGCCAAACATTCAGTGTATTTGAAAATGCCTTTATCAAGCAAGCTACTGTGTCAACAATGGAGTCCAGTCAGAGTACCGAATTCTATGGGCTCACCTTGCGTCTCTGCAGAGAGTTGTGCTTCAGCTTGCTGATGAAAAAGACAGCCGACTGCCGGGAAAGAGTTAAGGGCCTGGATGGTGCCAATAGGTCTGTAGGTTCTACACACACACACATGCAGACACATACACACACACTTCAGTTCCCCTCTAATATAGCAAATTTGGATGTTTTAAATACAGATTTTCACAATAAATAAAGTGCATCCCTGCTAATTACTGCATTTACTCTGCCAGCGGAAATCTTAGCGATCCCATTTGTCTCATTATATCTGCCCCGCATCTGAAATTGAACTGAATTAGTCAACTCTTAACTTGTCAATCTTAATAAAAACTCCTATGCTCCAGCTGTCCCACTGTAACCAGTCAGATAAGGTAACTGGAGACTGACAGCTCCCCCCTGTCTGCTGCGCATCTGTCAGCGTATTCCTAGCAGAGCGGCACAGCATCACAGACCAGCAGAGTGTATGTCACACCCACTTCAGCACAGACTGTAGTATAGTACCTCCTAACACTGAACTCGCATCTACGCTGCAAGAATTCCCCTTTCTCCACAGAATGCCACAAGAATGCTCAAATACCTTGTTTAAAATAAATCCTTCTTCTGGTACAGGAATAGTTGATCTCTTTTAAGCGAGGCTAGTCCCACCCAACCCCCGATAAGCCATATGTCCTCACCCGTTGCTTTTTGCTCTGTCTGCCTTGGCTTAGTGCAGGAGATCTGGCTTTGAGCACAGCCCTAGCCACTCAAACCTGAGGAATTCTGGGTAACATGCTCTTAAAGGGACAGAGGCAGTGTGATGGCTTATCAACACCAAACACATTTCAGTGCGAGGAGAAACCAGCCTCACTCTTTTAGAAATAGATGATTAGAGCACGATGCAGTCAGTGTCTCAGCGAGTGACTTATGTAATAGTATTGATAGAGTTGTCTCTAAAGTTTTTACTGTAGGTGATGGCAATTATTTCAAAGACAACGCAACTATTGCGTTTAAAATCAAAGCACAAAACGTGGTAAATCTTAAGCCAAAGGCGAGCTTCACACAGCAGTAACAAGATTGTGGGTCATGTTTGAAGTAGGTTACCTTTGCTACTGCTAGGCACATTGAAGGCATCATGGACCTGTGTGAGGTACAGGAACATGGACAGCTTGTCTATTTGACCGCTGTTGGCCATATCGTTGGCAGACATGATGGGTGAGATCCCAAACTCCCTCTGCAGGATGCTGAATGCCAGTTGGTTGTTGTGGATGGCATTGGACTCATCCAAAGAGGACATGTCACTGTGGAGGCAGAATGAGAGCAGGGATTCATACTGTAGTAACCGAATGTAGGAGGCCTATTGATAGAATACAAATCATTTGCATCGTTCACAGATTGATTTCTTTGTCCATTGGGTAACACTGTGCGTCATATGTTAATTGCTGACTGTCAAGAACTGGGCCAAAACAACACAGTTAAAGAGGATTGGGCCACAGACACCTCATTATCTGTGTTGTTCATGGCACTGGTTCTCAACGTCAGAGTAATTGATGATAGTTAGGAACCAAATGGACCTCACCCTTAGTCCACAGACCCAAAAGGGTCTGTAACTCTGAGAGTGTACAAATGGAACCAAAATGTAATTTGGTCCATTTGGTCCATTTGGTTCCATTTGTACACTCTCCGAGTTAACACTGAGTACATTAGGGTACTAGAGATAAAAATCGTATCAAATGGTGGTCCTTGAAATGAAAGAGCTTGAGAATCACTGGTTTATGGTAGATGAAAGACAACAGAGAGCAAGCCGACAGGCGGACTCACATGAGCTGCGGTCTGAAGCGGTGGATGAGGGCACACAGAGCCAGACCGGACGTCCAGGACTGGGTGAGGTCTTGGACCTTTACCCTCTCGTAGCCTGCAGTGTTGTGCTGACACCACCTTAATAACTCATCAAAACCTCCAGACGAATCTGTGGAGGAAAACGTCAATGAAGATTTTCAGGTTATATTAGTGGATGTGATCGTGTGTGTGTGTGTGTGTGTGTGTGTGTGTGTGTGAGAGATCTCTTGTATGTTGCATATAGTCACTGTTGAGTGGAAACCTTGCATGTCCAAAACTGAACAGAAAAGTAAGCGATGTAGTTATTATTTAGTCACAGGCTCTTACTAATATTTTTCATTGGCTCAATATTTATGAAACTCACATAAGACAAGAGTTAATCACTTTCAAAATATAGCAAAAATAGCAGATCTACATGCTTGTAGATAAGTAAGTAACCTTCCGATTCAAACCTGTGTCTTCCACATGGGAAGCTAAACATCTACTATACTATACTATACTATACTATACTATACTATACTATACTATACTATACTATACTATACTATACTATACTATACTATACTGCTCCTTCTGATTCAAACCTGTGTCTTCCACATGGGAAGTAACCTTCTGATTCAAACCTGTGTCTTCCACATGGGAAGCTAAACATCTACTGCTCACACGGATTCTAGGCTAATATGTGTTAAGAACAACTACAATAGTGACCACCAAACTGATATGAAGGAACAGCTGACCTTGACGCATCCTGTTCTTCTGCATCTTGCTGGCCGTATTAGACTTCTCCGAGTCATATAGGTGCTGCACCTGTATGAGAGATGAAGAGAAAAGTTACATTCAAACTGTAGTCGAGTCGTGCATTATCCTTATATGAACTGGAAAAGAACAGAACAGAAAACAACACAAAGTTGTAATTCAAATACGTCTTTATGCAGTGCACTTTATGTGGTATTTTGTGAAAACTCTCTAAAGCCCAATAATCAATAAGCTCTCCTATATTAAAGCCAGTCCATCTGGCCTGGTCTGCCAATTCAATAGATCTTACATTGCAGTTTCCTGGCAACAAATCCACACTATGTGAAATACTGTACTGCTGGAATGATCCATGGAGCGCTGGAGGAATTGGATATAACTTTTAAATAGAGAAGTTAGATATATATTAATTATATTTAAATTATATAACAAGTAACCTTCTAGCTATTTAAAGCTATTTTTTCTGCTTTCTTTATTTTTAGCGACTTTTGCTATTTTTGACAAGTGGCTAAGTATGTATTCTTTGACAAAATGTTATGCCGATTTCTTTATTATTATTTACAATAGTCCTACTAGACCCGAGGAAATTACATCTGGCCACAAAAGATCACAGGATTTAATGAATGTGAAGGGAGAGGTGACAAACTGACATATTGAGCCTAACACATAGTATGGCAGGCCCCTAGTAGTCAGTGGTTCGTTCAGATGCACGGAAGACAACTACTGTGACCAGATGAATTCCCTGGGGTCTAGTACGACTATAGTAAATAATAATAAAGAAATCGGCATAACATTTTGTCAAAAGAATACATATTTAGCCACTTGCCCCCCCCCTGTCAAAAATAGCTAAAATCGTTAAAAACGAAAGAAAGCAGCAGATAATTTTTTTTGAACACTCATCTTTTACTTTCTCTAATAACAACCCAAAACATGAACCTTGGTTGAAAAAAACAAAGTTGTCCTTTAATCTGCAGGAGTGCAGTGCAGTGGGAGGTCATCAACGATCATTGCCTTAGTAGTAGTGGTAGTAATAATAATAATAATAATAATAATAATAACAACACAAAAGAAAAACAATCCCAACCTGGCTTGTCTTTTTGGATGAGAGGTTGACATGCTGATAGCGGGTTGAGGGGTCAATGCTGTAGTTGGGGTAGTTCTTGCTGGTGTTTTCTGGGGTGGTCTGAGACAGTAGCTGGTATAAACTCTCTCTGTCCATTGCATTCATAAAATGAGACACAGAGATGAAACACAAGTACAGGAACATTAGCAGGGAGATACAACCAGATCCAAATGATTCATGTCTGTGCTTTCAGTGCCAATGTTTACTTATGCACATTTATCCAAACATGTACTCTGTAATGTTCAAATTCAAAGTAAAAAGAACATGATATTTATTTATATGGGGAAGTTAATAAAATGGAGACTCTCATGAAACCTCTACTGGTCGGTTTTGTCAAATTAGGGAAAGTAAAGGTCCAATGATTCAAATGATCTCTTTGTGCTTCCAATATCGACCTGGCTCACCGTTCAGCCAGGACCTTGAGATGTGGAACCCCCATGCCCCAGCTCACCGTTCAGCCAGGACCTTGAGATGTGGAACCCCCATGCCCCAGCTCCTAACCATCCATGCTCACCGTTCAGCCAGGACCTTGAGATGTGGAACCCCCATGCCCCAGCTCACCGTTCAGCCAGGACCTTGAGATGTGGAACCCCCATGCCCCAGCTCCTAACCATCCTCACCGTTCAGCCAGGACCTTGAGATGTGGAACCCCCATGCCCCAGCTCCTAACCATCCATGCTCACCGTTCAGCCAGGACCTTGAGATGTGGAACCCCCATGCCCCAGCTCCTAACCATCCATCCTCACCGTTCAGCCAGGACCTTGAGATGTGGAACCCCCATTCCCCAGCTCCTAACCATCCATGCCACATCCACATGCTCACCGTTCAGCCAGGACCTTGAGATGTGGAA
Organism: Electrona antarctica; assembly: GCF_951216825.1. Classification (NCBI taxonomy): domain Eukaryota; kingdom Metazoa; phylum Chordata; class Actinopteri; order Myctophiformes; family Myctophidae; genus Electrona; species Electrona antarctica. Next base: position 20,911,181 of record NC_136807.1, on the reverse strand, counting down.
CCCCCATGCCCCAGCTCCTAACCATCCATGCTCACCGTTCAGCCAGGACCTTGAGATGTGGAACCCCCATGCCCCAACTCCTAACCATCCATGCTCACCGTTCAGCCAGGACCTTGAGATGTGGAACCCCCATGCCCCAGCTCCTAACCATCCATGCTCACCGTTCAGCCAGGACCTTGAGATGTGGAACCCCCATGCCCCAGCTCCTAACCATCCATGCCACATCGAATGCGGCAAGGAACCCGCGGGCAATGCCGGTCCCAAGAGGCCAGAAAGGCTGCAAACAAAAGGCAAATGCCAGAGCATTAAAACAAGCAGAGTTTGATTAAGAGGGGGGGATTGTCTTAACCACGTAAGCCCTATATACTTTGTTGTGCAACAAATAAGAGAAAATAGCCAATCTACAAGTTCAAAATGCATCGCAATGCAACACGTCCCCTTGTAGATCATCCATTTAATATTTTTGAAACCAAAATATAATGCATATAATAGCAAGCAAGACTATAACATATCTCTGCGTTATTGTAGATTGCCATTTTCAAAAATGTAGAAAATTCTACAACCGTAGAATGCTAAATAGATAGACCTCAACAACTCTCGATAGACATACATGGAGAAGACTGGATCATCACCTAGATCTGCATATAGAGCCGGCCAGCAACTCTACATCTGACCTCAAACCCTTAGATCTCCATATATGGAGCTGATCTGTTCTGACATTCCATATGTTGATCTCCACCCGTCCTTCCTCTTCGATGTCTCCTTTTTGACTGATACATGTCCATTCAACAGGCCTGAAAATTAAGGCCCGGCCCTACCTGGGCCCTCATCAAACCCTGTACACTCAAGACACTGCCCCGCTGCCTTAGATCTCAATATATGGAGCTGACCTGTTCTGACATTCCATATGTTGATCTGACTTCATCAAACCCTGTACACTCAAGACACGCTCCATATATGGCCAGACCTCATCAAACCCTGTACACTCAAGACACTGCACTGCCCCCGCTGCCACCCTTAGATCTCCATATATGGAGCTGACCTGTTCTGACCTCTGACCTCATCAAACCCTGTACACTCAGACACACTCCATATATGGCCAGTACAGAATTTATTCCATATGTTGATCTGACCCCCCATGCCAAAGTGCAGGCCCAGCAGTCTGCCGTCACCCAGGCAGATGTGTGCACGCAACCTCGCCCTTTAGGACGAGGTTGCCCTCAGGGCGTCTGACTGGTATATGATAAAGTGTTTAGGAGAGCAGTGGACCTACAGTGTGTCACCTACCTCCACCAGGCAGTCTCCAACGAGGCCCATCAACAGTTTCTTGCCCTTCCGCTCCCTCACCAGCGAGGCGTGCTCAGCGCGGTACATGGAGGTGAAGTCAAACATCGCCACGTCTGGCTGTCCCTTATGGTTCAGAGCAAATTCCAGCCGGGGCAGTGTCGTGGAGAAGCGGGCGGCGTCTTGGGCGTAACAGTGCAGGGCGTCCTCATCCACGTTGGCAGCAGCCAGAAGCTCTACTGGGTCACTGCAGTCCTGGCGAGACCCAGAAAGAGTAGAAGGAAGGGTGAACTAAGGAAATCTCACCTGCTTGCACAAAAGCAAGTCAGAGTTTGGCAAGCCGTAGAGGACGGAACAGGTTATTACGTGAAGTAAAACCACCGCTCCACTCTCCACGTCTCAGCCAATCATAAGCCATCTCAGCTGAAGTCTTCCCCTGGTGTCCCCGGAAAAACAATATCGCTCACCTGTTTGATGACACCCTTGTTCAGCAGGCTCTTCTTTTTAGCAGTCATGACAAAGTAGTGGGTGTCATCTTTGTAGTAGACAATGTTCTCCAGATCAATACCTGAATTGGGAGAAAGGACAAGAGAGACTGAGAGAGAGCTGGGAGAGATGGTTCAAAGAGATTAAATTGAGGAGTAAACATATTTGTGAATATTAAATGAAAATGCTAAATGCAAAATCTGTTTTTGGAATTTGGAACATAATCAATAAAATAAGTGCTGTAACTTTGTCTATCGTTTGTTTATTTATGGTGGTGGGGCGACCAACTAATTGTGTGCTCAGCAATGGCTCAGGAGCTAGAGCCGCCGCTTGGAAATCAGAAGTTTTCAGGTTCAATTCCAGGCTCCCCATACCCATAACTTCTCCCGATGAATAGCTTGTTGCCTTCCTCTTCCGTCTGTGTGTGAATGTGTGTGAAATCGATTGCACCATTTACAGTATCAAGACACTTTGAATGACAAGTAGTATTTATTGACATGACTTATTTGTTTTCACACATGTAACTGTCCCCAGCTGAGGCGTGTGAACATTCATTTCACACCCTGGAGGTTCAGCTCGATGAGACGCAACAGAGGTAAACTGTAAAATCTTAAGTGTTCATTTACCTCTGAGAGTGTACAAATGGATAAATTAACACTCATTTTACTGTGTATGAGAACTATGTTAATGAACTATGTTAATGAGCGGGTGGGGTAAAATGGACTAAATGGTTTTATTTGTTCCTATTTTGAGCATCTTCTGCCTGAGACAAAACTCAAGCCCTACTATATCCATTTCGCTACACTAGACTGTTGCCCGTTGGTCACCGGCCGACTCGGGAACACTGCAAGTCGAGAACGAGGCAAGTTGGAAATGCATGCCCCACCCGGTTATAGGTGGGGCCGAGATACGTGAACTACAGACACGCATGCACGCACACGTACACGGACACACACAGACATATTTTTGTGCATTTATTGTAGGATATATTGAGGGCAGGCTGAAATTCAATTTCAATGATCAATTAAGGCATTATCTAATCCTGCAGGCATTATCTGATCCAGCTGGGGATTTTACAGTGTGGGGACGATATGTGGACCTCTACCTGTCTCAGTCAGCAAGTTTTGGAAGAACTTCTGGTTGTAGATACGAGCCACACCACTGATCTCAGGTACCCGGGCCTCGGCGGCTGTGTTCTTGTTGATGAAGTTGGCCGTGATCCCGATAGCCAGCTTGCCATTCGTCGCAATGTGCTTGAAGCCTGGAAAAGAAGAGGGAAAACGTTACAAAGAGGGGAGAAGTTACAGAAAATCATTCACATGTCACATTAGGGATAATAATAATAACTTTATTTATATATTATTTATATATTTTTTGTAGAACATGTACACTTGGTTATGTTGTTGGTTCTCTGTAGTTAACAGCAACATTGCAATGCATGCTCATGGGTCTTGGATACAGCGACTACACCGTACCACCGAGTTGTTACATGCATGTTGTTCAACTGAGTCTACAAGGAAAACAGTGTTCAAATTAGACATGAAACGTATTATGTCATGATAGCAAAATAATTGCCATTTATAATCTCCAAAATGTGCTTAAAACTCTTGCAATGGCACTAAAACATACTGGAATCACTTTACCTTACATTTAGTTAAGAAACAAATATTTGTCTGCACCCCATCCTTTTTTTGTCCCCATCCCTTTTATGTCAGATTCAGACTATCGCCAACACTCAGTAGATAATCACAATGAGAGAAACAAAATGCACAAATCAAAATTATATACTTATAAACCTGATATCCAAGCATTCACATGGCTCTATTAGTCATGTATTGTAAATGAATAACTTGTTTGGTTTTCAGATCAGATCACACATACAAATATACGCATACTTGCGCGTGTTTCTCACCGTCTGGGACAAACCTGCCTCCTCCAGCAGAGATGAAGACATCAAACTGGAAGGAGGCTGCGGGATGAGACGGAGGGTGCAGCTTGGCTGTCCAACCTGGCAATGGAACGCACAGATATATAAAACTACTATTCAAAATAATGGTTCACACAATTTTAAAGGTGTAATACTGTAAGTTATATTGATTTGTTAAAATAAGTGTTAAATAGCTCTATATTATTGCGTTGAGTGTTTGTTCTGTAGCAAGGGTCTCCCTGTCTCTCCAGCTTGTTTTGTAAACAGAAAATAGATTTTCAGGGCAGTTTTATCTAATCATCCTGCATATAAGTATACAGGATTACCAATAAGTGAAACTGGAATTGATAAAATAAACAAATTAGACAGAACTGGATCTGGAACACAATATAAGCTGATTGGATAAAAATGGTATTCAGACCTGAAAATATATTTTGTTTACTATCACTGCAATGATTACTATTTGGAATATAAGCTTTTTGGCTCCCTGTCCATCAAATAATTGATATCAAAATACTACTGTTGGTTTATAAACCAATGAATGGTTTACAGCCTAAACACATTTCTGATCTTTTGCTATATCATGAACTATGCAGACCTCTCAGGTCATATGAGGAAGGTCTGCTTTATGTCCCCAGTTCAGAACTAAATGTAGAGTAGTCTATAAGAACCTGATAGAGGGAATCTTGACTTTTAACATGGCAATGTGGTTTGGCAATCTTAATAGAAAAGGAAGAAGCAAGCTGCAGTGAATAGTGAACCTAGCCTCAAAAATCATTGGGAAGAGACAGAAATAATTAACTTGTATCTATCTACAAGGAAGTACTTCGGAAAAAAGCTGTCAAGATACAGTAGCAAATGACCCCACTCTGCAGGGAGTTCGAACTACTTCCCTCTGATAGACGGTACAAAGTACCTAAAGCTAACCGTAACATCTTTAATGTCCTTCATTTCTAATGCCATTAAGGCACAAATGATACCATGTCTCGTTAAATCAGTTTTTAATGTATTTGTCACTGTTCTGCTTTTTGCCATGTAGATAATTGTGTGTAAGTGTTGATGCTGTTATGTTGTTTATGAGACCAAAGACAAATGTCCGCATTGTGGACAATAAATGAAACTAACTAACTAACATTGTTCAGTTTTGACTGTATGCACCACAAACTCCCAGAAAACTGCAGGTCAGCTACAAGTCTTAGATCTTTTAAAACAAAGCAAAAAACATTTGTTTGCCACAGCCTATTATTGAGATATGTTTTAATCATTCTTCAGCACTGTGATTTTACTCCCTTATTCTTCTGTTGATGGGTCAGGGTGTTTTTTTTGTTTTGTTTTTAGGGGCGCTCTATGCCCAGCTATGTGTGTTTGCGTTTAGCGTGGATTTGATTGGCTCAGCACGGAATAGCGATGATGTGATTGGAAAAGTATGTATTTAGGATAAAACGTGAGGACAGAAAAGTGAAGACGGAACAGTGAGGATGCAACTTGTGATTGGCCGGAATGAGAAGATGTATGATGATAAGAGCACCCATCACACATTGTTTTCTTTATACTCAAATTTCCTTTCATAATGTGATTATTTGACTGTTTTAATTGTTCTGGCTTAATGTCTTAATAATGCACTTAATATTTTGTATGAACCACTTTGAATGGCCTGCCATGTTGAAATGTGCTGCTAATACAAATAAACTATATGAGAATATATGGGAAGCACCTTTGTTTTCTGATGGTTCAATCAAGCCCTGGAACTCCAGTCCGGTGTGCACCTCCACTCCGAGGAGAAGGCATATTTTCAGTAGGATCAACTGCAGCTGACGAATGCCTGGAAACAATAGTTGAACAGTATACTGTTTACATGTACAGTATCAGCACTATTCTCCTATTGTATAACATACTAGCCAATGCCACATTTTACTATGAAATCACTATGCAGTGCCACACAGACCGTTCCTAACCTTTTTCTGGATCAGGGCCTGAGTGTTCACAGCCTGAACCTACCCATCTGACCCCTTCAGATGGGTGGGCCGCATGCAGTTTCAGAGCATGTTTATTTTAGCAATCAATCAATCGATTGTGTTCCAGCTTGGATCAATGGAACCAACGTAGTATTATTTAAGTTATTATTTATTGGTATAACAATGAAAACATAAAAAAGGGGAGGGGGATATTGCATTATCCTCATGGCCTAAAACAGGTTGGGACTCTGACCTAGACTATATCAAGGGTGAATACATGATTTCAGTACACATTATGCTGAAAACTAAGGCAAGCTCCGGTATTGCATAACATGTGTTTAAGTGTGAGATGCAAGACGTTGCAGTTGCACACAGGAAGCGGGAGTATTGTGGTCGCACCACCACAACTACCTGATCAAGACTGACATGAACATATACACACTGCACATATACACAAACTGAATATATACCTACACTATATATAGTACACACATCTATCTATATATATATATCACACTAATGACTCACAGATGTGATCCAGAGTTCCAGTACAGAATTTGCCATAGAACTTCTTGGCCCCGAGCCCACGGAGGTCGTATATGGTGTAGGGCCAGAGGTGGAGGACGTTATTCCTGGAGAATGTCTCCCTCTTCTCCAATACCATCACCTGAGCACCCAGCAGGGACAGTTCTATAGCCGTCCTCAATCCACAAGGTCCAGCACCCAACACAAGACACTGGCGGAGAGGACAAATAATGAGGGTAATGACTGAACTAAAAAAACAATACACAATAGTTGTGCACATCCACACACATTTTAAAGCAGGTGCAAAGCACACACACAAAATACAGTAAATAAAACATAAAAGAATATTTGATTTGCTACTTTTGCAATTGCAAAAGCAGAAATTGTGCACAAATCATATGCACAGTACCAGTGTATGTACAGTACATATACTTAAGATGGTGTCTCTCTACGTTTATTTTAGTCTGATGCAGAGCATTTGCTCAAAACGTTACTGGTGTTGTGCCAATAAATTACTTTTGTTGTATTAATGACTGAAATAACAGACACAAACTGACTGTATTATTACATACGCTAGCAGTATCTAATCAGATATTGTTCTTCTATTCTCTAGATATACTTTCACTATATCCACAGGAAATGGATTTGCATCAAAGACTATTTCTTCTTTATCTGTTTCTACCTTGTTTTTGGAACAAGCTTTTCCTTGCTGGTAATCTTGGTGGGACACCCTCTTATCCAACTTGTCCAACAGTGCTTTGGCCTTCCAGTAGTTCAGCCTTTCTTTGAGCTTGGTGTAGAAGTTCCTGTAGTCTTTGGCATCCACATCCAGTTGCTTGCAGAGCTCAGCAAAGTGGCGTTGAACATCCTTACAGGTTGCAGCTTGGACGAAGAGGTCAAAGACAGCATGGGAAGCGTTGGTCGGGTCATGGCTTGCCATGATGCAGAATGAAGACCTGGGCCTGCTCAGCTTGGAGGGTTGACTGCAGAGGAAGGTTACACACTGTCAATTTAACTCTAAATGCATACAAAATGTAGTTACATTTTTACTCTTTCAGAGTTAGAAATTGATAAGTTACCTGAGGGTTTTACTATATATGGTAAAGCTTTAGAAAACATCGATAGAAGATAAAGTAGGTTTAAATGGTTAGATAATCCCAAACGGACTCTTAAATGTATGTCTGACATGGGATTGTCATTATATCTGCGGGGGAGATCCAAAAGTCTGACAACGCATAGATAATAGGGACACGGGAAATTCTCCCCCTCGTAATTATAGCACAGAGCTTTAAAAGTGGAAAGCTTCCTCATTACCTGGTTTCCTTCAAAGCCTTGAGTCATCGCTAACTTCCCCAGTTGTTCCTATGTCCTTCTATATATCTTTACTTTATTACCACTCAACACCACGCCTACGGATTATGTGTCATACTCACGCTGCGCCTCAGGACTTGTCTGGCATTATTTGCAGTAGGTGGTAGAGCATGTAGTGTAATGGAAACTTGAAAGCACACATGAAACACTGGTCTACGGTAGTTAGGAATGGACTAGGTTGAACAGTATTGGGGCCGGGAAATGACACTGCTATATTTTTGCAATATAACACATGCAGATCTGCATCTAAACTTCAGTAGCTTCATTTGGAAAGAATGTATCACTCTACAATGGTTAGGGAGATTTTAGAATGGTAAATAAATAAGGCAGTTGCTCAATACTGGTTTGACTCAACATGACACCTCTGTGAACGCAGAATGTGCGTGCAAGACCAGCTACCATGGTCCATACCAACCATTACGCATATTATCAGATTAACTGTACTGTTTTTCTGCCAGATTAGTCATGATTGAAATGCACAAACCGTGCTAGTTTTTGTTTTCTTTTAACAAACTGTTTTAGTACATTGAGACTGACTGACTCAATTTGCCTTAGCTACATTGCATGCTTTGCAATGTCACTATTGCAAAGGAGGCAGAGGACATGCACATCCAAATCCTGGGAGGCATACTTTGGTTAGACATAGCATTGGTTAGTCATAGCATTGGTCCGACTGGATTAAGGTTGGTGAGGGGTGCGTTAACACGACCGGATTAAGGTTGGTGAGGGGTGCATTAAAATCACCGGATTAAGGTTGGTGAGGGGTGCGTTAAGGGTTGGGAGAGGGTTCAAACAAAAAAATAATAATCTGTGCATCAATAAAATTTCTTTACAGGTAACGTTGTCAATTCTGAAACTATACATTGTGCAGGATGAACCATTTTAAATTATGGTTGTACGGCCACACGACCACACTCAAACTAAAGCAAACAAGCAAAACATAACCAACTAAAGTTCTTTGGCTGCTTGTGAAAGTATGATACATCGAATTATGGTCCATCGGATAAGGGGGACAAATAGTTGCTCGCACATGAGAACGTCCATTTGCAATATTATTTAGCATACAAAGGGTTAGCAATAACACTGAACATTTTCAGTCAATATTTGCAATAGGCGGGGTTTATAAAACAGTCAAAGGCAAAGTCAAAGGCAGAAATCTGTAGTGAAACATAATACTGTACACAATGAGGCAAGACAAGAACTATGAGAGAATTTACTTGAGTAAGGAATCAAAACTTACATGACCTGTCCCAATAGTGGCTAGCTGAATTACAGGGACTAAGTTACAGTTTATATAGTTTCCCAAAAGCTACTGCTTTGGCCAAAAGGAGATAGACATGACATTATGTTGATTGATTAGGTCAGATAAAGAGCTCAAGAAACAGTCCCTACTGTCTTAGAAAGAACAGTACTACTAGCCCCATCCATGATGCTCAAAAAAGAAAGAGGAAGTAGATCTAATCTGGCAAGCATGAAAAAGAACTGATCATAGTTCACACGGTGTTCACAAGTATAGTGTATCTGCTATTTCCAGATCTGCTATGTATTTAATTAATATCATTCAACACAAAAATTAAGAATTGGTGAAACGTTACTTATGCAAAAATGATACCCACCAGTTGTGTATTTTGATCAAACGGCATCAGCAAAAATATATTCCACCCATACAATTACTAGACTAATCGCACTGCAGATTCTGACACATTCTGAAACCACATCAGCAACAACTCACAGGCTCTAGTGTGCGTGAGTCTGTCATAGTGACTGTTCTAAAGTAGCATTTCCTATAACTTATGGCCAAACCTTCCTTCCTGATGCTAAAATTTAACTCACACCAACTCCCTGCTGCTGTGAGTTGTCCTGCATCCTCTGCCCTCAGCAACTGAGACACAGACCCTACAATTAACATAATAAAATGGTGTGTGTGTGTGTGTGTGTGTTTGTGTGTGTGTGTGTGTGTGCGTGCGTGCGTGCATGTCTGGGACCTTTTTAAATTCCGACCTGAAGGAAAGTTCAGCTACAATAGGCTCTTCTAACTAGTTCAAGCACAGTTTGCCATTCTCCTTTTTGGATCATAAGAAAAATAATATCCCCAGGACTGACTTAAATAAGAATCCCAGACATGAACTGACATGAAGGTGACAGAATTTCGGCTCTTTTATCATGTCATATGCGACAGCATTCATACTATTTCCTGCACTGTGCTGCACACATCACTGACATTTAACTGGCCTGAAGGTTAGCATTTCAGGAAACACCCTGAAGGTTACCAGCTTCACGTCTCTATTGTCTTTCACAACTAGAGAATAATCAGTTGAATGAGCTTCAGTCAGCTCAGAAATCACTCACTAATAATTCCAAGCAAGCAACATTAAGAAGGGCAATTCAGGTCACACAAACTAACATATGTGATAAAACGCTAAATGATTGTCAATACTACAGCCCAGCACCATTACCTCCAAAGTACATGCCAGAGTTATCTAAAATGATTAGCCCGGTCATATCAGGCTTGTATAAAGATGAAAGTCCAATACCATGCTGAAAGCGGTGCAACAAGCTGGGAGACTTGAAACTGTTAAATGTTAACGTAATTTAGTTTTCAGAAGACACACAGTTTGAATAAGTGGAAAGCCTGAAATTAGAGGCCGGGTACACGAGGACGTCGCGGGCTGTTCCCCGCCTAAGGGGCCGGGTACACGAGGACGTCGCGGGCTGTTCCCCGCCTAAGTTTGCGAACGATATAACACTTTACTGCGTCTACATTGCGGTTATGTTAATTATGTAAGACGTCCACTCGAGACCGGTAAACTGCTTCGTTTTCAAGATAAAGATGCAGTACACATGGCTGGCCTGTAGATGGCCACAAAAAAAAGAAAAAAGCTTATTCTAAAAGTAGGCTATATGAAAGCGTTGGTATTTCACACAGGTGTTGCCAAATAACTAATTATCTTGATCAGATGCGCATATGCGTCATATCAATTTAATGAGCAGAGCAGTGCTGCTTCTCTCTCTGAGTCTGCACAGTGCACACACTGACTGACCAGCTAAAGTGTATGCCTACTAAACCATAATATATGACAAACCTTGGATTAATTCTTCTGAAAACAGCAGCAAGCACAAAGTAAGTGTGAGAGAGAGAGAGTGTGAGAGAGAGAGAGCGGTCTCAATCTCAGCAACTGTTTGCGTGCGTGCGGGCTGCAGATCGGCTATTTTTGGAGAAGAGATTTATAGACATTATGTGCAAATATAAAATAGCTGTGATACTTATATGTAAGTGGTTATGGTGAAATAAACCATTAACACTGGTTAGTTTGGAGGGGGCGAGGGGACTATGACATCACCGTTTCAGCAAATTAGGCGGCATTCGCTGTACACACGGAGACGTGAAAGTCGCGTCTCCAAACTTTCCCACTCTGGAAGGTAGTTTCACAATTAGCCGTTAAAGTCCCCCAAAACGCCGTCTCCGTGTGACAAAAAGGGCAGATCGGCTAATTACTTGCCCGAGAAACACCGAAATCGTCCTCGTCTGGATTACCCCTAAATTTGCGAACGATATAAAACTTTACTGCGTCTACATTGCGGTTATGTTAATTATGTACGACGTCCACTCGAGACCGGTAAACTGCTTCGTTTTCAATAGAAAGATGCAGTACACATGGCTGGCCTGTAGATGGCCACAAAAAAAGAAAAAGCTTATTCTAAAACTAGGCTATATGAAAGCGTTGGTATTTCACACAGGTGTTGCCAAATAACTAATTATCTTGATCAGATGCGCATATGCGTCATATCAATTGAATGAGCAGAGCAGTGCTGCTTCTCTCTCTGAGTCTGCACACACTGACTGACCAGCTAAAGTGTATGCCTACTAAACCATAATATATGACAAACCTTGGATTAATTATTTTGAAAACAGCAGCAAGCACAAAGTAAGTGTGAGCGAGAGAGAGAGAGAGAGTGTGTGAGAGAGAGAGAGAGAGAGAGAGCGAGCGTGCGCACCCCTTCTATTTTTTAACACGCAGCATCTCTCTCTCTCTCTCTCTCTCTCTCTCTCTGTGACTGTGACTGCGTCTGACACAGACGCGGTCAATAATATATAGCATAAATAATAGGCCAAATATAACACTTTCCCTCTATCTGTGATCAGCTCCTCACACACAACTCCTCTCTCGTGCATGCCTGCTCAATTTCAGCAACTGTTTGCGTGCGTGCGGGCTGCAGATCGGCTATTTTTGGAGAAGAGATTTATAGACATTATGTGCAAATATAAAATAGCTGTGATACTTATATGTAAGTGGTTATGGTGAAATAAACCATTAACACTGGTTAGTTTGGAGGGGGCGAGGGGACTATGACATCACCGTTTCAGCAAATTAGGCGGCATTCGCTGTACACACGGAGACGTGAAAGTCGCGTCTCCAAACTTTCCCACTCTGGAAGGTAGTTTCACAATTAGCCGTTAAAGTCCCCCAAAACGCCGTCTCCGTGTGACAAAAAGGGCAGATCGGCTAATTACTTGCCCGAGAAACACCGAAATCTCTCACATGTCAATACATGCATCATCTGGTAGGAACCAGGAGGAGATAAACACACACAGTAGCTTTCATCAGACTGGCAAAATGTTAACCCATTGATGCCTGAGGCCGAATCTGGGAACGCCTTCTAGGACCTGACCTAAGGTTTCTGAAAACCTTCAAATTTTGATTCATTCTTTTTTTTAAATAGTTATGTTAACTTGCTACATGTATAGCATAGCTGATGAGACACAGAGAGCCGGCATCAAAGGTAGAACTAGAACAACATATAGGTTGCACCAGGCGTCAATAAGAATCAGCAGGATTCCTTAGAACATGTCCAGTCCTGCTCTGAGAGAGAAGAACTCACTTTAACTGCATGATTCTCACTAAATCTATTATTACTATTATACTGCTGTCGAACTGTAGTTTATTGTGCAATACCGTCATCCCTTTGGAGACATTGGTACAAATAGCTATAATGATTCTTATTTTGTGTGTAACCATTGTGTGTTGTGTGCTTTAGAATGAGCAATTCTGTAAATTCTGTGTACATAAACATACCTACCCCCACCATGTGAATAGATTAATTCACTTACCTAGTTGTTGCGTGTCTGAGTTGATAATGATGGTCCTGGTCCTGGAAAAGCTGTGTGTAATATCATTCGGGATACATCATACAGGTACAGGATGACATTGACATGTGGGCTGGTAGATCGAAGGGGGCGTGGGTTAACCAAAAGTTGAGAGAAAAATTAGAGACATTACAGGCAGCGAGTAATGAACATGTCATGTAATTTAACTTTATCACACTCCAGTAGAATTGTATGGGTCCTAATATTCCATAAGCGAAGACATTAGACGCTTACAATGACAGGAAGTGGATAAATGAACAAACAGGAAAAGTTTAATTTTAAGACCCATACAGTTTGACCTACGTGCCAGGGTTTGTACAGCAGTCACAACAGTGTTGTGTAGTCTATTACAAGCGTTACATCAACTGTAACATAAGAGATAAACTGTTAATGTGATTCACCCTGGGTGCACTCTGGCTGACAGGCTGAGCAACAGCCAATATTCGTTAAGAAAGTACAGCACAGCAGTCAGAGACAGAGTAGCAGGGTAGCCTACACGTATTTGCACAATAGACATACAGTAAGCATTCACTGCGATCAGTGCGATGTACAAACAATAACAATCTACATTTGGGTACTTATCTTTTGTAAATATTGTTACATTACCTTTTTTAAAGTGAGGATGAATCTGTGTCGCGTCCATCTCTTCTTTCTTTTGTTTACAGGGCTAAAGGGAATTCCGCCCAGATAACGCTCCCTCTCCCTCTCCCTCACCTGCGTCCATATGGCCAATATGCACAGCTCTTCCCTTCCGGGGGTTTCTGGTAACAGCGCAACAACAATTCACACGTGATGATAGGCAGCAGCCAGCAGGTTGATGAAGGCTAGCCGGCATACACACTACACAGTACACTGCACTTAACGTGATGAGCTAAGACAAGAGTCAGAGAGGGCGAAAGATACAGTACAGTACAGTACACACGGAAATTACTTCACATCCTGGATTCCTGGAATATAGTGTGGTGAACTGTTTATTTAAGATTATTCAAGCCCTGGCAACTTCTGCTCTTTGTAGCAGTAGCCTGCAGGTTTCAAAAGGACTTACAGAAACCTTATTCATTATCAGTAGGCCCATCTTAATTTGATGCAAGATATTTCATATTTATCCTAACATAAGTAAGCAATGTGATAACTTTCCATTTCCAGGAAGGCAGTTATTGTACACTCACACAGTACTAAATGAGCTGGCCAAACATGTATAATTAAAGTATATTCCAATCCTTTTATGCTGCTCTTAGATCAGTTTTATTCACTATATAGGGAGGCTCAAAAAGACAAAAAATGCTGGTAATTCAAAAGGAAAATTAAATGTGTCTTTATTAATTAAGACAAAAAAAACAAAACGTCAGGGTGTAGCAGAATACATTTGGCAATATACATATTTTATTCAAACATTATAATCTTATTTTTGAACAATATACAGTATGGTATAAACTAGATTTAATTGTCCGAAAGTTCCTTTTATTTCTATTGACGGCTGTATGAAATATATATTTAAGTATAGTATATTATACAGTTGCCTATAGTAATATCTGGAATCCCCCCAGCCCCCCCACCCCACCCCACATACATACATAAATGGTCAATGTGAACAAGACTAATACAGGCTGGTTAGAACCTCACATGAATCACATGGTCAGTGTGAACGAGACTGGTTAGAATATTAAACCCTTTTTCTTGCATCTGTTTCATGAAATCAGACCGGTTGGGTAAAAAAAAAAGATAAATGCAAGAAAATCTAAATAGGCTACAGGCTACACAGTCTCATCTGAAGAGGACGATAAGCTGAATCAATAGTGGTTCATGAAAAGGTGGTCATATCAGGATTAAAAAAATACAGCATTTACATCATGCAAGTTGATGATGACGTCGTCATCAACATAAACCATAATTCTTTCAACTGTACACAAGAAGGCAGCTCATTAGCTGTTTATTTATCAGCCTCTGAAAGTGCCCAAAAATCCCAGAAGATTTCCATATATAGGCTATGTAAACATTAGTGGTTTATAGGTTGTGGTGTGTAAAGATCTTTGTAGCAGAGTAATTAGTTCTAGCAAGAGTCTCAGTTCTTTTTGGCAAGCAACACCATGTCGTGCGATGGAGCATAAATTAAGCTTTTGTTAAAAGCTATGCGTTGAGTGGTTAGATGCACCACTCGTGTAAATTTCCCAGGCTACATTTCACTGAAATATGAACAAAAAACAGTTGTCTCAAGAAAATGATGCTCTCTTGTAATTATTATATACACATACAGTATGTTGTAGGCTACTTCAGTTACTCACAAAGGGTTTATCATAAACATTTTATCATAAACATTAAATGGATGGTAAAATGGTCCCAAAACGATAATCCATTGGGGGTGGGGTATTTTGCAAATCAATATATTATAATAGAGAGCATGTACAAAATATTTTCATTGAAGATATATTTACAATTTTGATAAGATGCCAATTTATTTCCTAAAGCCATACATAGACTTGGGGGGGCTTTTCAGTGCCCCATATAGGCTGTATTCAGTACCATCACTATCCATTAATGCCTAGAGTAAGATCATGCTCACTCAAATTTGTACTGAAAAGAGACACATTTTTATCTGAATGCCTGAAAGCAAACCATGATTCTAATCCATAGTACTGGACACAGGAGGATTCTCAAACCAGTGGATTATATATCATCATCAAGTTAGAAATGACAGGGCCCTTACTGTACTGTAAGAAAATGTCAGTCATAAAAATACATTTTGTACACAATAGAAGAGTAAAAAAAACTACATTGCAGATTTGTATTCTTCTCTGTCCTGAGAAGTATTAGTCATCAGTAGCCATTTCTTTTAGAGAAAGGTCCCCCCCACTGCCCCAACAAAAAAAACAACATTACATAAAGAGAAACAGTCCCTCTTTTTTCTCTCTTCATTGTGTTGTACTGTACACTGGTCACAGTGTTAAACCTATAGGCTGGCTAGTGAATGCTATCAGAGGTAAGCCAGAAGGACATACAGGGACATGGACACCTGAATGATTGTGATTCTCAACTTATTTAAGGACCCCCAGTTTGATATGCATTAGGCCACCGACCCCATTTCATATGATTTACATTTGTACCTCTGGGACTCTAATCTACACTGTAAAATGCTCAGCGTTAACTCTGAGCGTGTACAACTACAATCAGAGTTCCCATGTGGTTCCTATAAATCATCATTTTACTGGGGACCCCCTGGAACCCCCTCAAGGACCACGTTGAGAACCACCGTCATACTACACCTCACATCAGTCAGCAAACAGACCTAAATAATGACAATAATAAACCAACATACAAATATTCCAGTTGATCCAGGTTTGATAACATGATTAATCTCAAATAGAACATCCGAGACATCCTAAATAGAAAGGTTCCAAAGAGTCACTCTGTAGAAATAAACATACTGCAAAATCCTGATAATTTAACCTTTCGTACGCTCACAGGTATATTTAAATGAACACTCAGGACTTTACAGTGTAGGAAGACTAATACACAGTATACATTTGTTAAATGTCTGAAAAACAGGATATCCTGAAGTGCCGCTTTCAGTCAGGTGTTGCACAGCAAAACCTGGAGTGTTAATTTAAGTTACGAGTTTAGGATATGAAACTGTAAGCTAAATTTGTAGTTTGTTTTCCTGTACAGGCTAAAACCTACAGAAGGTTAAAGACATTGCACGGTAGTAAGCAATGTAATTGCAGCCAATCAAATGAATAATGGGTGTGTTAGATTTAGGCCAATGTGCAATCAAAGACAGTATTCTATTATATTATTGTGAACTTTGCACATTGCACACCTACATTCAACAACCCCATTACCATGTTATTATTTGCAGCAGCCTTGCTTACATCATGGTGTACTATAAAGTGAGCCTTATGCAGTCTGCCATATTTGCCCTGCTGTAGTTTAGACCAGAAAACAAACCAAATAATCAGCACCTTTAAAACAACACTCCATATTATTACGGTGTGCGTTGGGTTCACTGATCCCTCCCTTGTTCTACGCATCTGTAATGTTTCCATTTGGTTCAGCGTCACAGCCAGTGTTGAACCTGACTAACCACAAAAGTCAATCACATGAACCATCGCAGACTAAGAAGGCATGAGCAAGATGTGTCATGAGGAAACATTGCAAACACGAGGGAATGAGGCATGGTCTGTTGACAAAAACATGAGGAAAAAGTCCTCCTGTACGTCAAAGAATAATCTTGTCTTTTCTTTATTGTTCTCATAGTCCTCAGAACTGACACCATGCAGAGTGTGACAGTGATAATAGAAAGATGCAGGTACTGAAGGTGGTTGATTGCTTTGTTACGTCGCTGGCGGTCCCAGATGCCAGAGAGGTTGATGTCATTAATCGTACCCAACTCTTCTCCCCTTCTTAAGCTTGACTTGTACTTCGTTGAACGATGACATCGCATGCCGACGCTGAAGCTCACAAGGTGTCTTATCATGATGCCTTGTGACCTTGTAGATCAGCTATTTTCTAAATTTAGCTTTATACATACAGTACATGCCTGCACACGCATACCTTCATGACCATGTGCTCTAAAGCATTTTACATGCTCACGAGCACACACACACACACACACACACACACACACACACACACACACACACACACACACACACACACACACACACACACACACACACACACACACACACACACACACACACACACACACACACACACACACACACACACACACACACACACACACACACACACACACACACACATTGCCCATTTACAGGTTCTCTCCTGGCTGGTACTGGGGCTCTGTGGATGTGAAGTAATCTTCCAGGAAGCCCTGCAGGTACTCAAAAGTGGGTCGCTCCTCCGCTTCCTTCCTCCAGCAGGTCAGCATCAACTCATGAAGGGACTCGGGGCACTCTGCAGGGATCGGCATCCTGTAGCCACGCTCGACCTGGTCCAGAACCTCCCGGTTTACCATACCTGCACAAGAAAATAGACCCAATGATGCCATGTTGTATTTTAGGCAGCCATAGCTGAGATGGTAGAGAGGCTGCCTGGGAATCGGAAGGTCACTGGTTCAACCCTTGGCTCGCCCAGTATACAGTATGTGTTTACCCATTTTTAACCTGCAGCTCATAATTGGACCTCACTAATGCTCATGATAAAATGGTGCAATTGTTTTCTACTTGGTCTGTGTCTCATAGAAGAGCTGTGGACACTTCAGAAACCCCTCTACCAGAGTGACATCATCGTTTGACCTTTTGTATTAACGTGAGAACAAATACTTTCATTATAGCATGCTAACTGCAGTGTCCATTAGCTTGGATTTCCCATTGATGATGTCACTGGGTTTCTGAAATGTACACAGCCCTCCTCTGAGACACAGACCGAGTAGACAAAAAATGTACCATATTATAATGAGCATTAGTGAGGACCAAGTCACGCTTCACAACAGATGTCTTCTATAAAATATGGGACCCATATTCGCGTTTTATTGGCACTCAATTAGCTGCCACCTTGACCATAGGGTTCCTTGACAGAAGCGATACCACTAACCTTGATGTATAGGATCATCAATCCTTGTTTATTTACTTTATTTTAATTAACTTTTGACCTTCTGCTGTGGGTATTAAAGGGATATTTCACTCGTCATTTGATCATCTACTCAGGCTTACAGTATGTGAACACCACAGACAGTGATTATTTGTTTTATAACATCTCCGAGCTGAGCTGTCTGTTGGTTTTTAAAACCAATACAAATATTATTGATAATGGGTGAAGTCATCCTATAAGTGTCCCTGAGCAAGACACCCAACCATTAACAGCTCGTTAGGTGAAGTGAATACAGAAAAAACATTTCCCCTCCCCAGGGATCAGAATACAGACAAATTAATTTCCCCTCCGGGGGATCAGAAAACACTCAGTGATTAATATTTCACCCCCAAGTCTATAAACAAAACAGAGTTTAATGAAACTTTACTAGTGCTAGTATTCATACCCGGATAT
Organism: Electrona antarctica; assembly: GCF_951216825.1. Lineage (NCBI taxonomy): Eukaryota > Metazoa > Chordata > Actinopteri > Myctophiformes > Myctophidae > Electrona > Electrona antarctica. Next base: position 20,892,484 of record NC_136807.1, on the reverse strand, counting down.
GGAACTCTGCCTTTGGTTGCTAGTTCAGTCAACAGAACACCAAACGACCAGACGTCAGACTTGATGGTGAAGCGTCCGTACAGTGCGGCCTCAGGAGCTGTCCACTTGATGGGAAACTTGGCCCCTACAATGGAAGACACAAGTTGAAACTCCGTCCTTCTGAGACAAACAAATTGTTTCTTTACATCATGCCAACTAACTTCATTGGGGAAAAGGCAGGGGCAGACAGGAAACAACAATCTACCTAGGCATTTCAATTACATATTTGGTGTTTTTATATAAAATAAATATATAGTAAAAAAAACATGCAGCCAAAGCACATCAAACAGATGATATTTCGGTCGATCAAATAAATACAAATTAGTACAATGTAGTCTATGGGGTCAGACCAAGGTTATTCGAGCTAACTAAAACTAAACTAAAACCTAAAACTGGGTGTGAAAACATTGCGTTAGTACTCAGCTTGCTTCACATTTTGGCATATAACTTTTGGACAGTAGATTCAAATGTACACCCCTTGGATTCCTTTGATCATGATGCAACTCCCCATATACTGCAGGCCCTCCCATTTGTGCATTACTCATATTTCATTCAAATTAATTCCAAAGGAACGAGGAGCGTTCTAATCTAGGTGAGAGTGGGATGTCTACATGACTGAGTCAAATGCCTTCACAAAGTGTGTGTGTGTGTGTGTGTGTGTGTGTGTGTGTGTGTGTGTGTGTGTGTGTGTGTGTGTGTGTGTGTGTGTGTGTGTGTGTGTGTGTGTGTGAAAACTCAGCTCCACTGGTTTATTTGAATCAACGTTTCGATCCCTTAGGATCTTCTTCAGGAATAAGAAGATCCTAAGGGATCGAAACGTTGATTCAAATAAACCAGTGGAGCTGAGTTTTCATACCAGTGTTGCGGACTCTATTTTTTCCTCTTGTACTGCCTTTTGTCCAGCACCTGGGCTAGAGTGGAGGTGCATGCTCTATTATCTTTGTGTGTTTGTATAACACAATACCTATTCTGAACTTGTTCATCTTGTTAAACTTGCCCCTGACAAACACACCCATATATATTGTAATCTTGGATTCTTTTCCCAGATTGCATTTTGGTCGAAACATAACCATAATATATTACTGCATAGGCTTATGAAACTATCTCATATTTTGACACTAGCATATTTTTACTCTATGGGAGGAAACTGATGATAAAAGATAAACAAGAGAGAAGTATGTGTGACACTAGCATTGTACAGTATGTGTAAGTTACAAAACCTGTCAATTGTATCATCACAAATGTGGCAACATAATCAAATCCAAAGTAACAACACAAAGGAATTAATCCAATGTAAAGTGCCTAAATCAAGGAACTGACTTGAGCCTAAAGTTGAGGAATAATTCTCAAAGTGCTCATTTTGCATAGTACACTGTAAGTGTACTATGCTGTTTAAGATTGTCTGTAGATTTTGTACATTTACAACCATTTACATATGGTATTGTTGCCAATGTAAGGGAAGGACTCATCTTAGGACGAGTTGTGAAAAGCGATGCATTGAAGCCGATCATACGGTTCAAGTTCAAATAATTTCAAACTGAAACACAACCTCCAGTCTCAGGGTGGACACAAACTGACCACTGTTATCTCGGTCACCAATATTTGTCACCAACATTTCCAGACAGTTCAAGGTGGGAATGTTATGCTGTAATTACGCCTCGCTGTTCTATATAAAAAGCTATGGGCCTGGAAAGGGGAGGCATTGTTGTTCTTCCGTGAACCTGACAAAACATCTCAATGGAATTTCTGCTACTAACGGCGTCTGAGTCATAGACTTAAGTAGGTCATCAATTACAGCGCAACTACAGTAGCAACCAATACAACACTGTAGTCCTTGACATCCTTCAGCTCTCTGCTTTCTTGTGCGATGTTTCCCTGATTTATCTCTGCATTTGCTGGATGCCATGTTGACCTCCTTGGAGTAATGGTAAATCCAAGCTTGGCCTCACACCCAACTATGGTTCTCTGCAGTGTGAAGTCAATGACATTAAGAACAGGAAGGGAGCTAGCTGGTGTATCTATCCCCTTGTAGAAGCCCAGCTGTGATCATAAATCTATTCGTTTCACCATTTGCGGTTATTAACTTAGCATGTGTGTTGTGTGCATAGCAGATGAAATGGTACTCCAGGCTCATCATCTCTTCTGTGATGATGAGCCTGAGAGACAGAATTTGAGCAATAGTCGGCTATTAGACGTCTGTCTAAAACTGGGCTATACTGTAACTGGTCTAAAAGTGAACGTTTTTTAGCGGTCTAGGCTTAGGTTTTTAAAACGTCTATATAATAATAATAATAATAATAATGGATTTTATTTATAATGCACTTTACATTCCTCAGAATCTCAAAGTGCTACAGTAGGCATAATTTATGAAACAATAGGTAAAAGCAGAAAAAAAAGAACATTACATGATTAAAAGCAGGAAACAAAAAACAACAGTTAATGAACATGAGGTCAGGGAATAAAATCAGTGGGTTTGGGGGAAGGCCTTATTAAAAAGGTAGGTATTTAGTCCTCTCTTGAAGCAGTCGATTGACTGTGGCACTCTCAAGTGTGCGGGGAGAGCATTCCACAGTTCAGGGGCAGCTGTGCAGAAGGCCCTGTCACCCATGGTGCGCAGGTTGGCCGTGACGGGGTTGAGGCAGTATGTGTTTGATGAGCGGAGGGTGCGGGTCGAGGGTTTCAGGGAGACTAATTCTTTGAGGTAGAGGGGGGCGTTTCCGTGGACGCATTGGTGGGTGAGCAGGGATATTTTGTATTGTGTTCGGAACGCGACGGGGAGCCAGTGAAGTGAGCGGAGGATGGGTGTGATGTGTTCTCGTTTGCGCACTCTCATCAGGATCCTATAGGAAACGCCGTTGTTTCAACATCTAATCTAAGCCTAATATCCTGAAAAATGCTCAGTGGGGAGCGTTTTGCTCGGCATCCGTTCTAGTTGCTAGGTGAGCATTGATGGCACCTTTCTAGTGGTTCATGTTCATCTTTCTTTGCAACAGTGCGATGATGACCCTGACCTCACACTAATCACAAAATTAAGTATGAAGAAAAAATGAAAGCTAACCAGCGCCCTCCGGTGGTCTTACCTTGCCTAGCAGTGTATTCGTTGTCCTCTATGAGGCGGGCCAGACCAAAGTCAGCCACCTTGCACACCAGATTGTCTCCCACCAGGATATTAGCAGCTCTCAGATCTCTGTGCACATAGTTCATTCTCTCCACATAAGCCATTCCCGAGGCAATCTAAGGGGTGGGACAAGTTGTGTATATGAGAGACAGAAAAACTAATTAAGTATGGTAAGAAACACTTTATATATCATGCAGTGTCGTACAAAATATTTTGTGCTGACCTGTGAGGCCATGTCTACCAGTTGAGGGAGGCGGAGCATTTTCCCCATGTCCCCTTTGAGGGAGTCCAGTAAGCTACCTGTTAGTGTACAGTAGATTTAAAAAACAGTAGATTTAAAAAACATCAGCCAAAATAGAGTCTTTGTGTAATAATACATATTTCATAATTAAATATACATATACATTACAATATACATTGCTTTTCCACCTGCTTGCATTAATGTCTGAAGGTTTGCTATTGTTATGATTTCCGCTCATGGTACACTTATTCTTTGTGGCATGCTGGGGTCATTGCTAGAAATAGCAGATCTACAAGTTCACAACACTGAGCACAACTTTATTATAATGACGTATATACCTTGGCCCATGTACTCCGTCACAATGTAGATGGGCTCCTCCGACACCACGGCATAGAGCTGAACCAGCTTCTCATGTCTCAGCTTCTTCATGACCTGGGCTTCCATGAGGAAGGCCTCAGGAGACATGGTGCCAGGCTTTAGTGTCTTGATAGCCACACGTGTTGTACCATTCCATGTTCCTGTTGAAACAGGCACAAACACTTTTGTTCACTAATCACTACATTTGATCAAGATCAATCTTCTGATTAAAATGATCAATAAGCCTGAAGGGTCATTAGGGTCAAATGCTCAATGTAAAAATCAAGTTCAGATGGGTCAGATTCTCATGAAAAGGACAAGGTCACACTCTAGAGCACGGTCAAAATGACAATCTTGACAATTGCATAGTGTTGGCAGTTAGTTAACACCCCAATCGCCCAGGACGAAGCTTTATCCAAAAGACGAAGTTTATTGATATGAAAACCGATCGCATCACTCCACAGCCTAGGAGTGTCTGTTGCGCAATACTCGATATTGCGTAACAGTGGGACGTCATCGAAAATGTTCCCCCCCTGTTTAGCCGACGAGAACGAAAATCTTAAAACGTAACTCGCGATCTAAATCATCCCGTCCAAATCTAAGAAAAGATCATGTGTTAGACGGCCCACCGCTGTCCAGTCGCTAGTCGCGGTAGATTTGAGTGTTTTGGCTACATTTAGCTGCTACATCCACATCCGGGATAACATCCGGTCCGTCTGTAAAAGTGCTCCGCTGCTATAAATCGCTTGGGCACTATGATTTCATGGATTAAATAACCCCGTAGTGTTAACAATGCTATTTCCAATGGTCTGGTTCCAGAGCTCAAGACTAAGAAAGCAAATTAGATAGTTTTCTACATGGTATCAAGACAGTAATATGTTACAGCACAAGATATGCCTTACCCATCCAGACCTCTCCGAAGCACCCCTGTCCAAGTTTGACGTCGAGGCGGAGAGACTCTCTGGGGATCTCCCAAGCGTCTCTGGCCAGACCCTGGGTCTGTGGTTTCAGGACGGGGCACACCTCCGTCAGACTGTGACACAACCCATCAGCATGCTCTGGGAGATGGCAGAAAGCAAGAATGTAAGGTCCCATTTTATTCTTTGCAGTAGTTCATTACTTGGTACATTAAATACCATCAAAAATACATTTGCTTTCTGAAATATCATCGTCTCTCATGCAATGTTGACCTTTTTTGGTATCATGGCTTCATAGGTTACAAGTTACAACACAATACAATAAGAGAAAAATCAATAAAAACAGTAGAATGGTAAGACAAGGTGGTGAGTAATTAGCTGGGGAAAGCGGTTTAGGAGGATGGGAGGCCTGTGACCTAAAAAGCATATTATGAAAGTGAAATTAAAAACATTTAGAATGACTAGACTGTAGACTTTGTGGTGTGAACTCACTGCGGTAGTGATTGACGAGCTGCTGCAGGTTGCTGAACTGTGTGCGTGAGGTGATGTAGAAGCCCCCGCTGTCCAGCTTCCTGATCTTGTAGTGTTTCACGTTCAACCCTTTGGTGTTGTCGTAGTCCAATACAGACAAACAGTAGGCACCTGGAACAGATTGACCCATTAAAACCTGAGACCAGTTTTCTGAAACAAAAACTATGTTTCTATATCAGTGGTTTTCAAACTATTTCATGTCAAGGACCCCCAAAAGTTATATGTATTTGGCCACCGACCCCCATCGGAACATATGTTGTTCCAGGGACATCCCAGAAGCAAAAATAGCAGATCTACAAGCTTGTAGATTTGCTATTTTTCAACAGCTAAAGTTTAAAAATAATGGTTAAACTGGTTAAATACGGCAGCATTCCCGGTCTTAATGGGTTAAAGTAACCATGACAACCACATTGACAGTCAGCCAATTTATTGAATAAAATATATTTGCTTCTAAAATGTGCGAAAGAAAATCTTCGTTTTCCTTTTCTTTAGATTTCACATTTGCTTTTTGCTGAAAAAATGTCAGACATGTCAAATTTGTGGCAACCCTATGGAACTAAATCAGATGATGTGTTTATGTTTGGCTTTTTCTTTTTTTTGTAACATAGGCCCCTCCCGTTGAAGCCAAATATATCCAATTGGTATGGATTATTACAACTCTGTATGACATCACATGACTCCAGAGCGATTTAGCGATTTATGTGAGTATTGAACTATTGGAATAGCAAAATGCGGAAAAATCTAGTTATGCAGAAATCTGCATGGCCTAAATGTTGAGTTGCATCATGATCCAAGGAATCCAAGGGAAAATAAGTAGACAGGCACACACACTGGGGAGAAAAACTCAGTGACTGAAAGCCACGAGTGAACAATGATCCCACCACCAGATGGCAGCCTCATTGTAGTGAACTGGCATGACAGTCTCCATCCAGTCTCTGAGCAGTCCCAGGGCCATGCCTCTTCCCTCTCTCAGTGTGTGAACAGGGGCGATATGGACCTGTGACTGTACACTGACCTACTTCCATTTGGCTCACCCCCTAACAAAGGCCTCCCCCACTGCTCCTACGCAGCCACCCACTCCCTCTGCAGCAGCAACCCCTTAAATCCTCTCCTCTCCACACATGCCACAGACATGTATTATCACGTGCAAACACACAAATATGAACTACTAGCATGGATCCTGTACTCAACTTATCACATGTGCATGCATTCATGCATGTGCAAATGCATGAAAAAGTGAGTGAAACACATGCGCACACATACACAGTCAGTCAGTCAGTCAGTCAGTCCTTGGGGAGTCGAGTGTGCCATAGTCAGCACAGCAGCTGTCTATATCACCTCCAGGCTGTGTGGCACATGCAGCACATCAAACCTTTTCTCCCATCTCCCTTGTGAACCCAAACAACCACACAGATGACAAGCAGCACAGTACACAATAATTACACAGCAGGGAACCACACAGCGGAATAAACCTTTTGTAGTGGTATGTTGTAGTTGCATAACATACATGAAAATGGTTGAGGTTTGAGAAGTCCCCTCAACAACACATACTGTACGTGTGAATGGAGAGTATGTGAACAATGCTTATGACTTACTGTAACAGCCATATAATCATTGATACTGATGTAGGATGGATGCTGGAGAGAGTGACCCGCCCCTCCACCTTCTCCCATTTTCCCAGACAGAGGCATCAAACTCACCTTTGGTGGTCTCGCTCTCTCTCACGAGGAAAGTCCCTCTCCTGTTCTCCAAACTCAGCAGCAGCCTCTCCGAGTCTCGGCGTGTAATCTTGCCAAAGTACCACCTAGGGAGGCAGGGAGAGGGACGTCAGGGAGGCAGGAGGGTTGGGCAGGGAGGGGAGGACGGAGAGGCAGGGTGGAGGAGGACAGGGAGGTCGGGGAAAAGGCAGGGTGAGGGAGGATGGGGGGGTAAAGGATTGGTAACAGGCCGCGTGCACGTGAAAGGGAAGGCGAGAGGAAAGTATAACGCTAGAGAAAGAGTCGTTGACAATGGCCTCTAAAAGTGCACGATTGAAAATAAATGCTATTGTCCCGTTCCAGATGCAATGTATTGTATACCGACAGCTAGAGCATTACAGCTGCTTACCTGTACTCCACAGTCAATCTGAGATGACTGGCGGTGCAGTAGACAAAGGCAAAGAGAAAATACAGCTGTTAAAAGGTTTAGTTTATGGTACCCTTCCGGCCCCAGCGATGCTTTTTGGGCTTTTGGGCATTTATATTTTATCAAAAACTTTGTTTTTTCCTGTTCTTTTTCCACCTAAACATCATCATTGATGTTCATTATTTAGTCTTACAATGCCATTGATTATGAGGCAGAAACTTCAAAATCTCTGGACTGAAAATTAACCTTTGACCTTTAACCTTAACCCTGAAAAAAGTAAGTAAAACGCCTGTAATATATATTTTTTGTGATCATTAGAATGTCTAGAACATGTTTTATATATTATTGTGAAAGATATTTCCCAAATGTAAATTATTAATTTATTATTATTATTTATTATGTTTTACATATTTTCCTCTGCAAAGTACTAGTAGTAGAAAGTAGTAGTACGGTTGAAATCTCTTTTTTGCAAGTAGAAATATATCCGGGCATTGAAGGGTTAATGCAGTGATTCTAAAACTTTTTAATAACCTTTTTAAAGGACCCCCACTTTGATATGCATTAGGCCACAGACTCCCATTTGACACAAGTTTTACCTCTAATCTACACTGTAAAATGTTCAGTGTTCATATAACTCTGAGGGCTATATCTTGCGCCACCCCTTAACCCTTATCCCTAAATTAATTTGCCATTTTTTACTATTTAAAAAAAACTTTCAAATAGCCGATCACAACGTCTCGACTAGTTGAATTATTTTAAAATGTTTTTTCAAAATAGTAAAAAATGGCAAATATGTTTAGGGATAAGGGATAAGGGTGGCGCAAGATGGAGCCCTGAGAATGTAAAACCACCGAAAGGACCTGTAACAGTCCATTTGGTTCCATTTGTACACTTTAAGTTACAAACTTGTAAGGGTTCATTTTTGGTTCCTAACTATCAGCATTTAGCTGGGGACCCCATGGAACCCCCCCAAGGACCCCTGGGGGTCCCCAGACCCCACTTTGAGAACCAGTGGTCTATTACATTCGCAAGTAATTAAGCATCATGTACACAAAAAGTGTGCATGCCTTCAGAGAATTAAGAAACACTGGAGCTATACACATTAAAACCCTGAGTGTTGATTTAACTCTTGAGGGTGTAAAAAATAAATATCTGTATCCATTAATATCTGTATTAATTATCTATATCCAATATCAATTTTGGTGCTGAGGCACAGGCATCGACTTCAAAGTCAAATTCAGATTATATACGGAAATTAATTCTCTGTAGAATCACGCATCAGGCTGCACATTTTTCGGCTCTCTTGATGAAAGGAGTAGATAAAAGAGATAGCAGAGAGTAGAGACAGAGAGAGAGAGAAAAAAAAAAGGAAAGATTTACTCTTCTGCTTGGATGGAGTCAGACGGAGCCACATAATTGCTGGGGATATACCCGCTCTCTCCAGTGGTCAGGGAGCGGGCCAGCCACCAGTCCCCCTCTCTGTGGAGAAGAGATGAGAACACACATCACACATCCAAATGACTAAAGCCCGAGTTACACTAGAGCGGGTATCGCTAGCCTAAAATAGCCAGTTGACAAGCTCACAAGAGCTTGTAGGTCTGCTATTTTGGGTGTGCAACACCTGCATTAAGCATTATTTATAGTACTACCACTGTAGTACGACTGTAACTTGCCGACAAGGACCGATCTACAGGTATCTAACCAATGTGCGATGGAGCATAAGTTAAGCTTTATGAAAACACAACGTATGACATTTAAAGGGGCCCAAAGTAAAAAAGAAAGAAGGAAAATAGAGTTAATGACCATTCATCATTGGATGCATGAATTAATGTTTACGGGTATTTCTTCATAAGTGATCCAACGGAGACTAGCAATGTTGATAGCTTGATAAATATAGGTGAAGGTTTGGGGGTTTTTTTCACAGGGGGTTATTGAACCGATGCCGTTAGTCCGGCATCCACATCTCTGCTCATACTTGTCTGTGACACATAATGGTACGTTTGAATCATGGTGTGTCCATGCTGAACTAGAACACATGAAGTAGCTACTGTAGTGGGTGAAGAATGTAATGATTATCTGAAAGTCTTCTAATGACATAGACAAACATACGTTCCTTGGGACATGGGCTCAGGATGAGACAAATGGTACCTACACATTAAAATGCAGAGGGTTCATTTAACTTTTTCAGAGTTAAAGGGACACTGTGTATGCGCTACAGCTTATCAGGGACACGCTGCCTGGGCTTTACAGCACTGGATTCAAGTTGAAGAATCATAACCATCAAGTAAAATGAATGTGTGTTTACAATTCCACTATTATCTGCTGTCGACTTGAGGTGATTACGGTGCTGCAAAGCCTTCAGCCAACATCCCTTGACTACTAAAGGAGCTTGAACAGAGTTATGGGGTCTTGTGTGGCTTTAACACAGTGTTGATTTAGTGCGCAGACACAACACAGAGAGAAACAAATGGAGGAACACAAGCATAGCATAGCCACATACAATTCAAGAGAAGCTTTACAAACCTGCAGTTCACCTTCCTCCTAAAATACAAATGTGATGACATGCGATTGGAGAGAAAAAGGCAGAGGAAGAGAAAGATTAAAAAGAGAAGGCAAAGAAGGCAGTGGTTGGAGATAGATACATGTTTTATAGCAGACGCAGAATGGCAGAATACACAATACACATTTGTAACACGAGTAGAAGCACTTTAATACTTGAGCTTAATGTAAATTTTCAACTCCCGAAGGGCCAGCCTGTTTTTATTATTCCAGGAGCAATTATTACATATGCTTCAGCTAATGTATGATGCCAATACTGAAATATTTAAATTGCTACATAAGTAGGCAGCAAGAGGCAGAAATCATAATGAGGCAAGGGGGGGGTTATTAAGGGGTACAGGGTGGGGACTGGGGGGCGGCATAACCATAACAACAGCCCGATATCACCCATTGTAAATGTGATACATTGTATTATTACCATCATGCATTGCATAGCAATCAGAAAGCCAAGACAAAGATGGACTAATTTGGACGCAGCGACCCGTAAAACATGGGTTCACTAATCGTATAGTCAGTTCACAGAGTCTGGGTGTATTTGACCTAATAACAAACCAGGCCTCTGCCTCCAGGGCCAGATGCACCAATAATCCACTATTGTCCTCAGCCTCATGCCTTCTAGGTCAGTGGTTTGTTTTCAGACACGTACAACTGGGGGTTCAGTGGTATAGCATGGTTGACTGAAGCTCCACTGATTATAGCAAGCCCCACCTTTCTTTCTTTTCAAAATCTTTTTATTTCCGTTTTCCCGTTTTTTTACAGTATGGGTGTCAAGTCACAGGTTCATAGAAAAAATAAAAATAAAATATCAGATTTAGTATCAGTGACTGAGGTAAACAAACGTAGCCTACTGTATGAATCCAAGAGATCGTGGGCAGACATAATGAAAAGACTTATTGTGCAAAACATGCCCCTTCAAGAAAAAAGAAAAACATTTTCTCCCCTTCAAGTCCCAATTTAGTATAGCCAATTCCCAATTCCCCAGCCTCTCTACAAGTACTCCATCTCTGCTAACCCCCACAATCAGTCATTGGGAGGGTGAAGAAAGCTTCGGGTAGCAAGCCCCACCTTTGAAAACAAATTAGGATTGCTGTATGGATTTCGGGGATATTGTTTTGGACACCATCTGCAGGAAAATAACAGCAGAACAGCAACATCCTTGCTGTGGTTGGTTATCTATCCAGTAAAATATCATCAGCCAGGTAGTGCTTTTGGGAATGGGAAAAAAGAAAGTATGCAGAAACTTGTCAGTTCGCACAAAACAACTCCCACTGAAACAATATCAGACGCGCAGATAGCCTCATCTGTAACCATAGGAACGGCGTAAATGTCTCTACATTTGCTGTCTACATTTAATTTCCTTACGTGTTGTTCACAATCTGTAGTCGTTCACTCTTCCTGAAAGACAGATCCGAGGCTGTTCGGGACTCATAGTCATATAATGCCACAAAGGTTGTCACGCCCCCTATTGGAAAAGAGAGGGATTACAAAAAGTAACATTTGTTATTTGTATTTGTCATTTTTCAATAAAATACAGAATAAAAAGGCACTTCACTGCAAAATACTTTGTTAAGATAAGATAAGATAATTTCCTTTCCTACCTCCTAGGGTGCTTCTGTTGGGTGAGGTAACAGCGTTATTGTCCACGCCCCCAAACAGGGTAAGCTCTGCACCGCTGCCTGTCGGCTGAGAGGTACGTAGTCCTCCGTCCACAGTAGGGCTCTTGGTGGGGGATAAGGGCTGCTGTTGGGTGGTGTTGGGCTGGTATCCCCCGGCCCCTCCTCCAGAGTTGAGGTTGCCATCGAGACTACGGGTGCGTGGGCCTACATCCTTGGGCTTGCTCTTGGATCCCCCCATGGCCTAGGCCTATAGGATAGTCACAAACAGGGCACAAAGTGGCATATAAGTCCTGATAAAGAATATAACATTATTGTAAGAAAACTAGAAAAAAAGAGAGGAACATCTTTTTTTCTAAAATGGGCTTGCTTCTACGTTTCATCATCGCCTAAGAATAGCAATCTCAACTCCGGAGAAAATTCCTCTCACTGTGTGAAGACCAGATGCAGAAACCAGAGATAGATTGGAGACCACAGCTCTGAACCAACAGAGATGCCGGGTCATGTGTGAACCACACAAACCAGCACTTCCCAAAGGATGGTCTGGCAGCTGCCACGCCCCATTTTCCACACGGACATCAGACCCCCCCACCACCACCACCACCAAACACACAAACACACACACACACACACCCCAACACAGAAAAGCATGTGACACACACGTGCGTGCCGACATACACAATACACATGTGCAATTTCCACGCACACAGATGACCAAATATGCACACACACAAATGCATATGACTCACAACTAAATTCCGTTGTCAAAGCATGACCCTAAAAGAAGGACCCATCGTCAAAAAATAAAGGAACAGTGCCCTCTTTTCCTTGAACAATCTGTCTTGAGAGACTACCGATAGACAAACACAGAGGTCTTTGTTAGGCGTAATGATGTTTCGTAGGAGTTGGTTTAAAATGGGGAAACCGGACATTCACAACATAGACCTTTATACAGTATCAGACTATCAGTGATTCTCAATCTTTTTTTGAGAACCAATGTGTGACCTTGTGGACTAAGTGCTGTAGCCCTGTTGGCAGCTATGCTCTAAATTAATACTCTACTTGACATGACTCTGCATTCTGCAAACTGTACACTACGGTAAGCCACACAAGAATTTTGTATTTTGTTGAGGTATAACTTAAACTATGTGGTAAAAGAATCTAAACCTTCTCAAGTCTCTCCGCCCTACTCGGGCACGTGAAGCATCTCAGACCTCTGTAATCACATCTCAGCACAGGGAAGTAGACTAAGCCAGGGGATAATTTAGGGACTGGAGCCCCTGCTATCATGGTCACATATAGCTACAGAGGGTTTCGCTAGGAAATCCTAATTTAGAGAAAACCCCAAGTTGCAGGGTTTTCACAGTCATTGTACAGCCTCGGCTCTGAAGCTCCGAAGGCAACAGGAGATGGCCATGTCGTTGTTTAGCTTGTTCACAGGCAGCCACTGTCATGCACCGACAACATCCCATTGCCATTTGGCTCCAGGTTTGGAGCCAGTTATTGCATGAGAGGCCAGTTTCATGAATGTGTCTTTAAGCTCAGACAAGCTACACTACAACACACACCAGTGCTGGCAGCCTAAAGCCTAGTTCAGTTCAGACCAAAGATTTGTGATGAGACAAAATCCTTTTAAGCCACTTTATACAATACTTCACATATGCGACACGTTATGAGCTTGTAGGTCTGCTCCTTTTGGTGTGCGATACCATTGTATAATGGAGCATAGTACAGCATTAATTTTCAAGCTTTAGAATGGTGCATGCAGAGAAATATCGCAGCAGTCTGAATCACCCATTATCAGGGACAGAGACATGCCCAGAGTCTATGGAACATAACCACTGTACAGTGGAAACCGTATACTGTACAGAAGAGGAAAAAGAACGCTCCAACAAGGGAAATGAGTGAGTGTTGTCAGGTGTTCCTGTCTGTCAGATATACCACCCTGCCACCTCAATCCTCCTCATCCGACGCACGACAGGCTGTCAGGAGGACGCCGGGGAGGAGGCGAGAAGGGAGACAGGAGGCTCTCTTGTGCCTTATCAGACAGCTGAGGGGATTCCTATGGATTAGATGTTCACAGCAGTCTACCACATTCTTTCAGGGGGGAAAGTAAGCAGCTTCTTTTCTTTTCATTTTTGCAGACATTAAGCACAGAATATCCAAGTCATTTGACTCACAGTTTTTAGACAGAAAAACAATCATAATAAAACATAACCCAAATAGACATGGTGTGAATTCCAGACAGTAATTCACGGACTATTTATTACATCCCACATTAGTCCTGATTATTTCCCTCTAATCAAGGAAGGCAGAGTTAACTTGCAATGCAATTTTGCTGTCCAGCTACTGTGTGTACAACTAGTTCATATTATAAGAGGAAGCCGTATCTATCTACAAAAATAAGACATACAGTAGAGACAGAGAGCGAGAGAGGAGGTAGTGAGGAGGGGTCAATGCGGGCAAAGGGTCGATATCTCCACCAGAGTACAATGGGGAAAGCATCACACTAAGTGTATCAGTCACAGTCACAGTTAACAGACACTCACTGACACCCGCAGCCAGGCTAAAAGACAACTGGTGGCACAGTGGGCTCATCTTCTCCCTGCAGACTGGTTGCATGGTTAATAAAGCTTTTCTTTTTTTTATCAATAAAGCTTTTCATCTCAGTCCCCAGCCCAGTGCCTTGCTAATTGATGTCCTTTACTTTAAAAAAAAAATAAAAACAAACAAAAACATCAACATTTTAAATTAAAATCACTTTTTTCTTTTAAATAATAATAAATGTAAATAACTAGAATTTCGCGGGCCTTCGGCCCGCTCATCCCAGAGTTGCGTTGCCCCGCGTTGCGATACAGAAGTCCACAGAGACAGAAGTGCACAGTGACACGCGTTGTATGCAGCTGTTTTGTGTTGCAGCGCGCGTGTAGTGTTGTTGTTGTTATCCATATATGCGCCTCGGTTCGTCCCGTTTGTTCCACGCCAGGTGTCGACGCAGTCGTTGGCGCAAGTTTCTTATTATTTTAACTGTGTATGTAATTGCGGCTAGTAGCACACTGTTTTTTTTAGGAGCACGATGAGAAGTTATCAAATAATGTGTTTGAGGGCCCTCCTATATACAGCTTTAGTCCCCACACGTCTCAATATTTGCCATTGACAAAGAACAGAGAATTTCGGTCGAAATGCCGCTAAATATGACGTGAATTAAAATGTATTATATATATATATGTTTTTAATTGAATGTAAATACTTTACTTATAAAAAAACCTGGCAACCCGCACCCCGCGGTCATTTTCCGCTAACCGGAGCGGTGCTCCCTAGCCTGCTGGAGGGGTTCACATCATCCCATGCAGCCTCGAGAGGAAAAAGAAGGGAAATAAATGCAGCCTTGAGCCTACCTACCAATGTGGTGTTGTGGAGCTTGATCACGTCCTCCTCCTCCTTTTCTCCCCAAATTGCCAATCCCAAGAAATGCAAAAGTTGCCTAGTGTGAATACTTCCACAGCCTAATTACTAAAGGATAAACTATCAGTCTTCTCCGAAATCGGTCAATGTTTGTCAACTCAGCACGTGTTGACAACGCATAGTAAACAGAAGCCGTGTGTGTGTCACACCAAAAGTGGTGACCTATAGAATCCTGTACATAGAAGCATCACGCAATCGTCTCCCTCCCTGTGTGGGTCACGTGGTGGGCTTTGAGCAAATGGGAGAGGGACTGTAGTGTTGCCAGGTCCGCGTATTGTAAGCGAGTGGTAGTGTGTGTAAGTAGCGTGTTGAATGGCATTTTTTCTGTGCTTGTTTTCATAGACGTGGCAACAAATTAGGCGGGGGTGTCGGTGCTTGTGGCGTGTTTGTGTTTATTATTGATATTGATGTTGTTTGTGAGTGTGGACGGGAGGCGGCTGTAGTGGCAGTGCAATGACAGTTTTTACGCGGATGGTGTTGAGTGTGGGCGTGCGGCGCGACATGAGGAGATAGCCGTGGATCGACGCGGAGGGTAAGGCTGTGTCGTCTTAGTGTGTTGTTGCAGTGTGTGTTGCAGCGTGTTGCAGCGTGTCAGTGACGTAGTAGCTGGTGACTTTATTTTCCTGGTGTGGGCACACGTTTTGGGCACACCTTTTCAAATGTATAATAGATTGATGCGACGAGTCGTGAGCCTGTCGATATGCTATTTTCAGATTTTCGCCTATAATGACAAGCATAGAAAAAGTATGCCAGGCCAGGGTTTAAGACAATGATTAAACGAACGTCACCTTAATGATGATGCTATTAAACATGTCACACAGACAATGACAATCAAATGGAAAATGAAGGTTGGTGGGGGAATCATACATAAAAATGAATTCCTTTGATAAATCAGACCAGGAAAAACAAAATTAGCAGCTACTCATGACAGGATGAACGAACAGAAAAATTGTAAACTAGTAGAGCTTTGAGGAATGAGGGTCTTTCTTCACATTCGGCTTCAAATAAAGACCTCCATTGTGAGCTCTCAGCAGGCGGCGTCCGCAAGACACAGAGGTGGCCTGTGGTTGTGGACTGCAAGGCCTTAGCGTTTCCATTCCTCCTTCCTCTAGCAGTCACTGGGAAATATAGAAATAAAGGAAGTCACAGAGTCGGAAACTGACATGCCTCATGTGTGTGTCTGGGGGGATTTTTATATGCTGCATTTATGCCAATATAACCCATGTGTACTGTCAGCAATCACCTAGCAAGGCTGGGGCACACTAGCTTAGGTCCTATTCAAATCAAATCAACCTTTATTTATATAGCACATTTTAACACAACCAGAGTTGACCAAAGTGCCTCACAACAAAAGTTGTGAATTAAAGCTGTGTTGTGAAGTTGTGAATTAAAGCAAAATACATCAATCAGAATAGGCCTAATAGGCCCAAGATACAGTAAGCAATGAGCACCTGCTCTCTGTGAGGCAGAGTTACATGAAAATCCATCAGGGGGGGGGGGGGGGGGGGGATTTGCTTAATTATGCACGAGATCTGGCAACGGATTTCAAATCCTTCAAGTCTCACAGGATTTGGTTGAATGTGAAATTGTGAGAAGTCTTTTAATGTTGTCTTGTTTTTTTCTTTATCCTACCCTTCTTCCCATTTTTAAATAATCTTTTAACATGACAACTGAACAAAACCTCCATTATTGAGAGAGGAAGTAATAGAATTCAATGGTTAATCAGACCACATCATGTCGGATGTGAGAGACTTTCACACCATGAGCGTTTTAGCAAACCCAGAATAGGTAGAGATAGTGAAACTGCTTTCGTGAGGAGGCAAGTTGCAGCTTGAATTCTGACTTGACAGCTACTGTGGCGCCCATCCCTTAGTGCTTGTTACTATTGGTTGCGTAGTCTAACAAGAGGATTGGCATGTTCAGACAGTTTCACCTCCACTAGATGCCTGCTTGTTACTATTGGTCTCTGGTAGTCCAACAAGAGGATTGGCATGTTCAGACAGTTCCACCTCCACTAGATGCCTGCTTGTTACTATTGGTCTCTGGTAGTCCAACAAGAGGATTGGCATGTTCAGACAGTTCCACCTCCACTAGATGACCATTCACTTTTTATGCCTCTGGCAACAGGTTAAAGGTCACACATTTTCACAATAACACTATAATTGCTGGAATTGCACGTTGCGTTAAAATGTTGTTGCATTGTAATTTAGTAATTGCAATGTCATAACAGGTTTGTCTGTGTAATAACAGACCGTATTCCCCCTTTCACACCTATGATGAAAGATCACTGAGGCCATGTGAAAGGGGATTATATAACAGCACTCATACTATTCCTCTGACATTCACCCTGTTTTACACCCTAAGCTGAAATACCACAAGAATTATGCAATACTGTGAATGTAAGAGGGAAAGAAAATATCTCTGCTTCTCTGGGATACATATGTGATCTAAATGATCCTGAATATCATTGCAATGCTACAGGTCTATATAACATTGTTTCCTACTGGTTCTCATCATAGGGTCTGGACCTAGGGGCCTGCAAGGGTCCTTGAACGGTCTCCAGCTGTATGGTTGATAATTAGGAACCATTTGGTTCAATTTGTACATCCTCTAGGTAAAGTAATACAAGATTGCATCACAAGGTGGTCTGTGGCCTAATGCATATCAAACTGCGGTTCCCTGAAATTAAAAAGGTGACATCAATGAGACCAGTAGGCCTTTCAAAATAAATAGTTTAATAAATAGTTTTTGCTTTTGCTTTTTGTTTTGCTGTACATACTGTAAAACAGTGGTTCTCAATCTTTTCAGGCTGTGACCCCCAAAATAATCATATTTGAACTGGGGACCCCTCAACCTGATAAGCACTTGGAATGCATGAATTGCTAAATAGCAAACTGCTACTAAATGGCCACAAAGCCAAGGCCATGCTATTTTCTCCAAATAGCCTAGTCAATGTCCCCTCAAACATCACCACTCTGGATGGAGTATCCATTGAATGGGTTAATTTGTATTGGGATCTGGTTGGACAACAAGTTAAACTTCAAACACCACATTGATGCCTTGGCAAAAAAGCTTAAGTTTCTTCTACAGAATGAAGTCCTGCTTTTGTAATGCTTCTCGCAAAAAGCTGGTAACAGGCCTCTTCCTGTCACAGCTCGATTATGGCGATACCGTCTACCGTTTTGCTAGTACCTCAACTCTGAGCAAACTTGACCCCTTGTTTCATGCTGAATTGAGGTTCATAACCAACTCCCCTATAGGACTCATCACTGTACTCTGTACGCCCTAGTTGGTTTGGTACTCCTTAACGTCTCGCAGGTTGCTACATTGGTATTCTCACATATAAAGCCATTCTTGGTAATCTCCCACTTTACATTTGCTCTAAATTTGAACTTGTCCAAAACACAAGGTGGTCTGTGGCCTAATGCATATCAAACTGCGGTTCCCTGAAATTAAAAAGGTGACATCAATGAGACCAGTAGGCCTTTCAAAATAAATAGTTTAATAAATAGTTTTTGCTTTTGCTTTTTGTTTTGCTGTACATACTGTAAAACAGTGGTTCTCAATCTTTTCAGGCTGTGACCCCCAAAATAATCATATTTGAACTGGGGACCCCTCAACCTGATAAGCACTTGGAATGCATGAATTGCTAAATAGCAAACTGCTACTAAATGGCCACAAAGCCAAGGCCATGCTATTTTCTCCAAATAGCCTAGTCAATGTCCCCTCAAACATTACCACTCTGGATGGAGTATCCATTGAATGGGTTAATTTGTATTGGGATCTGGTTGGACAACAAGTTAAACTTCAAACACCACATTGATGCCTTGGCAAAAAAGCTTAAGTTTCTTCTACAGAATGAAGTCCTGCTTTTGTAATGCTTCTCGCAAAAAGCTGGTAACAGGCCTCTTCCTGTCACAGCTCGATTATGGCGATACCGTCTACCGCTTTGCTAGTACCTCAACTCTGAGCAAACTTGACCCCTTGTTTCATGCTGAATTGAGGTTCATAACCAACTCCCCTATAGGACTCATCACTGTACTCTGTACGCCCTAGTTGGTTTGGTACTCCTTAACGTCTCGCAGGTTGCTACATTGGTATTCTCACATATAAAGCCATTCTTGGTAATCTCCCACTTTTCTAAACAATTCTAAATTTGAACTTGTCCAAAACTCTCTCAAGCTCAGTTCAAATGCTTGGCTGCGCTATGTCGTGCCCCCAACAAAATCTGAGGCTGGGAAAAAAAGCCTTGCTTTTTTGGACACTGGTCTTGGAATGACCTACAGACCAGAATCAAACTGGCTTCTGTGATTCCCCTAGTGAGCTTTAAAAGGATTGCCATGGGCACACTTCCCAAACATTGCTCCTGCTTTCACGTATAGCAAATGTTGGTTCTCTCAGTGCTTCGTTTTTATATATTTAGCTTTTATTGGTTGCGTTATTAGACGTTCCTGTTCTCCCTTTGATCTTCTTCGGTAGTAGGTACCGTATTTATGAGCGTTGCATGTTTGTCCTGTTATTGTCTTGTATTTATTGTTACTGGCAGAGCTGTGTCACTTATTTTGCCTCTTCTCTTGGCCAGTTCACACTTGTAAAAGAGACTTCAGTCTCAATGTGGTTTTTACTGGTTAAATAAAGGTTACATAAAAAAAGTAGGAGTTGAGGCATTCCATTTGCGGCTCCACAGATCTACAAGCTCACAACGCCTCTCTTAGCAAATTATAGTTTATTGATTACTTTTGATGCAGTAATGGTCTTTTTCAGGTATTAAAAAGGTGTTCAAAGTCCTAAAATTGTCACTTCACTGTCACTTCACGTCCCCAAAATCACAACCCACTAGGTTGAGAACCACTGCTTTAAAGAGTAACATTACAATTAAAAGTGAACAACAAAAGAATAACAGTGTGTGTGTGTGTGTGTGTGTGTGTGTGTGTGTGTGTATGTGTGTGTGTGTGTGTGTGTGTGTGTGTGTGTGTGTGTGTGTATGTATGTATGTGTGTGTGTGTGTGTGTGTGTGTGTGTGTGTGTGTGTATGCTAGACCTAAAAAGGCCCGGAGGATAGATGGACAGGTGATACATCACTCTAAAATACAAGAGAAAGTTTACCCACTGTCCACAATCCACTGCCCAAGTCACCGTCCCTCACGTGTGCTCGCCAAGCGGAAGACCCATTTACCACTGCTACACTGCCTCTGGCGTCACTCCTTACACCTCTGCATTTCTCCGCTGGCCCCCATATAACTCTATGGCCGGCCCACTGTCCACAATCCACTGCTCAAGTCACCGTCCTCACCGTCCTCGACATGTGTGCGGTCATAGACCCGCCCGCCCCTATGGGCACATTGGGCAGTATGCGGAAGTACCGTCTATTTCCATGCTCTGACGTCAGTCACTCCACCTCTGGGTTTCCAACACCAGGGACAAGCATTCCATTCATTCATTCCTGCCTGCCAGCTGCAACAACGCAGGAATGCTCTAGTGCTCTCCCTGCTGTAGGGCAGGACAGTCAAAGCCAAAAAGGGGCGTGACCCAAAATAAATTGCAAAAGTAATCGTTCCAAGGTTTTTTATGATCCTTAGGGTCATCCAAATATCATATTAAAAATGGATTATTATATACATTTTGGATCATTGTAAATTCAGGGGTTGAACGTTGGGGTATACCATTGAAAACCTATATAAAAAAAGGCAAAAAATTCAAGCATTCGTTTTTCACGAAAAACACTCTTTGGGCTAAAAACGGCCATAGCCACTTAGCCCGTAATGTGATGACCTCATCACATTTGTGAAAACACAATTTTCTTCATTACACACCACATTGTCTCTTGTTTTCACTGTTTAACATCTTATAATCAGTCGTCTTACATTTGCCACAATACAGTATTATACATACACATACATATACATACAGTCAGAGTGTACAGTACACAAGTACAGTACGAGTACAGACTACAGTACGAGTAGTGTACAGTACAAGTACAGCACGAGTACAAAGTACAGGCCATGTACAGTACGAGTACATTACAGAGTACAGTACCAGTACATTACGAGTGCAGTAGGATTACAGTGTACACTACGCGCACAGTACCACTACACAGTACAGTACGAGTACAGTACAGCACGCGTACTGCACAACTACAGCAGACATACAGTACAGTATGCATACAGTACGAGTAGTGCCGTACAGTACCAGTGTACATTACGAGTGCAGAACAAGTACAGCGTACACTACGTGCACAGTACACATACAGTACGAGTACAGTACAGTACAGCACGTGTACTGCACGACTACAGCAGGCGTACAGTACAGTGTGCATTACAGTTAGTACAGTACAGATACAAATACACTCTGACATTTCCTCCATAAAATAAAACTGATAACCACATTTTGGACTGTTGTGACTTTGTCTACCTTTGCTCCCGTGATTTTGTCTGTCTTTGCACAAAGGCCTTCATTGGCCATTAACGGTCACTTACGGTTTTCAAGTATATGGAATACACATCAACATACTACAGTACAGTAGAAGTAGTACAGTACTGTACACTCAATACTTACTGTATGTATATGTACTGTAACTATTAATGGTGATCTTCGAGCACTTCACAATTTATGACATATTATTTCCCCTGGGTGTGGGTGTGTCTACGTTGTGCAGACATCCGCTACTACATGTGCAAGACAGAATAAAGGGTTCTAAAACTGAGCTAAAAAAGGAAGTGGGCGGTTGTCAAATCCCGCAATTTCCTTCGTCCGAATGGCGACGCGTGGCACTAAAAGTGAGCGACCGAAGGCCAGAGAATTCCTAGTGTAATGTAATACAAGACAAGAGAAAGTCAGGAGGACAGTTCAAACAAATATCTCATATGCCGCATTTACTTTGCAGCACGCAACATAAGCACCGCGTTTCGTTACCGCAGTAATCCCAAAGGTTGAACAGCAAAGACAGCTGCATAAGGCTCTGACCGATTACATCACAAAACGACCTGCTTCCCAAGGCTAGACCCCAATTAATGGACAAATTATCGTCCATTATTTTGCAGCCAATGTGTCCCAATTTTTATTTAAGTATAATAATAAATAAATAAAACTTTGATTATGTGACTAATCAAAGTTAAATATTATTTTCATATACTGAAGTTTAATATAGGCTATTTAATTAACCACTTATGCCGTGTACTTTGTCATATAACATACTGTAGTGAAGATAGCCAATTCAATCTAGTTCACAACATGTCATGATGCATGTGTTGTGAGCAGGTAGATCTGCATTTTTTGGGTCTGTCTGTCCGAGCACGAAATAGCTTTTGGTTGGTTTTCACAAGGAAGTGTCACTGTTGCGCAGCCTAACACACACATACATATTAACTGTATATGTGATGATTTGGGGTGTTACAGTACAGTACAGTGACAGTACAGTACAGGGACCCCTACACGGTAACTGTCATTTCTTTTTTTGTATGATAATTTTTATCCCACAATTTTGTAACCCAGTTTTTTCACCCAGTGCCAATTATCTAATGTAATCCTGGGCGCTACACTTCCTCTGCCAACCTGGGGGGGGGGCACCGGACTGACCTCATGCCTCCTTCTATGCATGAGGAGTCCAAGCTGCTTCTTTTCACCTGACAGGGGGGAATTTCCCTGGCCGGACGTAGCATTATTATTTTCGATAAAAAAGCGCTAGGATGTGTGTACACTGGATCCATCAGACGTCCATTAGACGTTTGTACACGTCCTACGGTCTGAATGTGTTTTAATGACAAGCTGATATATATATTTTTTAAATCACAGTTAAAGGATATTTCTCTGTTTATGTCAATTGATTTATTTGCTTATAAGATAAATGGTCTCGAGTTCAGCAAATTATAAAGTAATCGAAATAGATAGTAAATAGTCATTGTGGTAGGACAGTGGCTCTAAAAATCAGACGAAAAACTCTGGCATAGGTCAAACTACCCAAGAGCCCTGTGTGTCACTATGCTTTAGACATCAGAAGGCAGATTTAACCGACTCTATCACAGGACTGGCAGGAATTCAGTCCTCTGGTTCTTTCAGCATTTCTCTGCAAAAGCTGGAACGTGTCAGCATTCAGCCAAAAGAGGGAAGGGTGGGAAGACATTACGTAGTCGTGGGCCATGTTTGGGTGTACCTGCATGAGTGTGTGTGTGCATGCATGTACAGTATGTGTGTGCATTTACAGCATATATGTGTACTGTGCATGTGTCTATGCCACCTGTATCTGCATGTGCATGTGATCCTGATGTCGGCCCACTGGCTATAGTATTCCTTCTATACTGTCTCAATGTAATTACTACATATAGGAAAACGTTGTGGGGCTTGGTCTCCTGCGTCACCAGCCTCCAATCGCAGCGTAATCCAGGCCTGCTTTTTCCACACACAGATTATCAACATCAATTCCTCAATCTTGCTCACCAAACGGCAAGATGACGTGGTTAGTGAAACGACAAGACTGGATATACCAGTCAAACTGCTGCTGCACCCCCTGCAACCGCATCTCTCATCCTGTCTCAACAAATCCGTTAAAAGGGGCACAGTCAACTGAACACGCAAGCAGCAGATCAAGTCGCCAGCCACCTGTACACAAAGTGAATGAAGGAAGTAGCTCAAAGGTTTGAGTTCCTCCTGGTTGCCTGTCTATCTATATGGTACTGTACTGTAATGAAAGCTCATATAGTGGAGTTGAGCTTGTTTCTCTTCTCCTTCTACAAACAAGAGCATGAGGAAATGGCTGACGGGATATGTTTACACACCCCTTCCCCCGCGACGGTTTCACAAACTGCCTCGCGGTGACATGACATATATCCGTCCGCACTCCGCAGTTCCCGTAGAATGCAGTTACTCATTTTGTTAATAATTACAAAGAGGCTGAGGCCAACATCTCGGTGCATCGGCCACGTCCTGAACGCACTGTGATTTACTGATGCGCAACCTCTTGTGTGCTGTAACTTACTGTACTGTCCACACTGGGCTGTGTGAGTCGTGCTGTAACTTACTGTACTGTCCACACTGGGCTGTGTGAGTCGTGCTTATCACCCCATGAAATCACTCCTCTGAGCCACTGAGCTCCTCCACTTTTGGAGGTCTGAGAGTAAACATAAGCCCTCAGCGGTGGTACACAGTAAAATTCTCGTGTTAATTTATCTAGTTAGGTCCAGCTTATCTTTTATTTACAATTGTAACCAAATGGACCCATACAGGTCTATTTGTTTACATTTGTACACATTGTTACAAATGGCTATATTTGTACACGCAGAGGATTTTACTGTGCAAGACATTTGCTTAATTCAGGATTAAAAAGCGTGTGTCTCACCCCCCACCCCATGTGCTCCTCCTGTCACGGACAGACACGGGGTTAGAAACAGGGAGGTGCTGGAGTCAATATTTACCACTCCACACACACATACATATACACCTCGCCGTTGCTATGGAGGTGATTCTAAGCATTCCAAAAGCAACAAACTCCGAGACACACAGGGTACTTGTTGTTCCAGGGGGGAAAAAAGGAAAAAATAAAATAGCACAAAGCAGCAATTTTATCTGGGAAATTGAAACAAGATTAGAAGAGCTAGGCTCCGTCTCTGGAAATGGTGTGGGATTTCTGACACTTCCTGAAATCACTTAATTGGGGGGAGGGACATGCATGGAGGGACATGCATGAAAGAGAAAGAGGAGAAAAGGGAGAGACAGAGAACACCTGGGGAAATTATTTCCATCATGTTGTCTTTCAGTGATTCCCTTTTATATATTTTATATAGGAGCAGAAGGTGCGATCCCTTATCCCTTTGTGTGTGTGTGTGTGTGTGTGTGTGTGTGTGTGTGTGTGTGTGTGTGTGTGCGCGTGGCTGCACGCGCGTGCGTGTGTGTGTGTGAGTGAAAGAGGCAGAGAAAGACAGACAGAGACAGACTGTTTAACTCTGATACTTGATTAAAAGCAATCTGATGCTCTCAGATCACCTTCTGTTTACCATAACTACCCTGATCCAATTTTATTATTTTGGTACTGGGCTCAGCAAGAAAATATTTGGGCCATTTTAGATGAGTTGAAGTTACGTATATTGTGAACTATGCACAGACAAATATGTTTTATTCCATTTACTTTTTACATTTGACCAAATAGCCAATCGACAGCTATTTCCTATTTTCCTTTTCGAAATAGGGCTTAAGTGGTTAACTTAACTGTAATCAACTCCACTCTCTTTATGACACTAAGGGGGCAGTATTATGCGTGTCTTAAGTACCAGGTCTTATGACTTAACTTAAGACCTGGAGGCGTGGTCAATGCCATTTGGCTATTCTGAGTGGCCAAATGGCATTGATACTGCCCTAAATCTCAAACACCACACACCAACACTTCTCCATTTCCCCACTGGTAGCACTACGTGGGACATTGTGGGACAAAATATTGAAATATGAGCGAGAGACAGAATCTTACGACTGCACACAACTGCAGACATGGCATCCTCATCTTCATCCTCAGTCCAGCACGGGCTGGACTGCCCGTGCCCGTCCAAACCTCTCCGAGTCACACACATAGAAACATCCCCATGCTTCCATGTTCTGGGTTCTGGCTGGATGAATCATCCCTCCACAGACTGGGTTTCCATGGCAAGTCCCATGCCAGTCAGAATAATTTCCCACACCATGGTGGGGGAGCAATCTAGAGCATCACACGGGTGAATGCTGCAAGATTACAAGTAAATGTGTATCTGTGCCTCACAGCTTGTCCTAAACTATTTGGCTTTGTGAAGATCACCATGGCCAGTGGAGACTTCTTAAGACAAAACATGAAAGAACACGACTGGCTGAATCCCTCAACCATTCCCTAGACTGGGTGTGACAAGTGAGGCTTAAAGAGACAGACAGAGGCATTACAGTCATTTCCTCCAGTTACCTCATCAGGCTCGTTGTTACAAAACAGGTAAGAAACACCTGGACAATATAAAATGACACAGCAAAATAGAGTATAAACGCAGAGCCATTTTGGTGTGATTTCAACATAAAAATGGATGCATAAGAAAGAAAATGCCAACTGTTGGAAAGGTGTGAGGGCAAATTAAACTTTGCAGAAAAGCGTGCCTTGTTTTATGACCCGAGGCCCATGCTGCTGATGATAAATATAGGACATAAACAAGCACAACTGCAGCATGTGTCGCTGCTCCTGAAAGCTGGGGGAGATCAGGAGCATCTCTGGCTTCCATATAGCATCAGGACTGCAGTGAAAGGACCTCCGGGTTTGCAGTGTATTGTGCTTGTGATGAGAGAAGCCCCATATTGTTCCTCTGGGGTGTATTAAACACAGAGAATAGACTGACTGGTTTACTGCTGTACTGTTGCTCACACGCATGCAGTACTTCTATGTTGCTTCTAGATTTTTACTCTTGAGTTGACGCTCAGGTCTTAGGCCTACAGTATATATATATATATACTGTATATATCAATATCATTGGCTTCCTTTCCCCCTCTTGCCACTGTCTAGCACCGCTCCTGTGCTCCATCCTCTCATCTAAATATGGTCATTATGTGCAGCGAGACCGATGATCTGTGGTCATGTGTTCAAAGTAACAGGGAGTCTCGAGGAGAGCTGGATGGAGGAAGGGAAGGGAAGGGGAAAAAGATAATCCTCAAGGGGTTTAGCTTTCTTCTCCCTTCCCTAGTTCTTATACTCAATCTCACTCGCTTGCACTCAATCCATCTTCTATGTCCCTCTCCTACTCTCGAATCCCGAATCCTTTCTCAAGAGCTTTCCAGAGGGAAATGATGAAAATAAAGGAAATCAATTCCTCCAGCAGCCAGGGATCTATCAGCCATGTGTCATCTGAAGAGGAAAATCACACCTGTGTGAAGTAAGTGGTGCAACTCCGCGTGGGGGTCCCCGGGGGTCCCCAGAACTTCCAGACCCGCATGAACGCGCCCAGGGTGCCGGCCCGGTTCCGGCAAGCCGCCCCTCGTCCAAAACGGTCGAGAAATGACAGAGTTACCGTGTGGGGGTCCCTGGGGGGTCCCTCTACTGTACTGTACTGATACACCTGAAATCATCATATATACAGTTAATATGTATGTGTGTGTGTGTGTTAGGCTGCACAACAGTGACACTTGGTTTTGAAAACCAACCAAATGCTATTTTCGTGCTCAGACCCAGCCAGGCAGCCAGCTAGGCAGCCACACACAAAGCTACTTAATGAAGTGGTTGCACCACTTAAAAATATCCTCTTTCTCCGCTACCCAAATATTATTGATCTGGTAGTAGTAGAGGGGTGGGGGAACAACTATGACAACTGAAAAGATAAATAGAAATGCT
This sequence comes from Electrona antarctica, assembly GCF_951216825.1. Lineage (NCBI taxonomy): Eukaryota > Metazoa > Chordata > Actinopteri > Myctophiformes > Myctophidae > Electrona > Electrona antarctica. Next base: position 20,865,201 of record NC_136807.1, on the reverse strand, counting down.
ATACACTCTTCTATGACATATCTGTGTTAAACACAGCCGTGCAAGTGTGTTAATTTACAATTTACAATTTAGGCATTTAGCAGACGCTCTTAATCCAGAGCGACTTACATTAAGCAATAACAAAAAGCATGGCATACATCACATGTATAAAAAGTTTAACTATGTTAAACTATGAGCGAGTGCATTTTCACCTTAAACTCCATCACAGAGAGAATCTAACAGATCTACAAGCTCAGTTCTGAGAGTGGCTATTTTTGGCATGTTTTCGAGAGAATATACTGTAAATCAGGTTATGATGACACAATAAAAAGGAATGAGCCAGGTGAGTACAATCATGCATAGGTGAGTGTGTGTGTGTGTGTGTGTGTGTGTGTGTGTGTGTGTGTGTGTGTGTGTGTGTGTGTGTGTGTGTGTGTGTGTGTGTGTGTGTCATTCCCAGGTTTGTTAGAGCTCAGTCATGGCTGAGGAATGCAGAGTGGAGGACAAGGCGAGTTCCAACTCCTCTCCTTGGAATGCACAGGGGGGCAGGTAGAGACAGCGTCCTTCCACCCAGGATGTGCAGACTGTATTGCTGCCTTGGGACATGGATGCCGAGCGAGGAACATTCCCAACATCTCTCACTGACAGTGGAATAGAATGCAATGTCAAACAGCCACGTTCACACTAACTAGATAAAAACACATCAACAAAACAAAAAGCAAGAATGTTCAGAAAAATAGCAGATACTGTATACAAGCTCACAGCGCATCACTACATGCCACGCTGCGAGCTTATACATCCGCTATTTTCTTTTTTACATTTTGGAAGAATCTCGAAAGTGTGAGAACGTAATAATTTAAAAGGCATTTGTGGAATCGGCCTCAGGTCTTAATGGGTTAAGATACCATATCTATGCTTGACCTTACACTTGAATGCGGAGGAAGCAGTCCGTAAAGTAAACCATGCTATACATTGCTATATCCAGCTACTCCTGTAGTAAACTCAAACTGTAAACAGTGCACAGATCCTGTTCAGGCATAGATACTTGCAGCAACAGCAGCAACAGAACTATAGTATGCAACCAACTACATCAGAACAGCTTGTGGCAGATACACTAGCACCCTTTTTCCTTAGAGACAGACAAATAAGAGCAAAGAGCAGAAACAACCACCTTCATTAAACTTTTAAAACGTGCTCTTGTCACGCACAATCACCAATTATAAGGTGGCCCTGCACAGTAAAATCCTCAGTGTTGATGTATCCATTTGTAACTCAGACTGTGTACACAGTTAAGCCTAAATTACATAAGTATACTCTCAGTACAAACTCTGCCAGATTACAGATTGGTGAAAAATGTTTTATTTACACAAAAAGGTTCTGTGATTTCAGCTTTAAAACTGAGGATTTTACAATGTGGCATGCAATTTCTCAGATTCTCAATCATAGGTGAGGGTGGCCCTGACACTGGAGTCACCCCTCCACAGTACAGAATCAGCTCTCCTGAAGGTACACAACTACCTGCTCCTCTCTTGCTAACGCTGGGGACTGCGCCGTCCTACTGCTGCTGGACCTCAGCGCAGCATTCGACACCGTGGACCACACCATTTTACTGCACCACCTCCAGTCCCATGCTGGAGTCCAAAACACAGCCTTGAGCTGGTTTGAATCTTACCTTAAGGACAGAAGTTTCTCTGTCAATATGGGTACCTTCTCCTCTCCCCCTGCCCACCTCTCCTGCGGAGTCCCCCAAGGATCCATCCTAGGCCACATCTTGTTTTCCCTCTATATGCTTCTCCTTGGCCAAATTATCAGACAATATAACATCTCATTCCACTGTTACGCAGATGACACCCAACTATATCTCCCCTGAAACCCAACGACCACTCCACACTAATCAACCTAAATAAATGCCTCACTGACTCATCAAAAGCTGGATGGCACAAAACTTCCTACAACTGAATGACAGTAAATTTGAGATAGTATTATTTGGTCCACCTGACTACATTACACAAATAAAAAATGATCTTGGAAACCTCTCCACCCTTGTCAAACCCCATGCTAAAAACCTTGGGGTGCTTTTTGATTCCGCCTTTAAATTCAACAAACAAATTAACACCATAGTCAAAACAGGTTTTTTCCACCTCCGCTCCATCGCCAAAATTAAAACATTTCTTTCCACACAACCTTGAAATAGTCATCCATGGCATGCACTAATATCATCACGTCTAGATTATTGTAATTCCCTCTACACTGGAATTAGCCAGTCATCCTCATCCAGTCTCCAACTGGTGCAAAACGCGGCTGCCAGACTCCTGACTGGCACTAGGAGGAGAGATCATATCACCCCTGTCCTGGCCTCTCTCCACTGTCTGCTGGTCCGGTTCAGAATTCAATTCAAAACCCTTCTTTTTGCATACAAATCACTAAACGGACTGGCCTCCTCCTACATCTCTGACCTCCTATCATATACCTCCTCCATTAGGACCCTCAGGTCAGCGGCTCAGGGGCGACCATGCCTTTGCTGTCGCAAGTCCTACATTATGGAACAGCATTCCTGTTGCTGTCAGATCTGCCCCCTCCGTTGAGAGCTTTAAGTCCAGACTCAAAACATTTTTATATTCACAAGCCTTTCAGTCCCCTGATGCTGTTGCACTTTTATACACGTTTGCCTTGTTGCTTTTAAACTGCTCTTAATGCTTTTCTTTTCTACTGTACCATAACTATGCATTGTTTTTATTGCTTTATTTTACAGTGGTGTATTGTAGTGCACTGTATTGTATTGTTTTCTCTGACCTGTGAAGCACTTTGGTACGATGAGTCGTTTTTAAATGTGCTATAGGCCTACAAATAAAATCGATTTGATTAGATTTTCGCAGTCTTTTTTTAACAACTCCTTTGTTCACCAGGCCCTTATTGTCTCCACCAGGCCGAAGGCATGGGGAGAGAGTATGTTTTGTTGTCTCCACCAGGCCGAAGGCATGGGGAGAGAGTATGTTTTGCACTCCGTCCGTGTGTGTGTGTGTCCGTCCGTGTGTCCTTCCGTCCGTCCGTTACCAGCTAATCTCCGGCACCGTTAACCCGGTCGATGCCAAACTTTGCACACACACTCCCTGGATGCCAACGATGAACCTCTGCCCCACATTTTCCAGAACGGCCTGTTATAGCGCCACCATGAGGCAGCTTTTCACATGTTTTACCTAAAACTGCACCGATCTGCGTGAAACGTTGCATGCACACTCCCTAGAGGCCACGGACAAACCGTTGACCTGCATTTTCCGCATCTGCCTTTTAGAGCGCCACCAGGAGGCCGACTTTTGTAAAACACATTTTTGGATATTACTCCTCCAGATTCTGTCCAGAAATCTCACAAATCGTTACACACTATCTCTATGGTCATGTGCTCAAGTCGAATCTGTCCCATATTTCATATTCCATCCTAATTGGCTATAATTAGCTTTCACAGTTTGCAAGATTGCCCCGTTTTGAACAAAAGCCTCAAATCATGAACGCAGCATGCAATTTACGTGAAATCTTTCACACATTTTCTTACTAGGCTGAGGAATATATACCACCCTTTTCACATTGACCTGTTATAGCGCCACCAACAGGTTGATTTTTGCAAAACACATTTTTGGAACAAAATGCCTCAAAAACATGTTTATATTAATCCTAAACATTTTGCCAAACATCTCACACAGTCCTATCCTCCTGGTGGAGACCTGTGCCCAGAAGGGCACTTTTTCTAGTTTCAATATTAAATTAGGGCTTCACTTGGGCAGCCAGGCGGGGGCGGGGGCTAAAGCTGCCTCAGAGTAGGTCTGGCTGGGTGGCTGCTGCTGCCGTCGGATGACAGGTGTGGCATTAGTGCCACCCTTTGCGTACAATGCATCAGACTGCTAAGGGGGCAGGGAGGAGGAAGCACCCAGAGAGCCACCACTACAACACATACAGAAGCATCAGGACAAACAGGGATGACTGGAGGTCACAGCCCAGGAGAAGCCATCCAATTCTGCTGCTGGTGTTCAGAGAATAAGCAACACCCTAGTGAAAGCATGATTGATTTAACTCCATGCTCCCTGGTTGAATTATTCACCTGTTGAATTATTCACCCATTTTTCTATTACAGGGCAAGGTGTTTTAGGTGGTTGCATCGCTTACTTCTCCTAAATTCGTCTCCCGAAGTATAATGAGAAATCTGTCTCCACGGCCATTAAGGTCCATTGCTATATTCCGCAAAATAATCACAAAATACTTTCATGTTAATATCATGTAGCCGAGATGTGAAGCATTGATGCACAACCTAGTACAGTGCTGCATGCATCAAATATATTTCCAGTACAGTAAGACTATTAGGTTTTTGAGTGATGCCAAGAAAAAAAACATACAGTATGCCATTTAAAAAGCTTTTTATAGCACACTGCACTACAACAGTGTTTAAAATACAAGCCGAACCTAAAAATCACATTCATCAAATAGGCTTTATAATCTATAACTGTATCTATACAAATCCCTGTATACACTGAATGTACTTTTTGTTTTACTTTTCAGCTGTGGTGCTTCACATTTTTGCTATGGTTTCAATACCTCAAAAGGTCCAAAACGTGAAAGTGGAGCCCAACCGATACCAGATTGTTGGGTCCATGGCAGCCGATCCAGTGTACTAGACATCGATTACCGATGTCTAAAAAGCCAATCTACTGTTTAAAAAATATATATACTTTTGAAAACCATCAACTATGTATAATGAGTCGTGACATATTATAAAATAAAATAGCACATATATTGGCCACAACGATATATCGGTCAGGGTTGTACATGAAAGGATCTGAGATGACAATGTTTGCTCACATCCTCGTGAGCCAAGAATAAGGCATGTTTCATTTGGGGAATTCTTCTCAAAAAATGGTTCCTGTTATCTTGGTTTCACTGAACATTATAAGTTCTGCCAAAATAAGGTAATGATGAGCCTTGCTGGCACATCATGTTCTATTAATACCGAACTGACACAGAACTCCTCGTCAACAACGAGATCATCAAAAGGAGGAAAGAACTCATGCTACTAGTACGCAGTGTCAACTTATCCACTTGAAACACTCATGGTTAAAGGTGGTGTCTAATGTCTATGTTGTTAAAATAACTGTTAAATAGTGTGTAACTTGTTCAGTAACAGGGGTTTCTCCAGCTCTTTATTAAAGGAATAGAAATTCGACCAGTTTTACCCACTCAGGAATAGGTTAAAGTAAGGTTAAAGTTCTCTCTGCTGATTGGATAAAATTGGTATCTCGAACGAATCATATATTTTATGTTTACTAAAGAGCTGGACAGGTGGGGAGACGGTTACTGAACAAACACTAGCAATCGGAATATAGAGCTTTAACTTTTTAACAAAAAATAAATACAAATAAATGGTTTTACTATTGTTACACCCCTTTAAATGAACACTGATTATTTTACTGTGCATGAGGCAGAATAATAATAATAGAATAATAGAATAAGAATAGACCAATCGGGTCAGGGTAGAGACTAGAGCAAGTGGCATGTATTTTCCCAGCATCTCCTCACCCAGGCTGCTCTCCCACAGCTGTGGCTACACAAAAGACACAGAGATGTATCTTTCTGCATGCCAAAGACCCTTTTCCTGTCACCAGAAAAACATGCAGCAGGGGGCTTGTTTGTGTGTGTGTGTGTGTGTGTGTGTGTGTGTGTGTGTGTGTGTGTGTGTGTGTGTGTGTGTGTGTGTGTGTGTGTGTGTGTGTGTGTGTGTGTGTGTGTGTGTGTGTGTGTGTGTGTGTGTGTGTGTGTGTGTGTGTGTGTGTGTGTGTGTGTGTGTGGGAGAGACGAGGGAGTGAGACTGATAGCCCTTCCACACCGCCAACAGTGGAGGAATTGAGTTGAGATGCATGGCTTGTGTCACCCTGGCTTGTTTCCAGCGCAAAAGGACAGGAAGTGGTCAGGGATCCTAGGAGGACACACACAAGCCCGCTTCTGTCCCTCTCTATCAAGCCAGTATCTGATACTCTATTCAAATGGACTCCTCTGATAGAGAACTGGAGGGAGATTGATAAATCAGAGCTCTACAGGCCTGGATTCTTATTATTATTCAACTGCTAAGTCTAACGGGTGCAATTGATGCAGCTTTGTAGCTGCATGTTTATGCATACATAAAGCCCCATGTTGAACGTTTCCACTGTGGTCACTAATTCAGGATGTTAATTCAGTAGAATTAACTTGAACTTTATGAGCAATATAGCCAGAGAGAGAGAGAGAGAGAGAGAAGAGAGAGAGAGAGAGAGAGAGAGAGAGAGAGAGAGAGAAAACAGGTGGCACTGGCATTCCCTTGCCCTTGAACATAGCTGGATGCAAATTACCGTATTACCAAAACTGGGCCAGACCAACAGAAGTTTGGTGCCACATGAAAAATGTAATAGATCGGTCAGTGTGAGGTCATCACAAATCCCATGCCTGCCTTCCCAAATCTAGCCTATATATGATTCTCTCTGGAATCAATTACTCATCTCGTTTCCAAATATAGAATAAGGGTAGATGCTTGTAAGTACTCTGCAGCCATAGGGTAATATGTTGTTTCAACAACATACAATAAGTTACTCATTACTTTTTTCCAGTCCACCAATCCAAAAACAATCCAAAAAAAAGAAAAAACATTATAGGGCCACAAATATACACTACTATTCAAATGGGTGAAATGGGTGAGAAATTGAAACTGTATAGGTGACCTCTAAATGCTCCCCTTCACCCTCCCTCTAGCTTTGAGTATGTGTGCACAAAGGCCATTTTGAAAGTGGAAGCAACTCATCTTAAAAGAGGCTGATTCTCTGGCCATGGAAACAAGCAGTTCATTGAAGCCAGGCCCAGTGTGTCACCCTGACAGACAGACTGTTCCAGTAGAAGCGGGAACAAAAGGGGCCAGGCCACAACCACGTTACCAATTAACAGGAATTTCAGCCTCAAGAGCCACTTTCCAGCAATCCTCATTGGAGCTGACACAACCTTCTACGGCTTTCATGGGAGGGCATTCACAGGATTCCAAGGGGCATTAAGGTCCCCTCTGTGAAGACTGAAACTGGCAGCTACAAGTACAATGGACCATCTACGTGCCACTCTAGAAACACTTCTAATGTCAATGCAAGTTAAGTTAGGTGCATATTCCTGTTCAGGATGCGTGCTTTCAGACTAGTACAACTGTTAATCTTCATATGATATTATATATAACACACACACACACACACACACACACACACACACACACACACACACACACACACACACACACACACACACACACACACACACACACACACACACACACACACACACACACACACACACACACACACAGTGTTTTTGTTTTGTGGAACTGTGAATTGAAATTGTGAGGATATGGAAAAAAACGCAGACTGCAATCATCATGCATGCACTGACATGTTTACCCACAACAGTGATTAATCTCCAGCACCAGCAAGCATAGTGCATCATGTCATTGGCTCAATATTGTACTGTTCTACTGCCATGGAATATGGTGCTTTCCTGTTGCCGAACACTAGTATAATTCCTCCAGGAAAATACTAAAAATATCAACAAGGTCAAAGCCTGCACAGGATTAGTCTAATGCTCCAGTGATAATCAACATAAGCAATTCATGTTTTATTAAGAAAAAATAAATTGCATTGCATTTCATAAATAAATAAAACCAGCCTATGGTAGAACATTTTGGATTTAAGAGAAGATTTTTGGACTACAGCCAACAAGAAAATGGATCTTGCTGCTTTTGTTTAGAGGAGAGCTTTCAGTATTGCAACGACACATGCCAAAGAGGAACAGTGGGCATAAAAGTGGGCATGCCATGTGTGTGTTCAGCATTATCGCTTGACAGCATGTGATTTACTTACTATGATGTCAGTCACATAGCCTACTGTCACTCTGGAGTCTTGTACACCTTGCATTGCAATACTGACATTTAACTGTCTCCGACAGAAGATATTTAGGCTATGTATGATCAGTGTATATCATAGTATATGAGATATGAGATGTGTCACGTGATCCGTTCAGTGTCAGTGATCTTCTCAGACAGTCAACTTTTACACCCCCAACTGGCTGAGAACATTTTGGTTGTGGTTATACTTAACAGCAGTGCTATGAACGACCATGATGTTAATATGTATAGATTAAATTATAGGCTATATCTGCCATGTAGGCTACATATGACATGGCTCATTACTGGGTTGAATGATAGCAGCACTGGAATTATGGAAGCATACAGAGATTTGCTCAAACTCAATTACTATTAAACAATCTCCATCTCTCTTTGCGCGCACGCGCTTGCGCGCGCGCACACACACACACACACACACACACACACACACACACACACAATTGTTTTCACAACTCCCCTAAATGCCAATCTAACATTTTAAAACCAACTTCCTATGGACTATATATATTTCGGTTTCAATTGGGAATGTGCGCAACACATCATGTCGAGACACACTTTAGAAACGAAAACGCTAGGAATGTATTTGAGTCCAACAAGTCTATCTTGAATTAATTAAATCCCGCAGGTAATAGTTTAAAATGCTAAGATGTACACATCATTAAGCTGTATAGGTACATGACAAGACAGTGCGGCATTGTTGAGATATCCACGTGTGACGTTCACGAATCACGTTACCCTCCTCATTCATGTTAAAACAGCTCAGAATCTCGGTAACTGACAGTGTCTGTAGAAAAATAGCAAGACAAGTTACTCACCTAACGCGTAGGCAGCAGATGTGGCGTTGCTCTTCTGCTGATCAGTTTGTTTTTTAGCTTTGATCATCAAGTATAATATATTCGTGAAAGAGGGGTTCTAAAGACGAGACGAAACGCTCTCAGATGATCAGATCCCAATCGCGATGTTCGGATGATGATGATGCGTACAGCAGACAGTCGATGTCAAGAGTGATGAGGGATCCCATTCAACTGGAGGGGCGGGCTGTAAGGTCATGATGATGGGGAATGCCTCCCAAACGAAACTGCATTATAGAAAACCCTGCTGAGTGCAGCGGACATTTTCATCAGAAAACTCTGACCTGCTATGAATGAGTCTGTCCAGAGGCCCACCCAGCCGCCAGATAGGAGCCGGAGGACCTAATATCGCAGCAGCGATACCTGCTGCGCCTGGCTGCCTGCGTGGGGGAAATCACGACCAAAACATTGGGGAGTGCAGACTGGGGGTGGGAGCCTAAACCTCGTCGTAGAGCAGTGTCGAGTGTCGCGTGCCGAAAGTAGCAGATATACAAGCTCACAACGTGCCGCATCCGCGACGGGCTGTGAGCTTGAAGATTTGCTATATTCGGGACAGCGGATTGAAGAGATGTGATAGGTCGTAAATGTTTGCATAATTGATAACTGACTGGCGTATCGTTGAAGCCCCACCTTCAAGGGAATCGTCAATCGAGGTCATATTATTTGGTCTTTGCTCAAATTCAAGTTCAATTCTCATTTTTTGAAAGTAGAATGGCCAAAGTGACTAAAATTGAACATGAACAGAAAGACTTTTAAAATAAAGAAGAAACACACAAGAGGTCGTATTTAGTTCATTTGAAGTCAATCCGTTGAATTATTATTATTATTATTACTGTGTTGACCATATCCCCTATACATATCCGTGTAAATATAATCAAATGATTGTTATCTGATTAAACTACATTTTTGTTCAGCTATATTGAACAAAACAAACAACAACCATACTTGCATTTACAAGGCACCTTGCCTGTATTGTACTATATTAGTATGTTAGTCGCGTGGTGTCTTCCAAACCAATACATCTATCAGTTTGCCTGTTTGTATACAGAAAAGACTCTGACCAACATAGAGTAGACTGATGTGGATGTGGACCATCTTTCTGTGACAAAGTGCTGCCACCTGGTGCTTGAATGTGACATGACATGGAAACCAAATGTGCTGTGAACAAACCATGCTGTATAATTATGTAACTAACAATCCAAGCTCTGATTAAGAAAAGCAATGTTAAATTCCAAGTAGTTATGGTTATCACATACAAAAATATGGTCAATGGTAAATCATAAATGTGTTCATTGAAATCTATTATATAAGATACTCAGTGGTGGAAAGTAACTAAGTACATTTACTATACAGCCTATTAAGTACAATTGTGAAGTATTTGTACTTTACTTGAGTATTTCTAATTTCCAATACTTTTACTTCTACTCCACTACATTTCAGAGGCAAATATTGTACTTTTACTTGAAATGGGACATTCTGTATAATGAGTACTTTCTACTTTTGGTACTTGACGTACATTTTGATGCCAATACTTTTAATCAAGTACATTTTGAATTCCGAACTTTTGCTTGTAACAAAGTAGTTCTACATTGCAGTATCGATACTTTTACTTAAGTAAAACAATTGAGTACTTTTCCCACCACTGAAGATACTGTAGGTAGCATTACTTTAAATGCAGCACCACATCAAGAATATGCACTGAAAGTTATGACATACAGCACATTCAATATAAAATGACATTCTTCATAGTGCCAGGGAGATTATACATGATATTTTAAGTTAGTGCTTTCGTACTCATGGTCACATTTCTAGGAAGTGATAGAAAGCATGCCCCATTAAATGATATTAGCTGACTTTCAACACAAAGTAAAGGAAATCAGCTCTGGAGATATTAGAGTTGAATAACTTTAATATATGTTCTTGGATAATAAAATGGACACTCCACTTGTGTGATTTCATCACACTATATTGTAATACATAACAATCATGATGTATACACTATACAGTGTCACTGTACAGTGTTATTTTATTTAATCGACTTAATGAGTATGATGTGATAATGTTTGTTCTTGGAACATAATACAGTAGTGAATCCACTATGCTGGCAAACTGTTAAAATAATCCAGCTCTTGTAAGAAGTTAGTTATCGTCCTGCCCTGTCATTTACTTGTCATATGCAGTCGTCCTTTCTATTGCTCCCTGTCTTCTAGTGAAACTTTATCTCTATAATATAGGCGAATAAATAAAATAATAAGTCTGCATTCCACTATACACTACTGTCTCTCTCAACCCACCAATTTATATTTCTCCCTCCTCCTATCGATCTATAGTCTACTACTGTACATAGCCACCCATTTCTCTTTACACTATCAAGGTCTTCGGCATAATACTGTATGTCCACTTCTTTCCCCCCCATTTGGACAATAATAAAATAGATCCCACTCTTTTGGGGTATTTATTTTGTTACAGTACATTTGTACATATGTGGAATGTGTCCTCTGCATTTACACATCCTAACTATTAGAACTTGTAAGATGAGTATCATTGATTGATTGATTCCAATACTACTAAAGAATTTCTTTTCACAAATGTCTACAAAGTTGGCTATTGCAGCTCTAAGACATTCACTTGGTTTTGGTTCATTCTCCGATATTCTTTATTTAATTACTTAAACAATTAATTGCGACCAATGGTCGCAGTTAACTATGGAATCGTGCATTTCCCCTCAGTGTGTTGGTTGGCCGGGTGCCCAGGGCTTGTGACATCATGTGACATCATCAGGGATGGAGATGTGGAGACCCTGATGTCATAGTAAATGCGACCTGCTGTCGCTAGCCCATATATGGAGATCCCTGATGTCATCAATATTGGCCAGCAACTCTACATCTGACCTCAAACCTCAAACCCTTAGGTCTCCAATATATGGATATATGTCAGAACCTGTTCTGAAATTCCATATGTTGATCCTACCCATCCATCCTTCCTCTTCGATGTCTCTCTTTTGACTTATACCTGTCCATTCAAATTTCAAACCCTAGACGGGCCTGCCCCAAAGTTATTAGTGCAGCCGCGCCCGGCAGCCGGCGAAAACTCGAAAACTAGAGTTCTCAACAGGCCCGGAAATTAAGGCCTGGCCATACCTGGGACCTCATCAAACCCTGTACACTCAAGAGAATCTCCATATACTGTATGGAGCTGATCTAGACATGCTCCTTATATGGCTAGTACAGAATTAATTCCATGTTGATCTGACCCCCCATGCCAAAGCGCCAGCGCTCGCCCAACAGTCTGCCGTTAACGAGGTGGATGCGTGCACGCCATAGGTGCACGCGTGTGTGAGTGCGAGGTCGCTTCTCGCCCTCAGGCATCTTACTTAAGTAATTTACTGTACATAATACAATGGTGTAATTTATTTACACTTTTGAATACAGGCCATTATGTATGATACATTTTCTCATTATAGGTACAGTACTATAGCAGTAAGTTGTTTTAGACTCTTTTGTCTTATTATACCTAATTATCTTATACCCAATCGGAATAATTGAAAATATAATGGATATAAAAGCTCACAACGTGTTGTATCGCGATTCATTGTGAGCTTGATCCATTATTTGTGCTATTTATGGAGAAAAAATAAATAAATGTTTGTTCGCCTAATGACATCCCCAAAATAGGGACACCTGTCTATAGGCCTAACTTGTGGCACATGGATTCAGATGCAGTCAGCACCTCTAAAATTCGATCTGCAAATGACGCCCCCTGCCCTGACGACCCACCCTCAGTTATCCATGCCCCTTCGCTCAGATGACCCCATGGGCAAAAGCATGTCACTCTCCAGAGAGAGGTTGCTGCCCAGCCCGGCCATGCGGCTGCGCAACAGGAAGTGTGTCCGCCTCTGATGCAGCCTCTGCTGCTCCTGTTTCAGCTCCACATAGGAGCGCGAGAACGTGTGGAAGATGGAGGTGACGGGGAATGCCATGAGGAGGATCCCACTCAGAATGCTGCTCAGAGCCACCACTTGACCCGGGATGCTCCTTGGCACCATGTCCCCGTAGCCCACCGTGGTCATGGTGATGACCGCCCACCAATAGGTGGCCGGGACGCTGCTGAACTCCTTTGTGGTGGCCATCTCGTTCTCGATCAAGTACATCAAGGGCGAGAACAGGGCGATGGCAACGCACAGGAAGAGAAGGAGCAGCCCAAACTCCCGTGTGCAGCGGCGTGCTGTCAGGCCCAATGTTTGCAGGCCCAAGGAGTGGCGAGCCAGGCGCATCACATAAAGAATTCGCAGGGCCCTGAGGACGCGCAGCACCAAGCCCACCTTGTCCAGGTAGCTGCTGCCCGAGCCCAGCCTCTTCCCCCCTGTGGAGGTGCTGTCTACCACCAGGGTGATGTAATACGGCAGGATGGCCACCACGTCTATCAGGTTGAGCGGGCGTCTGAGGAAGGCCAGCTTGCTACGGTCCTGGATGAAGCGCAGGGTGAATTCCAGGGAGAACCAGGCCACACACACAGTCTCCACGATGAAGATGTTGTAGCACATCTGGGAGCATGTGCCCTAATAAGAAAAGAGACATTAATGATCATTGCTATCCAGCAGCAGCAGTAGAAGTGGTCAATCATCACCGCCACTAGAGGGAGCCATCTCAATGTTAAATGCTTGAGCAGTATAGCTACAGTATTAGCCTCCCTTTTGATTTAAAAATCAATCTGTTCATTTGTACTTTAATTAAAATGCCAAGTTCAAGAATTGCTTGGGTTAATAAATGGTATATGGTATTTGCCTTAGACACTTGGAAACTATTCACATCCAAATAACCAAGTGGTGAAAACAAATCAGAAAAATGTATGGAAACTTTACGGAGTAGCTTTATAGAATGTTCAAATGGTTGCTGTACTGTGTAAAAATCACACACCAGTTACGATTTGCTACTTTAACTACTTGATAAAGTCATAACTGTCCCTGAGTCAGTCAGACCCCCACTGAGTCATTGTCACCCTCAGAATAAATGGCTATGGCATTAGAAAGAGGATTTTTCAAATATCTTAATTAAAATCAACTACTGAAAAAGTGCCGTATGTATTGTTACAGACTACAGTAGCACAGCTAACAGCTGGTGTAAATGAATACAACATTTAAAGTTAATGTGTTGTTGGTGCGGTGAACTATATGTCAACCTTCGCTTGGGTTACTGTAATAAGACATCAATATTCTGTGACAACCTAAATGTCACACTTTAAAGTGAGTTGATATTTCCTGACCAGTTGCACTGTCAATTCTCACATTAGATGTAATTGTGCATATCCTGTCACAAACAAGCAGAGAGAAAAGTATTTTTGGAAAGCCAGCAGGTCAGGTGCATGTAATTACCCACTTATTATAGAGTTGGACACAATCCATGTCATTGATGTCTTTACCTGCATATCAGCTCTATTGTCACCACTGAAGCATGGTCATTATACCAGTCTACTCACCGCCTCTTCTTCCGCCCTCATTGCAGGCATGGTGCTGATGGACAAGTTGATGGCAGTGATGGTGACAAACAACACTGACAGACAGGCAAAGATCTTTCCTGGGAGCCCCGAGTGTGGCCTCTCCACCATGTCTCTGAGCTTGCCCATGCATCGGTCCATGCGGGACCCAGATGCAATGCTGCCATCTCTCTGGTCACTGTCCATGTCCATCAGGTCCTCCAAGAGCTCGTCCTCCTCCTCAGCTCTTTCCATCTCCTCACACTCCTCCATGCGCTGCAGCATGCGCCGGCGGCAGCACCACTCTAGGCTCTCCTCGGGGATGCCCCAGTAGAGCAACTCCTCCCTGAAGGACAGGGCACACATCTCCCTGAGTGAGCGCAGCTTCCCCGCCCGCAGGAATGTCAGGATAGTGCGGAAAGCACAGGGGTTGCGGTCAAAAAAGAACTCATTGTGCGCCACGTCATAGTCGTCGCAGATGCGCATGATGTCATCGAAGCTGCTGCAGAGGTGCAGCTGGCCCAGGCGGGACAGGGGGAAGTCCTCCAGCGTGGTCCAGGGGAGCTGGTACCGCAGACCACCCACGTTGATGATGGCATGAAGTTTTCGGGCACTGGACAGGGGAATGTCTCTGTGGGCTGAACCAAGCTCAGGGGCCTGCTGAGCCCTCTTGTAGTAGGCCCCCTTTAAGGCCTCCTGTTCATGCAAGGGTGGTGGATTGAGGGAGCTGTCAGAGGCACAGCTCAGGGCACTGTAGTCACAGTCAGAGCCATCACCTGTCAACAGGGTCATCTTTATAGCCCCCGCCTGAACCTGCCCTGAGTATTACTCTCACCTTCAATGGAAGAGCAAGGAATGGAATGTATCAATTAGTTATATGGCTGACACACACACATCTATATACACACACACACACACACACACACACACACACACACACACACACACACACACACACACACACACACACACACACACACACACACACACACACACACACACACACACACACACGTCACACACACACACACACACACACACACACACACACACACACACACACACACACACACACACACACACACACACATTTATAGCATGCCTCTGTGATGCTTCCTGTCATTTACACATTATTAGCAATCACCGATGGAGATATGTGGGACACATTTGTCATTCCCACAATTAAATTTAGGATTTCAACTAAAATGATTTGTCAATTCTAGTTTTTGTTGCAATAAAGTGTTACTGTGGTTACAGCATTCCCAGCTATACCCAATTGAATACATTAGAAGCATGACATGTTCAAAAACGTTACTTTTACAGGAAAGGGAAAAAAATAACTTGTGTTCCAATGGGTCCACTGTAGTTATAACTTTAGTCATAAGCTCCAGTTAACCAGTCCCTCAGGGCTCTAGGCTATAGTAACCCATTGACAAGCTGACAGCGTTTTCAGCTAAAGCTTTCCCCACAATACGGATACTGGGATTTAAGTGGTTAATACTTTTCATTGTGTTCATAAAGCCCATTGACAGATCTAACCACTAACAACATGACATCCCTATTTTGGACATGTCATAATGTCATTATAGGCTAAAATAATAATAACTAAAAAGTTTGTTTGTTAAAAAATAGCGAATATATCAGGGAGGCCTATACAAGCAGCTCACAACAAGTCACATCGTGACACGTATGAAACCTAGATACAAGGTTTCTGCTCGCCATAAATAATGTGTATGTACCTCCATGCAGTCAAGTATTGATGTGACTTGCCTACCAATCATATAATTACAAAACTGCTGGTCGCTGCACATTTGAATGTCCACATCTCCACTGTTTGTAGTCAACTAGTAGCACATATGTAAACTTTCCAATAATATACCGTAGTATAATTTCTCAGATGTAGTCTGTGGCATGGTGACACCATAGCAATCATACCATCACTGTGTAGGGGGAAAGAATAACAGCATATATTTAAAGAGCAAATACAACATCCGTGCGGCGAGGACTGTGTGGCCCAAGTCCAAACTAATTAAATCAATTGCAGTGATTTAAGGGGAGGCAGCTAGGTTAGCCAGTCACAAATTAATGGCAGTGCCTGGATTTGCTGGACCACTAATCCTGTGTTACGACGTAGGCATTGCATTCTAAAATGGGGAAATGAATGTGTCATAGAATGGTTATTAGGCACCTGCACTGTCAGTCTCTGTGAGCCCATGATTACAGTCAACCCCCTGTTTCCCACCCATCAAATTAGAGTGAAGCCACCCCAAGCAGCTTGGGTTTAATTTGTGTACAAGCTGGCTGTGGTACTTTTGTGTCAATTTAAACAGCACACACTGTATAGGTCATTTGTAAGATACATTTGATTATGATGGGACATACTGTATATCTTTGCTGGTACAGTATCTTAGTACTACAGGCCGAAACATTCAACGGCAAATAGGAGATCACTAAAAGATATCTCAGATAGAACAGATAGAAGCCACACAGCCTGCATCTTGTAAATGCTAATATCAAGTCAAAGCGCAATCTTGTTGAACTATAATGATACCTACATGTCATGATTGTGAGGAGTCACACTTCTTATCAGTCATATAACCTCCTATAGCTATTTGCAGAAGCTATTTGAAAGCAAACCCCCCTAAAATGAAAGTTGAAAAATGAATACCACTATGACACATTCTGAGATTCCTCCTTCTTCCGCTACAAATCCATGTGATGGAGGTTATCAGTCAGTACGCCTACAGTGCAGCGCTGCCTGGTGTGGATGTGCGCAGTCCTATGCCAGTCTCCCACGAGATTCAAATCAAATTCATCCCCTTCCGGCTATTTGTTGTCTCACTTTGCCTTTAACATATTGTGCGTGTATGTGTAGTGTACTTGTGTGTGTTCCTTCGTTGCACTTGTAGCCGTGGGTGTCTTAAATACCTCCTTAAAGACCTCTAAGGGAAGAAGTGTACATATTTCAGAAGGATATATGAAAGTAACAAATGCTGTTTCCCACCCTCCAGTAGCTACCAGATTGGCTGAGGTCTGGCCTCTCTCTGTGCCAGCGCTATCACAGCCCAGCCACAGGGCATGTTCTCCAGATTGCATAGTGAGTCACTGGGCTGTGAGTCTCTGCTCTTCTGACTGCAATGCGCAGGCATTTCCCACATTGCACCGTTCGAGAATCTGAAGCCTAGATTTCACATTGGGACCGTATTTCCGGAAAAGGAGATTTTAATACAAACACCTCTATTCTGACTACACATTCTGATTCTCAAATCGTACTATGGAGACGAGCTGGGACCATACGTCACTATGCGTGTTAATCCTAGTCACACTGGAATGTGGAAGTGCTGTTCTCACCAGCACTGCGTGCCATGTCATTATTCCGACGGCCCGTTGGTCCGACTGGCCCCATTATAACTAACCCCATCTCTGGCTAAACCTAACCCTAACCTCATGGTCGGGAAAATGGGATGTCGGAATTATGAGCGGACCCGGCCCCCACCCAGTGAGCCATTGAGAGGTTTCTTATTTATTGAACCCTGATTGTTCACCAAGTCCTTACACACCAGGGGTGTATTTTTATATGTCATGAGTACATCCCCACAGAATGTGAATATCAGTATGCAATGTAATGAATATCTGAGGCATCAACCATTAGTTTTTATTTGAAATATTCTCCAGCGAGTAATTCGTATTTTAGTTTATTGTCCCTCCTAAACATTTTATGTGACACATTGTGAGCTTCTAGATCTGCTATTTATCTTTGGGATGTCACAAAATTGTACGATTGAGCATAAATTAAGCATGATAAACTACATTTTATGAATACATAATCCTGCTGAACAAAGCTGGATAATCCTGTTATGTTGAAATCCTAGACACATTCTAAAATCACCCTCCAGTTTGCTTTAACAGCCATGAAGTCATTATCATTCTTCCTGCAGTACTTTTGAAAAGTGATTCTTATTCACTTTGATGTAGACAAGTCTGCTGTATAATATTCCTATTACACTTATTATCGTGTATCCTACAAATACAGTTTAGCATTGAAAGCATGAACTGCATATGCTTTTTTAATACAACTGAGTCTTAAAATGGAATTCCAAGAGTGTAAAAATTACCTAAAGGTCCATGTAACACTCAGGATATTTCAGTGTCCTGGAGGAAAGGCTGTGTAATTTACAGTCATTGGTATTTTATTGGAGAGTGGGAATGAGAAACATTATGCCTGTCTGTATCTGAATAAAAGATTTGCAATTCAATTGAGTCAAAGTCGGTGAAGTGCAAATGTATATTATGTATAGTATAACACAATCATGCAACTGAGAGGTTAAACAATAGTCTAAAAATATACATTTTATAACTTAATTTAGAGGATTACTGAATAATTAAAGCAGTATGGAGCGATATGGGCTCTTATTTCCATGCTGTGCTCTTTCAGAAAGGCCAGCGAGCAAACCTATTTGGTTTTGTGGGCAAAGGAGAATGTAGAGGCTGTGATGTGACTTCCATGATTCATCAATAAAAGTGTGCTTCTCAGAGCACGGGTCTCCACCAGACCGGGTTGACTACCCCTGCAGGGCCCATAAACTTTGGTCAAAACCTGAAAACAAACCTGAAAACAAACAAACAACAAACCACATGCAACCCAGATTCGGCAAGGGATTAAATTAATTTTGCTCCTATGCCACTAAAATGTGGAACGCCCTATCAACAGCCATTAAGAAATGTGAATCCCTAGACTCCTTCAAAACCACTCCCAAAGAGCACATACGGATGGCTGCAATTGGAAACTGCCTCCCCCCTTTTCCCCCATATACTGACACTGTACATGTTTTTCCCTTTTTTACTTTCAATAACTGTATAGCCTTAGATGATGATTTCCTTTTTTCATAGAAGTCTTGTTTTGAAGAATTGAAAATGGAGGACCCTAAGTCTTAGTACTTTTCATCCTCGTAGAAGTTTTTGTATTGACTTTGTGCTTTCGTTTGAAATGTACCCATTCTACAATCTACATACTGTGAATAAAATGTTCAATCAATCAATGACCCCGGAGATCATGTCTACCGATTTGTGTGATCTCCTACGTCCTATCTAGTAGGACGTAGGAGTAGGCCCTATAGTAGAAAAAGTGAGATTTGATGAAAACACACTGTAATCTGGCACAGCCTATGAATTGCGTCATGATCCAAGGAATCCAGTAAAAAATATGTTGATGGTAGCCTATGATGATAATGGTTAAAGAGTTTGCCTATAGTTCAAAACATGAAGTTCACATGACTACAGAGATAAGCTATGTACTATGTACAGTAGGCTACTGTTGGTGCACACTTGGTACTACTCCTGGAGTTTGCTGGAGGGGCCCATTTTGCACATGCTACAAGCGCTACTGGCCCGATTGGCGGGAAACTTTGCGCGCACACTCCCAGTAGGCCAAGAATCTCCAACCAATTTAAATTATGTTTCAAATTGGCCAGTTATGCACCATAACATTTTTGTGAAACTGTGTTTTTTGTCCAAACATCACGTGTTTGCAAAGAAAACGCAACATGGCAGAAAATGATGATCGAACCAATCCAAGGGAAAATATTTTAGAGTTATAGGCAAAAACATGAATCGGCCTGATAGCACCACCATGAGGCCGATTTGAAAAATATGTACCCTGGACCAGTAGGAATCTGTGTAAAGTTCCACCACGGTAATCTGACGGTCCGTCCATGATTTGAGGGCTTTTGCACAAAACGTTGGAAGCCAATTTTAGCATACCCGGAAGTTATGCGGGAACGCCTACTGAGTGGGAAAAAACTACTTTCTGGCCTTGACAGCCCACATCCAAACAGAAAAGTCCTATATTGCATTAAACGTTAAATTACATTAAACTCACTTTGCCACTCGATTTGCCACTCACTTTATGCATGCGCATACCCTCTAATGTGGTGGGATGGATCATGCCACTCAGAATGGGGTCGATCCGTCCCAGACCCTCTCTCGTTGGGCTCTAATGAACATTCAGACCAATATGTGGTTCTAAACAATCCCCAACCAATTCCCACAGCAGTGTGATTCTCTCTAATGGACAGTAAAAGAGGGGAAGCCTCTACTTGTATGCACAGTAAAGCCCTCAGTGTTCATTTTCAATAAATGTTTCTTGTTATAATCTGTCCATGATGTATTTGTCATTTCAATTTTGGAACATGGAAACTGTTAACATTCGTGAGAACTATAGAATCGCTATCTATCGGTATGTCAAGAGCATCTGAAATTCTGAAGACAAGACCTTTTGAAATGTCTTTTCAGTATTTTCAGTATGCCAGTGCATGCAAATGGAATCTTCACACGTCAATTTCTCTCCATATTTCCATGACCACTCTAACCCAGCGCCTTAAAGGATTCCATACCCCAGACACACAGTTACATTTGAT
This sequence comes from Electrona antarctica, assembly GCF_951216825.1. Classification (NCBI taxonomy): domain Eukaryota; kingdom Metazoa; phylum Chordata; class Actinopteri; order Myctophiformes; family Myctophidae; genus Electrona; species Electrona antarctica. Next base: position 20,844,532 of record NC_136807.1, on the reverse strand, counting down.
GTGTCATTGTAGCGATGAGAGTGAAAACAAAAATTGAGTTATATTAACGCTCTGGATTTGACTGTGCAGGGTATGATGAGATGAATAGCCAACCACTCATTCTGCATCTCTGCGCCTTATACCCCCAGCAGTCTTCATCCCCTTAACACTAGCAACCCGTGCCACACAATAATTAGTCTACCACCCAAATATCATAGCCTCGCCTCACCTCTACACTTCATTACCAAGGTGGGTCTGTGGCACCAGCAAGGTTATGAGATATCTCTGTCCTTGTCCTGCTTCTTGCTAAATGAGAAACAACTCAAACCTTTTTGCTTATCGGCTATAGAAAATATAGCTGACAACATGTTGTATAATGTGTCTAAATTAGTATAAATTAGGATTTAGGAGGCAGTTGGGGAAATTTGACACTGAAGCATCGCATAACAGTGAATATAATTTGGATGAGTAAGCATGACACTGCAAACTGACAATATTACTGTTTTGTGCCTCTGGGGACTTTTAAAATGTATTTATTTATTTTTGGCTCAAGTGACTATTCTTCTAGTCCTTTACAATTTTTGAGTAGGGTCTACTCTAAACGTGATAATATAATGATTATATATTATAACATTAACTTCTCAGCTGTGCACCAGCCATCCACTCATACAGTATCACCTCTTTAACTGCCTTTTCCCTGACACGCTGCAAGGATCCAATCACCTCAAGGCAAATAATTTCAATTATAAAAGCATCGCTATTGGACAGGTATGTTCAGACACTCTCAGTCATGGGACAATGCTTCAGCGGTCTCTGTCTGTCACTCTCTTAGAGTGTTTGAGAGGATTCCAACACCAGACCCAACAAACGTCCCTGCGGGATCAGATGACAAGAGGGTACAAGCAAACACAGATCAAAGGAAGACAGAAGAATGGACAGTGTCTCTTGACACCGTTATTGGATTGTGTCTGAAAGATTACTTTAGGTGCTGCACAATTTTCACACAGGGGGAAAATTTCTTTTTTTCTTTTTCTTTTGTTGTTTGCTTGTTTTTTGGTTCCATACAGAAGTAGAAAATAATGTGCATTTGTCTTGGAAGCCCCATTCTGCAAATATGTGCTAAGAAAATTAAAGCTTTATATCACAGATTTATGACATGTAATACAGTACAAACAAGGTATTAAAGAGCATCGAAATCAGGCTCATGTTTTTGCCAAGAATTAATTGTTACGGGTATGCAATAAGCACTTTTACCACAGTATCACTTCATTAAACCTACATTCTAAGGACCCAGAGGTAGAAACCCTGGGAAAAGGCTGTAATTATGCAAACATGATAGAATTACTGCTTATACTTTCAAGTCACATCCGTCACCCAATTTGGATTGACAGAAAAGTCTAGGAAATTGTTCTACAGGTTAGACAGAGGCTCTGAGACCTTCTGTAATGACATGTCAAGACATCCGTCTTAGGTACCTTACACATAAAGACACCTGGGAATAGAAGGTTATAATTACTTTACTCACCCTCCCATGTGGAGGAGAATCATTCTCTCTTTTCCAACAGCTACAGCTGTTAACAGAGACAAGTCATTAGTTCATCTCATTATAATCAGAATTACCTGGAGGAGGGAGAGAGAATAATGACGAGTATGATGTATCATATATCACTGATCTGAAAGGCTTGGGGAGATGTTTGAATTGTGGACTCAGATAATCACATTACAGACTGAATTACTGCGTATTAATGGTCTCTGTTAATGGATTCTGACACCGTGCCGCATTGAAGATCTACTGTGGCCTCACACAATCTTAACATCTGACTGATTATTCCGTTTTTTATGTGGATTGGCTTTTGGAATTCTACAAATTCATCATCCAAAAATCTGCCTCTCACAACACATTTTTGAGAACTATACATTTTAATAGCATATTGTATTCATAAGTCAGTGTAATGACAAAAGTCCAACTCATTCTATCATCACTCGACATAATATTGCATATGGTCTCTTTCTCTCTCATTAAAACAGCTACGAAGATGTCAATAAATGTTGACAGATGTGCTTTCGTGTACCATGGAGTAAATATCTATCTGTTATAAATGTTACAGAATTAAAATAAAATAAAAAGACCAGTGTGGAAGATTATCAATAAACGCAGCTCGTGCTCACTGGTATCATAAACAATAATCAAAACAAAAAGAAACCTTAAAACTCTGAAAACTAAAATCAAACAAACAAGCAAAAAAGTATTTGTATCTAGATATATCTAGTCATTACTTTTCTCTTGCTGATCTTGTACAAGCAGTTTCTCTACCAAAAAAGTGTGGAAAATGTATCCTTATGACTCAATTACATTCAACAACACTTAGGTTCTTTACTGTGTGCTGTAATATACTGTATACAGGGTCCTTTTAAATAAAATGTTGTAAAATTAACAGAAAGGATTTTACTAAAGTTGTGGCAAATTGTGAAAGTGTGACAAACGAAACGACAGCTAAAGTTAGACAAGTGACAAGTAACAAAAATACTCACTGAGCTCTCGCTGCATCAGTTCCTCAATCTGGCTGATTGTTTTAGGTTACAACAGAAGTCCAAAGTCTCTTACAATGTCAGCATATAAGGAAAAAACAGCAATGTGCTACGTCTACCGTACTTGCTCAACTCTGCCTCATCTGTACCGACTGGCACAAAGCTTGTGGAGCACTAGCAGGGTTTTGATGATCAACAGGCGACTGCTTGCACAGGCGACTGCTTACACACACGAACACACACACACACACACACACACACCCTCCCAACCTTCTTCACATCAACAGCTCCACTCTCTGACATCAGAAGTGGGATGTGCCATTATTCCAAAGAATGGAAAAAAAAAGCTTTGAGAGAAATCCATGGCAACCAACATTGAGCAGAATAGCACCCCCCCCAACTGAAATGAGAATAATCGCTCTCTTTTGACCATAGATTCAGACAGGTTTATATTGAGTTATCCAGAGGTCTCCTGGGCTTGCTCATGTTCATCAGGGTGTCCAAATTTAGACCGGTGCTGTGAATAGTGCTGATTGACTATGGGACTGGGGAGGTAGTGAGTAAACGTTAAGAGGTAACACTCATGATTAAACAACATTGATAAAGTGGCGCTTGTGTTGAATTGTGCTAATGGTGACAAACATTTTCTCCACCATGAAGGTGATATCATATTGCTACAGTATATTTGCCACTGTAAATTTTAATTTGTGTCCATACTGTACACAGTGTACACTGTACCTAAAATCTAAATAGGAGATAACACATTCTCTGTGGGTTACATACCCCTTTATTTGAAAAGTTATATTACTATCCTCAACATTTATAAAAAATGTAATACAAATGTATTAGAGAAATAAAATAGAGTCCGCAACACTGTCAAGGAATAACTCAGCTCCACTGGTGTATTAATTCAACGTTTCAATCACTGGGATCTTCTTCAGGAATAGTGTGATACAATGTAATATAAATGTATTACATTAAAATATGTGCATAATTCAATCAAATCCAATAATGCTGAGAAAATGTAACAGAAGCATGACGTTTTTACTCACACAAAACCAAAACAATTAGTACACTGAAAAAGTGTGCTCCCTAGAATACAAATCTCCATTAGGTGGTATTCAATATTAATAATACTTACTTACTGTGTAACATCACGCAGCGATGCAGTAATATCAAATGATCTCTCTGTCTCTGTCTCTGTCTCTGTCTCTCTCTCTCTCTCTCTCTCTCTCTCTCTCTCTCTCTCTGTAGAACGTGGAAATCTGGATGCAACACAAATTGGTGGAGTTGTGAAGTAGACTAATGACCACTTTAAAGCCCTTTGTTGTGTCACTCACTCACACTCTGTGTATCAGTGTGTGTGTGTGTGTGTGTGCGTGCGTGCGTGCGTGCGTGCGTGCGTGCGTGCGTGCGTGCGTGTGTGTGTGTGTGGGCACTGTGTGGTTTGAAAGAGGCAGACATGCACTAATCTACTTTATTTCCACAAAACAAATTATGCTGGACGACAAAAGGTCTGTCCATGGTATGAAGATTAAGTCATTATGAGCTACAAACCTAATGAATTACGATAAATGCAATAAAACACTATTAAATGACTAAAGCTCAAAGCAGGAACAGCTACTGGCGAAGACTTCCGCTGTAATCTTTTTAAAACTCCTTAGCAAGATTAAAGACAGCAATTTGAGTCTGGTCTGAAGGTCGTTCCAAGCCCAAGGGCCAAAATAAAATAGGCTTTTTTGGCAGCCTCAGTTTGCAAAGGGGGCACAATATACAGTAGTGCAGCACGCTGAGGTTAAAGGAGTAGTTCACCCAAAAAATGACTTATCACTCACCCCATGGAGTCTTCAATTTATGGAGATTTTTATTTTGTTTTTGACGCATTCCAAAGCCAATAATTTGATTACCTGCTGTGTTTCCGGTAGGACAAAGAGACAAAGAGTCTCTTTTGTGTCTCCCACCGGAAGCGCAGCCGGTATTTCCTTAACTGTATATGCTTGCCTCCAAATGCTCTCTTTGCTGTACTATGCATTAATGTACTCATACTCAGTTCAAACTAATACAACCACTTAATTCCTGACACATCTCCCAGCAAGAGGTACAGTATATTAGTGATACTGAACCTCAGATACTGTAGCTTATCGTCCTGAAGCATCACATTCGAGTCCCAATGTGTTTCCAACAGCCATCTAATTGTCATTCACATCTAATGAGGGCAAGTCTCTGACAAAGGCAACACCGGAGTTGAAAAAAGCTCAGAGGGTAACCCACTCCAATTAATATGCGAAGCAGATTCTGTCCACGCAAAAGTCACCCATTGATGTGTGTGGAGACAATCCCAAATGATTTGTTTATTATATCCCATAGGCTAATACTTATTTGGTGAGTCTCATTGAAAACCAAGAAGCGAGTTCTAACTAATTGACCGATTATGCCTTTCTTTGCGAGGCAACACCCCCGGCGGGGTACCATGGTCTTGAAACTGTGGTCTCATAGGTCTCTATCTCACAAGGCTCAGTGATGTGATGTTCCATTGATCTGCAGACGCACGCACGCACGCACGCACGCACGCACGCACGCACGCACACACGCACACAGACACACACACACACACACACACACACACACACACACACACAATTGTCTACCGTACATATGTGACATGTACAGGAACCTAATTTAAAATAACATCTTGGAATTTCATGGTTCTTTTCACCAATCTTGTACATCTTTATATGCGTTCATCCACTAATACTACTTGGATGTACTCTCATAATAATGTGGTTCAATACGCCACTGAGCTGAGGCGATGAGAGAAACCATGTTTGTTGCTGCTATTTCAACCTTGAAGAGAGACTATAGGGAAACACAATGCTGTCGTAATCTCTGGAATAAAGAACAAACAAGTCTATTTCACACTGTCACTCACACTGTTTTGTGTTGCTGAGCAGCGATTGAGTCTTGTTCCCATTATTATTGTCATTCTAAAAGAAAATCTTTCTTGGTTACATGCTGAGGTTGAAGCTGCTCATGCAGTAGTTCTGCTGACACACTTGACAAATATATAACAATAACAAATAGAATGACTGCAATCCGTAGAGTGCATAGTATACCTCCCAACACAATGGCAAATATCAATAGCTTGACAATCATTTACCCGTTGTCCTTCATTGTGACATTGTTCATTGTTCCTTTTTTAAGTTGATCAAATCTGCATGCCAGTTTACTGATCTGTCATGAAAATCCACCCATCGTTTTTCAAGTTACTAAATCACATTTTACTAAAAATCATGTTTCAGCTATACATTTGCTTGGGGCATAATAAAAATAGTTTTCTTTAGCCTTTAAGTGTGAGTGGACAATATGATTATCTCAGTTTGCTTGGGAAGAGAAAGCAGTGCAGTGTACTGTGATCACACTGAGGTATATGCAAGCACAATGCTTGACAGCATGGAAAAGCGTGGGAAGGGGCTGTGACCTCATCCTATTTCTGAGAGCTGTTAGGCTACAGATACAGGTATATATTTAAACAATAGGGTGTTCACACATGTGAAAAATACTGTGCGTTGGTGGTATAATATCCTTTATGTAACCTACAACACTGTGTCCTTTCTAAAGCATTATTGTTGTTTTTCGTTGAATTTAGGCTCTGGGTAAACAGAAGGAATAGATTAAAAAGATAAAACGCTCCATAAAACATTTCCCTTCACCTTTCTGACAGGACAGCATAAGAAAACAAATTCCAGAGAACAAAACCATGATATTATCTGATATTGTTAATGTAAACTGTAGGCTACTGTATCTTTCGGCATACAAAATTGGGCAGAAATGTGTCTCTTTTAGATAGACAGATTTAAGGTAGTGCTTGATGCAAAGATCTGTGGGAGTTTGGGAGACATGCTAAAAACAATACAATATAAACACAATTTGAATGACAGCTCATCTGTTATGATTATGAACACCATGAACAATATGCATGAGGAGTTGAGATTTTGCAGATGATACATTATGTGCTTCAGGAAAGCTATTCATGCCCTATTTGAAATGCCATTAATAGCAAATTTGTGGCCCACTAACACATCAGTCAGAGTAATGTTGTGGGGGGAAAAAGCTCTGAGCCTTATCAATCCATCAGTGATCTCACAATAAACCTAGGAAGCCTTGATGTCTTCACATCTATTTATCCGTTATAAATGTCAGAGCTTCCCTGGGCTTTTTTACAGCGTGGGTCCGGGTCGAGCCAGAAGAAGCTAAAGCATGTGTGTGTGTGTGTGTGTGTGTGTGTGTGTGTGTGTGTGTCACAATCTCACAAGATTATACTCACATCATCTGAAGCACAGCACTTGTTGCAGTGTTCTGTGTTGTCTGTGTGTCTCAATCTGAACAAAGAATCACAGTGAATAATTTGGATGATGACTCCACTGAGGAATGAATCTACTGCACTGAAAAGAAAAAAGAGAGAGTCAGGAGATCTCAGGCCATGGCCAAAAAAAGGTAATTGCCTAAACAGGTTAAATTTGTGTCTTGTCTGTGTTTGATGGCCGCCAGAATGCTTTTCCAATGGAAGTTACATGGTTTCACCGAACATTTGTCTTTGATGGCTGTGTTCTGCCCATCCAATGAGTATGAGGCCTGGCTGTTTATGAGCCAGCTACAGCATGCTAAAGAGTAGAGCACAATTAGATAATTGGAAACACCTCCCAATCAATTATTAACCGCATAGCACTGGTTTTCTTGACTTTGCCTACTCCCGTCTCCCCAAATCTCCATGCCCACCCCACACTCAGGGAGTCAGGGTAGAGGACATAGAGTACAATCAGTACAGTAACTTGCAATGGGCCTGGTTTTCAAGATAGTGAAGGCTGAAGGGACCAGTGCCCATGTAGGTCTACCTGTCAAACTACTTCAAAAGAGTGAGAGAAACACCCATGGGTACAACACCAGAGGGAATTCCACTGATCCCATTCCCCCCAGATTCTACAAACATGGGGATGAATGAAACATGGGGATGAATCTTTGGTTCGACATACTGATACACCCTACCCCAAAACCTAACCGCATGCACGTGGAAGCCACGGGTGAGTACTTAACCGGCCATGCATGTGTCTTAACCGGCCACGCATGTCGGAGCCACGGGTCAGTCTTAACGTATGTCGGACTGTTGGTACGTCGGACTAACGTATGGCCCCCCTCTTGAGTGACCAAAATGTGAAAATATGCCCTTACCAGCAGCCGTCAAAAATGCGACTCCCTAGCCTCCTTCAAAACCACCATAAAAGAGTACCTGCCATTTGTAACTAGACCTAGTCTTCTACCTTGCCAAAATAAATTACGTCCCCCGCTTTTTTTTCTTTTTTTTCCAAACATTGAATACCATTGACAATGAATGGAAAATTTACGTCATACTGTATGTGTCTGAGCAAATCGGCATATGTATGTCGGTGGGAACCCTTGGCCAATAAGGGATCACCATTCTTGATGATGTACGATGATGTACCATGATTAGAGCACCCCTCACTTCACACAGGTGTGCAAACTGTAAAGCATTCAATCAATCAATCAGAATTCTGAACAAAACAACAGGTCCTTTTTGGGGGGCAGGCGGATCAGGTGCATAGTGCCAGTGGACAATTTCTTTGCTTGTGTGTGTGTGTTTGATATTTTGGGGATACATAATGAGAGGGTATACATGTACAGTATGCATTGGTCCATTGTTGTGGAAGCAAGCCACCCATATAGACATTTCCAAAATCACACTTTATATATGTATGTTTTATGCATTAACCCACACTATTGTTCAAATGTAACAGTGTTATATAATTACACAAAATACGATACAAATAAGTGCTTCTACCTGACTTAATTCTCCATGCTTCATGTGTATAAGAATGCATTAGAGGTCACAGCTCCTTTAAGTCTCCTCCTTGCCCCCCGTATAAATACCTTGCCACACCTCCACCTCTTTGATGCATATAAATTTAGGATAAGGGAAGGATTGAAGACCAATCAATCATCTGGACTCTGGAGGAGTACCCTGGAGGAGAATTTGTAAGAATGTAATAGAGTACAAATACTCAAGAAGTCAGAATTAAGGACTGTAAACCTTTTAAACAAGTGAATATTAACTTTATCTTTACTGTTATAATGTTCAACTGTAACTCTATAGTAATACCTTTTAAGGATAAATACTTTAGAGGAAAACTATAATACCAAAAGGAAAGAATAGGCAGAGTAGAAGTATCAGAGTATACCAGAATACCTTAGAATGAGTTTGACACCAGACACGGAAGAAAGAAGTCCACACCAGAGCTATGGGGATTTTCCATTTGATATATATTACCAATCACATCGGGAGAGAAATGGCAGGTCCGTACAGCGTTAAAACGATCTCTCCCGACACATCATCAGTGACAACATTTTATACTACATAAGTCATAACATCCTTTGGACATGGGGAAGTAATGTATTTGAGTTCAGAGGGTAACCAAAAGTGAATTATGGCGACACCTATTGCCGGGAGGTTCACTTGGGACAGTACAACTGACGTGGCAAATCACACTTCCGGGAATCCAGAAAGTGTGACCAAAGGGAAACGTAGTTCTTTTAAATGTAGATGTAGTTTATAACTGGTTACTGACTAGTTAGTAGGAGACAATTTGTCTGCTCTAGCACCGTACCAAGGCCGAATAACATGTTTTTCACCAGAGGGGCAGATAATGCAAGACGTCCAACAGGAGAAAACAATCTTTTATCTTACTCGCTGACTGGGGGAGAGTGAGATTTAATACTATCTGTTTTACGCTGGGGCGGAAATGATATGTAAACTCAGTGGGATACAGGGCATGAAAAATACATAGTTATTGAGAACATGGAAACTACCATCCACCAAAAATAACAGATCTACAGATCTAATAACTCAAAATTATCCATCACTCTTCCTTCTGTATTTCCGCATGGAACGAGGTGGGTGTCTTTGTTGTTCTCTGTATAACAAAATAAGCATTGTACTTGTTGCAAAATTATTTATACAGTGTTTGTTCAACTCTGTTTAGAGAGGAGTCCTTGCATTAGGAACTAACGTGGAGACGTGTCTGTGATTATTCTTTGTCAGGTATGTTACGTAGTATTATGTGTTGTGTTACTGTCGCTCTGGCTTCTGTATTTCCGCATGGAACGAGAGAGGAGTCCTTGCATTAGGAACTAACGTGGAGACGTGTCTGTGATTATTCTTTGTCAGAATAAATCGTGGTTTCCAAAGAGAGTTCTGGGTCCGTCTGTCCATTCAACACAACGCAGAGAGAGACAGACTACACCGGTTACACATATACCTGATTGATTGATTGATTGATTGAAGAATTTATTAACAGTTTGCAGAATTACAGTACATTTCAAGCACAAACTCAATACAAAGGCTGTTAACTGTGAGTGGACGACCCAATTAAGCATTACACTTGTTTCCAACAGGGTCCACCATGTTCAAATCATCAAAACATTTAGAGACGTACAAATAGACACTTCTATAGACAGAACAGGAATTCATCAAAAAGGAGGTAAAAAGGGAAAAGAAATATATACAGTGAGGGGAAAGAAGGGGGGGGGGCGGGGGGGGGATTCAGATTTTACGGGGGCCAGTTTCGAATTGCAGCCATCCGTAGGTGCCCTTTGAGAGCGGTTTTGAAGGAGTCAAGGGATTCGCATGTCTTAATGACAGTTGGTAGGGCGTTCCACATTTTGGTGGCATAGGAGCGAAAAAAATTTAGTCCCTTGTTTGTGCCGAATCTGGGTTGTACATGGTTCGTTGCACTCCCTCTGGTGTTGTGGGTGTGGACTTCGTTAACATTAAGGAAGTATCTAGACAGGTACATGGGTATCTTGGTGGTGTATCGAATCTTGTGGACCAGACCCATTGCAAGATGCTGTACTCTGTCGTCGACCCTAAGCCATTCCAGCCTGTCGAAGTGGGCAGGGGTGAGGTGGGTTCGGGGGGCTAGATCAAGTAGGAGCCTGACCAGTTTGTTTTGGGAAGTCTGGAGCCTGGTTTTAAGGGCCTTTGAGGTGCTGTGGTACCAGGAGGTGCATGCATAGTCAAAGAAACCCTGTACAAGGGCTCCTGTTAAGGTCTTCAAGGTGTTTTTGTTGACCAGTGAGGAGATCCTGTAGAGGAATCTTGTTCTATGGTTGACTTTTTTGATTACGTTGGTGGCCATTTTATCACCGGAAAGATTAGCCTCCAGGATGGAACCTAGGTAGGTAATTTCATCTTTACGTGTGATAACATTGTCACCCACTCTAACCAAGAAGCCATTTGCCTTGCTGAGATTACTAATAGAGCCAAAGAGAATGGATTCAGTTTTTCCCAGGTGTAAAGATAGTTTGTTATCAGCGAGCCAGGTGCAGATTCTACCGAGTTCAGAGCTGAGGGCATTTTCAACCTGCAGTTTGTCCTTGTCCGAGACCAGCAGTGCTGAGTCATCTGCGAACAGGAACAAGTTGCAGTCACAGGCTGAAGTCATGTCGTTTACATATATTAGGAACAGTAGAGGCCCTAGTATGCTTCCTTGTGGAACGCCACAGCTCACTGGGAGGGGGGGGACAGTGTTCCGTTCACTTCCACCATCTGTTCTCTCCCCTCCAGGTAGGATTGCATCCAGCTCACTGATGTGCTATCGAAACCAATTGCTTTTAGCTTGTTAACCAGTATGGAGTGGTTCACGGTGTCAAAAGCCTTTTGGAGGTCCAGCATGACCATGCCGCAGTATTTGCCAGCGTCCACCTCTTGTTTGATGTGGTCGCTCAAATAGAGAAGACATGTGTCAGTGGAGTGGGATGTTCTGAAGCCAGAAACCATATTGGTTTCTCCTTCATAAATGGTTTGGTCAGGTAGATAGATTACATTGCCAGGTTTAGCTCAACGCCAGAGAAATCTGGAGTTTCATCCTCACGACCTTGTGTTCATGTGGATGTTTTGTCTAGAAAGAGTATCATTGGGTGAAATCACTAGAAGTCATTATTTGGGAAGCATAAGGTTGAACAGCAAATGAATGAAAAATAATGTTTTATTGCAGCAAATACCCTCGTTCTATAGGCCTATGCTATATAGAGCATCACAGTCCCGCCCCTTTCAGAACGACGAGGGCACTGGAAGAGAATTTCCCATACATTTTTCCATAGACGTTTCAGAAAATATTTATTTAAAGACCTTTAAGCCTCAGACAAAGCCAACTCAGCCAACACGGCAAATCATGACAATAAACAAAAAATGTTGGGATGAACAAATAATTAGAAAGAAGAAAAAGTGTACACAGTGTTGAACCCTGCCCTTTTTTTCCGGCCCAAAACAATGTTGTTTATTGTCATGATTTGTCAGAAGCCAAGTTGGCTTTGTCTGCCCTCGTCGTTCTGAAAGGAGCGACTGTAACACTCTATTTCACAGTCAGAACTGCAGCCTCACTCCCAATCTTCCGCCGTAGTCTGAAAAGCCACCTCTTCAGACTCCACCATGGCCCGTAGCACTTGCCCTAGCCTAGCCCCTTAGATAGCACATTATGTAGACATTATGTAGACTTATAGCTTGTTACGTAGACAGCTCTAGAATTGCACTTTATGTAGTCATAGCACTTTATAGTACACATGTATAATATATTATATAGTATAGTATGTATAGTTTACATAGATACTCCACTGTTACGTTCTTAGTCTACGCATGATTCATGATAACTACTTTTTATATATGTGATGTATGCCATGCTTTTGTTATTGCTTAATGTAAGTCGCTCTGGATTAAGAGCGTCTGCTAAATGCCTAAATTGTAAATTGTAAATTGGCATGAGAGTGGCTTGCTCTCTAGAGACAGCTTGAACCTTGTTACACACATTTCTTCTACAACACCATTACATTACATAGTCAGTCTACTTTCAGTCATGACTCCTGCATTGACATTTTTATGAGGTATATTGATTGTTATGACATGGCATGGCATGGAGTAAAATAATGATCCATAAAAGCAGGTTGAATTGGATGTGAGGAGGAGTTGGGTGAATAAGCAGTGCAGAGCAATAGTTCGAGCAGCATAGCAGGTTTACTGTATGTGAGCTACCTGGGGTTGAGTACCCATTGCACCATATAAATAGTTGACACTGCATGGGGCGTGTGTGAATGATGATTAGTTCGCTATAAACACACACTATTGAGTAGTCTAATGAGTCTAAGGCAGGTACAGATTCCTGACTGAACTTCTGCATAGAGTATTCTATTGGTCTATACAAGTGATTTTTTTCCCTATAACCTTGAGATGATGGCTGACTGTCACAGCTCTGAAATCACAGTTCCTTGCAGCTTTACCCTAGAAAATAGGAAGTCCAACTGTGTGGCCAGCTTTTGAAGCTCTCAGCCTTTTGATTGTAGTGACCTTTGGGTTCCCTGACAGCAGAGAGACTCATTGCCTGAACACTAGGGGACCTTTGGGTTCCCTGACAGCAGAGAGACTCATTGCCTGAACACTAGGGGACCTTTGGGTTCCCTGACAGCAGAGAGACTCATTGCCTGAACATGTAGGGGAGTCAAGAAATAACATACTATTTATTTATTTATCAAATGTTCGTCCTATCAAATGTTCGTCCTGATAGGGGAATCAGTACCAGAGCAACCACTCGAGGAGACTGCGAAGTGCCGCACCGGCAAACAACATTCGGCCAAAATGTCCTCTCAGTACAGGGTTGTGTAGCATGGAATTCCTCTGCGTATAAGGGATTGTGCTACATTTCCATCTTTTAAATTCAATCTGAAAAAATGGTTGCTTGAAAACCAAAGCTGCAACCATTCATGATTATTTTAGGTGTATTTCTTTTTTATGCTGTGTTCCCTATGTAATGTTATGTAAATGTATTCCACTGTCTGTTTTCCGTTTTGTGTTTCTTGTGAGGACTGCGGATGAAAATTAACAACTGTGCTATATCCGGTGTATTTACGTCCATGTGACGTCCATTAATATGCATTGTCCTGTCCAAATAAACAAATAAAGTAAAAGTAAAAGTCTATTATATGACATGCTCAGTATAGGTATGCCAGGGGTTATGTGATTAATCTTTGCAGTGTTTGAATCAAAGAATATCCAAAATGCTGTGGGTTTTTACTTAAGTAAAAGTATCAATACTGCAATGTAGAAATAATAATAATATATATATATATATATATATATATATATATATATACAAATAATAACAAATAATAATATATACCCAAAAAGTACTCATTATGCAGAGTTTTCCAATGTATTAAATGTATTTCAGTCAGATAGATTTGACCAATATTTATTATAGAATGAGAATACAAGTGTGCATATAATATTTTACATTGGCGTTCGGCTCTGCTAAATTTTTCTCCTCGCTCGGCACAATTAACCATCATTAAACATTAAGAGCAGGGAGATAGATATACAACTAGAAAAAGTGCCCTTCTGGGCACAGGTCTCCACCAGGAGGATAGGACTGTGTGAGATGTTTGGCTAAATGTTTAGGAGTAATATAAACATGTTTTTTTGTTTGTTAGTTTTTTGCAAAATTTTTCTTCATTTTGTTGAGGAAATGCAGAGCCAGATCACTCATAGCATGAAGATAGAATTCTGGATGAGCAGGACATAACGGGCCACTCCTGAAAACTTTGGAAGGCAATGTTAGCCAATCAGTGTAGAATCTGAGAAATCTAACAGACTCGTCTTGATCACATGACTACAGAGATCATGTGTACCGATTTGCGTGAGATTTGGATGAAATCTGTGCGACTAACATAAGCAATATGTTTTGCAGAAATCGGCCTCATGGTGGCGCTAAAACCGGCAGATGTGGAGGGATGCAGGGACAATGTTTTTTTCCATGGCCTCTAGGGAGTGCGCATACATAAGTTGTATACAGATCGATGCAGTTATAGCTAAAAACAGGAATTGGCCTGTTATAGCGCCACCGTGAGGCTGATTTGGGAAAAGAATTAGTGGCTTGTCGTCCTCGGCCTAGTGGAAATGTGCGTGTAAAATTTCACGGAAATTGCACACTGTGTTTGTGATTTGTGGCATTTTGTTCGAACCGGACCAATCATGTGAGCTTTGGAAGCCAATCTTAGCCAATCAGGATGGAAGATGGGAAATGGTGCAGATCCGTGTTGATCACATGACTATGGAGATAGTGTATACCGAATTGTGTGATGTATGGATAACATGTGTACGAGTAATCTACAGAAATGTGTTTTGCCTAAATTGGCCCCATGGTGGCGCTATAACAGGCCATTGAGGAATATTTGGGGCAGAGGTTCGTCGTTGGCATCCCGGGAGTGTGTGTGCAAAGTTTGGCATGGTGGCGGAGATTAGCTGGTAACGGACGGACGGAAGGAAGGAAGGACGGACGCTCACACGGACGGAGTGCAAAACATACTCTCTCCCCATGCCTTCGGCCTGTTGGAGACAGTAACAACCCCCCATGGGGAACAGAAATAACAGAGCCCACCGGTGGTGCTGGGGTGGCGGTGGGAGCAAACATCACATAACAACCAGGAACCATATGCAGAAGGAAGGCAGGAAGAAGCATGCAGTCTAGGTGAGATTAAATACCCCGCCTGCCACATGCATCAGCGAATGACATGTGGGTCTTGCACACACAGAATACACCCACATAGTAGGCTAATGCAGCATATTAACCCCTCAAGTATGCACCCTTGAGCACAGCATGAAGCCGCTCGAATATATCTGACTGAACTACTGTAACTCAGCAAGCTATGTATCATAAAGATCTTATGAAAATAGCAGATCTAGAAGCTTCCCAGAGCTTGTAGATCAGCTTTTATTTTCTTCAAATTAAACAATGTTAATGGAGTAAGGATAGACTCCTGTAAGTGAGTATGCAACCATACCATGTTACCATTTTGGAGTGCATGCTCAAACATCAATAATTAACCTTCATTCACTGTTGAAATGTTAGACATTTCAATAGTGAATGAAGGTTAATTCTTGATAGATTAAACATTTTAATTCTAAACAAACACATCCCTATTTATAGAATTGCCTCTCGCCAAAAGACAGAGATATAATGTCTTTAGTTGTAAGTTTACATCAGTTTCTATGGAAACCACTTTGTTGCTATGTGACAGAGTTGAGAGATGAGGTGGAGAGTACAGTATAGTGCAATGTGTAAAGAGGCAATTCCTTCAAAGTATGAAGTAAAGGCGATCACTACCATCTCAATAAAAGCAAATAAAATAGAAATGGACAAGGACTGACCACTGTCCCGCGCCACGCTCCACCTTGTGCCTAGGATGGTCAGAATCGCACTGCAGGAGCCTCTTTCTGTTCTCAACACATAGGCTGTTTTGGTTGTAACTGCTTAAAGTCATTGTGGGATCACTAAGGCTATCACACTAATGTTATTCCCACTGATAAAAAATATTCTGCACGTTTTAGCTAAACTCTGTTCCAACTCTACAACATTCGGTCTACTTAGGACATATCGGGAACATTTTTAAATTTGAATTTAGCTTTTAGAGATATTTTACTTTATTTTCCCCATTCATTTAAATGGGGAACTACTTTATGTAACTACTTTATGTGATGTATTGCCATGCTTTTTGTTCTTGCTTAATGTAAATCGCGTTAAGAGCGTCTGCTAAATGCCTAAATTGTAAATTGTAAATTGTAAATGGGGAAATGTCCATTTTCCGCCAGTTTTGTAGCACCTAACGTCTAGTCCTTTATACTTTTAGCTAGAAACTCAGTTCCAACTCTACAACGTCCTTGTTGTCAATGGTTGACCATGGCGTCACGTCAGTCTATAAAGTATCACACATAGAAGCATAATGCTTCTATTCTATGTGTATCTATTGCTGAATGCTTCAAGCATTCAGCAATAATACTACAAGTAAGTATTTCATACTATAAGTAAGTATTTGGAATCATACAAGAAGGAGGTACCTACCTAGCTAACAATTGGCTCAAGCTACTGACTAATTCACACCGCTCCCGCCCTCCTACAAACTTAAGAAAGGTATACAGATCCCACAAGCCGCAGGGTCTACAAATAGGACTAACATCTACTGACAGCCTTCTCTACAAATACAGAGAAATCTCGGTTATAGTCCTACTTAGGACATATCGGCTACCAATGCCATTAGAATATTTTTAATAATTTGTACTTTTAGAGAGATTTCACTTATATTTGCTACAAAAATCCCATTCATTACAATGGGGAACTGCCATTTAGCTACAATGGAGCCCAGCAACTGCTTATTATACCCTAGCAACAACATATTAGACCACAGCACAACCTATTATACCTATAGCAACCCCCTATTAGACCCTAGCAACCACCTAGCTGTTTTACCCTAGCAACTGCATATTAAACCATAGACACTGCATATTAGACCTTAACAACTTATTAGAGCCAGCAACTGCCTATTTCACCCTAGCACCACTGTTTTACGATAAAAAAACTACATTTTACACTACTCAATAATGTCTACACTATCAAAAACGTTAAATTACTAATACTTTAACACCTTTAAAACCTTTAATACTACTAATACTTTAACACCTTTAAATACTAACACTTTAACTATTTTAAAACCTTTAACACTACAAATAGTTTAAAGCATTTAACACTTAGGAAACTATCAGCACTTTTAATAAATTAATACTATCAATATTCTTAGTGATCCCACACTTCAGCAACAGTACTTTCTAGTTATTATTCATTATAGCTGTCATGATCGGTTGAGTGCAATAAGGCAGAGAAAGATTAATCAACCCCTCGGAGTGCAAAACCAATGCAAAACATAAAGAGATAATAAACTACTTTTGTCCATATGGGACCTTTAGAATTAGAAGCGTATATAAACACAAAGCCTGTTTACCCATGCAGCAGACAGGGGTGGACTGGCCACAGAATGTACCAGGCATATGCCCGGTGAAGAGAGTTCATTCCCGCTAATCTCAGTCATATTCCTACACCCAAGACCGCCAGAGCATGGTCTCACCTGGAGTACCTTGCTGAAGAGATTGCACCGTTAATTGACTGTGACATTGGTCTGCTTATTGGCTATAATTGTTCTCATGCCCTGTTACCCAGAGAAGTGGTGTCAGGCAAAGACAATGAGCCATTTGCCCAAAGAACAGACCTCGGCTGGAGTATAGTCGGCTGTGTCAATCCCTGTGTCGACTATGGCGATGTCATTGGAAGCAGCCACAGAATTGTTGTCAAAGAAGTGACACCAAATCTTCACTCACATGCTAATCAAACAAGTGAAGTCCGATACATCTGCCGAACACAAGTCAGAGAAGTAGTCACTCCACCAGACGTGATACGGGTGCTTGAATCAGACTTCAATGAGAGAACGGCAGAGGATGCTCATTTCTCCCAAGAAGATCTAGCTTCATCGCAACGATGGAGGATGGAATCAAGATCAAGGCAAACATAAATCACCTCAATACACATTGAAACAAAGTAGAAACACATAGAAACATGAAATTGACATGAAACAAAAAACATTATGAACTTCTTAACTTTATGTACTTATTTATAAAATTGAACTTTTAATTCTGAAGGCAGCTTTTAATCCTGATGACAGCTACAGTGGGCATGGGACGAATGTTAAATTAGTTGTCTGTTGGTTGTGTATCATTTATGTTGTACTGTAAATGTGGTGGTGTTAAGGGCTTGTATTTCAAGTATTTTTATGGGACTCGACCCAAAAAGTCAGTAGAGTATCTGCGCGCTGGTTGTGGTGGGCCAGTCTGGGCCAAATTCCGTAAAATGTCCGGGCTGAATTTGTGTCTCAGTCCAGCCCTGCATGCAGATAAGAGTTGATCTCAACACACAATTTTATAGTGAGAACTTTCACCTCTGGCTGTGTATTCTCACACGTCCATCTCATCAGGAACTATTCATTCTGTGTAACGGTTGATTGATTCTATTAGGTAAGGTTGTAATTATTATAATCATGTCTACCAGTGAGAGTGATTGTAACAAGATATAGCTCTGTAAGCAGGGTTCCCTCTCAGCTCTGCACCCCAGAGAGACAAGATTCTATATGTTAGAATAAGGCAGCTTCAGGCACTTGAACAAGTCACAGAATGGAAGGAGGAGGCAGGAAAGGGGGCCTATAGGACCCTTATGGGACTCCAGTTAATTATACTGTAAATATACATATGTTGGTCATAGTGATCCAGCCACCTCTGCCACTGTGCTGCTTTCCTCTGAGACCTCGGTGAGGCTCTGAAATAGGAATGAATCAGAAAAGAAGCACGTGCAATGTGACTACCGGGAGGCCCTAGACAGGCAACACTAACTCCTCCTGATGAAAAGTTCCTGGCCCAACACTGTTTGTGTTACAGGTCTCAGTTGTAAGACCCATATGCAGATGAGTATTGCTGCTGGGAAGCCCTCCTATGCCTGATAAAACAGGAATAAAATGAATAGGACAGGTGACGACGGTGTTGTCCTTTTAGCCTCCTCATGCAGAATGAGGAAGTGGGTCAGTCCATTCAACAAGTGCCTCTGAAAACGAAGCGAGTCGCCACACTGCCCCCTAGTGGTGGAAACACTAGGAAAGTTCCACTGTGTAGTGTCATTGAGCTTGGAATAAACCAAGATATAAATGCATTGTCCAATCTTGCTCATGCATTGTCCATTCTTGCTCATATAGCAATATTCTTTTCACAAAAACAAATAACATCTTCAAAATCATAACAAAATAAAATACAAACATAAATGTGACCATACATTTTGTGTGCGTCACACGCTCCCCGACAAAAGAAAAATGGCTCCAGACATTCAACTCTTAAACTACTAAATTCAAAATACAAAAATACATTCTCAAATTCTCAATACTCAAAGGTAAGTTCAAAGGTAAGTATCAAAACAAAAAACCTCAAGTGTACGTGTGTGTTTGTGTGTGTGTGTTTCCCCATAGGTTCAAGGTAAGTACTGTATCGAGGTAGGTATGTTCGTGTAAGTGTAAGTGTTTGTAGTTGTCTGTGTGTGTCAATCAGTACACAAAGAGTGGTCGACTGTATGGCATGGTTGAGGGGTAAGGTAGCATTTGGTATGGGATGGGGTATGGTAGTGTCTGGAAAGGTGGGTATGTCATGGGATGTGGTCCCATCTCCCAGATTGGCATCGATGACGTTTCATAGGCTCCCACTGTGTTGATCATGGGTTGAGGTTGGTAAGAGGGTTGGCCCAATGAGCCGTACGTGAACATCTGGGTAGGCCTCCTTTCACGTTCGGATCTCCGTGGTTGTGGACTACTGGGTTGATCACAGGTAGGTTGCACACCAATTGTCTGAGGGTCTACTGAACTTTCCCTGTGTTGGCCCACTTCTTCCTGCTCATTATCTGAATGTCTTGTATCGGCAGGTAACTGCTCATCTTCTGTTGGTACCATGTCAACAACATCATCTCTGTTCTCTTCCACAGGCATTTCCACTCTCCTTTCCTGGATAGGATATCCTCTGGTTTCTCTTTCAGGTATGAGTGGTCTGGTTTGTTCAAATCTCTGAGTGTATGTTACATGATCAGTGTTTCTCTGAGGCTCACAACGGGGCTGTGCTTGTGAAGTCTCAGGTTCTCTCGTTATTGGCACTCTCAGCCAGTATCGTGGTCCATCATCATCTGAATCTGAGGACTCGCTGCTGAGGCTCCGTTCATTCTGTCTCCTTGAAGTTGACTGTCTGTTCCTTGTTCTCTGTTGAGCTTGGGATTCAGGTAGGTCTCTAGGTGAGTCTCTTTTCCTTCCAGGTTGTGGCTGCGGAGGTAAGTCTACAGGTAAGTCGTTGACCACGTGGAGCAGGTTGCGGTGTAGTGTTCGGATCCTGTTCCCACCCGTTTCCGGTGTCACCCTGTAAACAGGTCCATCAGCAATTCTCTCCTTCACAACATGGACTGTGTTTTCCCAGTACGACCTCAATTTACCAGGGCCTCCTCTCTCACTCAGATTACGCACCAGAACACGATCACCTGGTTCAAGGACAACAACACCCTTCATGTGGCGGTCATAGTATCTCTTCCCTCGAGCACTTGACTGTTGACTATTCTCAGAGGCCAGTCGGTAAGCGTCCTTCATCCTTTGAGCCCACTTCTCAGCATAGCCTCTTGGAGACGTGGCTTCCTCTTCCTTTGCCAGGCCAAATATCATGTCCACAGGCAGGCGTGGGTGACGTCCATACATTAAATAGAAAGGCGAAAACCCTGTTGCCTCATGCCTGGTACAATTATAGGCGTGGATGACTTGTGGTAAGTGGTCTCTCCATCTTTCCTTCTCCTTTTCTCCGAGAGTTCTGAGCATTTGGAGCAAGGTTCGGTTGAATCTTTCCACGGGATTACCCTGAGGATGGTAGGGCGTGGTCCTGGAGTGACCGACTCCACTGAGTTGTTGCAGGGTCTTGAAGAGTTCATTTTCAAATTCTCGACCCTGGTCATGGTGCAATTTCCAAGGGTACGCAAACCGTGGAATGAAGTCCTCAAAGATTTTCTCTGCAGCAGTCTTTCCGGATTTATTTCTGGTGGCGTAGGCTTGGGCGTACCTTGTAAAATGGTCAATAACAACCAGAATGTATTCGAAGCCTCCCTTGCTTTGCTCCAAGTGAAGATAGTCGATGCAAACCAACTCTAGGGGTGATGTAGTGGTAATGCTTCCCATTGGAGCCCTGATATGTGAGACTGGCTTCTTCTGCTTGATGCAGGGACATTTTCTTGTTACATAAGCTTCAACATCTTGCTTCATGTATGGCCAGTAGAACCGGTCCCTGGCTAGTCCCAAGACCCTTTCTGTCCCCATATGGCCCATCTCGTCATGGAGGTGTCTCAACACCAGAGGTCGGTACTGGTCAGGCAAGACGAGCTGACTCCTCTGGCTTGTTCGCCGGTACAGCAGACCATTTTCCAGATGGAGTTTCTCCCATTGGTGTAGCATCTTTCTCGCAAGGCCACTAACTCCCTTTTTCATGTCGTTGGTCAGTGTGTTAGTGGTCTCTTTCAGCTGGATGACTTGACTGATGGCAGGATCATCTCGTTGAGATTTAATGAGCTCATCATGGGGGATGGTTGGGAGTAGCTCTGTTGACTGTGAGGTTGAGCTATCTTGTGACAGGTTCAGGACTGCCACATACGCAACATCCTTCTGCTTGGCGGCGTGACTGCCTTCCCACGTTGCCAGTATGATGTCTTTGGACAGGTCCTCTGTGCAGGCGTCAACGTAGTTGTCAATGTCTAATGGCATGCGGGACAAGGTGTCGGCATCCACATTAATCTTGCCCGGTCGATACTTGATTTCAAACCGGAAGTCCGCTAGCTCACCGACCCATCGGTGGCCGACAGCATTCAGCTTAGCGGTGCTCAACACGTAGGTTAATGGGTTGTTATCCGTGTACACCAAAAAGTGGGGCGCGTAGAAGAGGTAGTCTCTGAACTTTTCGCATATGGACCACTTTAAAGCCAGGAACTCAAGTTTCCCTGAATGAAGGTTGTAGTTCCGCTCTGCTGGCGTCAGCGTCCTGGACCCGTATGCAATGATTCTGAGCTTCCCTCCCTGGCGCTGGTATAGCACCGCACCAAGACCTTGTTGTGACGCGTCTGTGTGCAGCACGTAAGGGAGATCAAAATCAGGATACGCTAGTACTGGGGGGTTGGACAGAGTATGGATGAGCTGGTCAAGGGTTCTTTGGTGCTCTTCAGTCCACTGTATCGGGGTCCTGGATGACATTTGGGCTCCTTTTCCCCGTTTCTGTCTGGGCTGAGGCACGGTGGTGACAGGGTTTTTGGATTGCAAGAGCTCATACATCGGTTTGGCAATTTTAGAGAAATCTTGAATGTACGTTCTGTAGTAGCTTAAGAATCCTAGAAGCTTACGGACCTCTCCGACGGTGTTGGGGGTCTTACTCCTCAAGGCCTGAATGGCTTCCAGGTCCTTGGGGTCTAGCCGCACTCCCTCAGCAGAGACCAGCTTCCCCAAATAACGAACTTCCTTTTTGAAGAGCTCGCACTTGTTTGGCCTGAGCTTTACGCCGTGGCGTTGGAGCGCCCTCAGCACTCGTCTCAGCGACTCTACATGGTCTTCAAAGGTCTTACTATAACAGAGAACGTCATCCAAATATGGTATGCAGCATTCGTCTCGCAAGGAGTCAAGCATTTCCTCCATGCTTCTCTGGAAAGCAGCTGGGGCGTTTGAAAGCCCAAAGGGGATGCGCACCCACTCATACAAGCCCCATGGAGTGATGAAGGCGGTCATGTGTCTCGACCCTTCTGTGATGAAGCCTTGATGATAGGCTTTTCCCTGATCCAAAATTGAGAACAGGTTGTAGCCACCCAGCGTGTCAATGAGGTCTTGAATACGGGGAAGTGGGTGTCTATCTGGAACTGTCTTTTGGTTCAGGAGCCTGTAATCTATGCATAGCCGCAAACTTCCATCCTTCTTGCGGACACAAACCACTGGTGCGGAGTATGGGGATTTGGACTTTACAATCCACTTCTTTGCCAGTAAGTCTTGGATGTACTCCTTAACTTCCTTGTACAGTGGTTTGGGAATTGCTGTATAGCTCCTCTGTACTGGGATGTCATCCTTCAGGGTTATCCCCATTTGGAGGCTTGGAATGCACCCCATGTCATCTTCATCCTGAGCAAACGCATTTGACTCCTCGTAGAGCATTTGTTGGACTACAGCTTGGTGTTCGTCACTTAGGTGGCTTATATCGACAGGAGGAGACCACCGCTTGAATGGTTGTTCTTGTTGGTTACTGTTGTCTCCATCGACAGGAACAGGTAAGTCGACGTTGCTGATCTCGACGCTATCCATCTGATCTGTCTCCACAATCTTGTCGATCGGCTGAATACTGCCCAACATTGTGAAGTTGTTCAATGTCACATCGTGTTGGGTGTGGTTACCCACAGGAATCTCCACATAGGGCTGCCTGACGTGGTGGATTTCGACCAAGCCATCACCAATATCTAGCTCCTCCAGTCTCGGGTCTGGATGGTTGACCTCGAACAGTGCCACAGAGGACGTGAAATCAGCAGGCACCTTGCACTTGATGCGAGCGACATGGCCTGGGCGGACGACAATGTCTTGACGTCCAACTCTCACCACTGCATGGTGCTGGTCGGGTTCCTGGGTCTGTATCAAGTTCACAATTGTCCCTGCTTGGTCATTTTCAATCTGTATGGCCTCTCCCAGCAACTTGCCAATAATCGCAACAACTTCAATGTCACTCTCCTGCCCTAGGATGAGCTCTTCAATGACGTTGAAGCCCAATATCGGTCTCACAAGGCTCACACGGCTGACCAGGAAGGGTACTCTGATGGCGAGATTTGGATCATCGTTGCCAGGTAGGTTAAAGGTGAGTTCCACCCATCCATCATATGGGATCTGTCCTCCATTGGCTGCAGTGAGATCCAGTGGTCTGCTTCCTATGAGTTCACTGAGAGGGCGCACTTCCTGTTGAGGTAGGTATTTGTGTTTCCATGGCTTGTCAATAATACTGACTTGGGCCCCAGAGTCGAGCAGAACCGTCACAGCGTATCCACTTAGATTGCATTTCAATAAGCACTTCTTGCCAATTAGCTTAGCTACTCGCTGCGATGGTGACTTGTCATCAGCCGATGAGTGAGAAGGGGCGGCAAGATGGTGATTGACCTGCACTGCTACTGGTGTGGTATTGTCTGGATGGGACTGAAGGCTGGTGCCGGTCACAGGTGGTCCCTCTGCTGTGACCGGGGGGAGTTTCCCGACGGCTTAGGTCTCTTCAGGCACCCAACAGCACGGTGCCCCTCTTCTCCACAGGCGAAACAGTGGTTGCAGTTGGGACGGCCATTTGCA
Source organism: Electrona antarctica (assembly GCF_951216825.1). NCBI lineage: Eukaryota > Metazoa > Chordata > Actinopteri > Myctophiformes > Myctophidae > Electrona > Electrona antarctica. Next base: position 20,820,178 of record NC_136807.1, on the reverse strand, counting down.
ACACAGTTAGGGCAGCCATATGGTCTTTCTTTCCTTACTTGTCGAGTCTGACTCTGTTTAGTGGAACACTGACAGGTGGACTGGGGCTGAGGCTCAGGTCTTGACGGATTTGATGCAGCTTTTGATTGTAGGGAGGTTACGACTTCCGTCAGAGCTTGTACTTGAGCGCTGAGTTTTTGGATGAGCTCATCTTTAACTTGCGTGTCAGGAGCAGGCTTCTCTTTGTTCACTTCATTGGTGGTCACTTCACCACTGTGAGCTTGAGCTGACTTGGGGCGATTGCTGCGTCCCAAGCGTCGCTTCCTCTCACTTTCTTCACTTGTCGTTTTGTTGACTTGTCTTAGAAGTGCATCATCTGTGACTGCAGGGTCTGAGAGGAGTGGCTTCAACTCCCTCCTGATATCATCATGTTTCTCATTCAGGCCCTGATAAACTGTGCGAAGGAAGACATTCTGAGCTGTTTGTGCTTCGTACTTGATATCAGAGTCTGTCTGTTTTGACATAAAGATCACTTTTTGTTTGAGCCCCATCATCCTGTAGAGAAACTGCTGTGGTGTTTCATGTTCATGTTGTTTGGCACTTATCAGTTCCTGGAACAGCTCAGTACTGCTTTTCTCTCCCAGATGAGACTGTAGGAAGCTCTTCAGCTCGGCTATGGTCATGTCATCCTTGCTGCAGAGCATATCCTTGAAGTTTCCAGGCTTTATGATGCGAAACACTGCTCGTATGATTTCACCCTCAGTGTGCATTTCTCTCAGTCCTTGGTCAATCTGCTTGCTGATATTGCTGTAGGTTACTTCGGATGCATTATCACCAATCTGTCCACCATGCACCTTGAATTCCTTCTTCTGGAGGAAGGGTAGGTCTTTGAGGGCAATCATACTTCCAGTATGGTGATCATGGGTGGGATGGGAGGATGTTATGACATGTGGACTGCGGGACTGGTAAGTGTGTTGTGTGTCAGTTGTGGTGTATGGACTGTGGGACTGGTGAGAAACAGTGGGTTGAGTGTGGGTTATGGTGTGTGGGCTGTGGTGTGTGGACTGGTGTGAATCAGTGGGAATGGTGTCAGTTAAGGTGTGTGGAGTAAGTGAAGCCCCACCCTGTTTAACCTTTTTGCGCAAATCATCATAAGTAGACATCAGCTTACTGATTTGTAATTCAAGGGCATCAGTTTGAGCGGCCAAATCAAATGGTGCAATGTCAGAGTGTGTACCCGTGACATGTGTGTCAGTGTGGACACTCTCAGATAAGTGTGATGAAACATTAGCATCAGAAACAGCATCAGATACAACAGATACATCAACATTTGCTCCAGCGCCGGTACTAAAATCACTCTTAGTACGCTTATCAATAATTTCAGCAATAATGTCTAGCATACATCTTAACTCCGAAATGCCCTGATCATCTGACTCTAGCAAATCGGTGCTCTCCATGTAGGAACACAAAAAATCAATACAGCTCTCTTCATCCTGGTTGACCAACTTAGCTTGAGTAGGCCCTCGTGAAACGACTTTGGCAAGCTGTAGCAGTTCATCTGAAGAAAGGTTGAATAGCTTCTTCTTTATGGTCCAGGTCAGCGTTTTCCTCTCGTTGTCTGCCATCGTGAACATCAATCAGACACCCTCAGCTCGTGAAGTCCTTGCTCTGGCCGCAGTCAGACGCTCTCGACTCTCACAGCTCCTCGCTCTGACGATGAAGCACCCTGGCCACAGGTTCAGGAATCACTGGATCGACGTCCTACTCCGACCATCAGGTGGCGCCGATCCCGGACGAGCCCCCACAAATCTGTTACAGGTCTCAGTTGTAAGACCCATATGCAGATGAGTTTTGCTGCTGGGAAGCCCTCCTATGCCTGATAAAACAGGAATAAAATGAATAGGACAGGTGACGACGGTGTTGTCCTTTTAGCCTCCTCATGCAGAATGAGGAAGTGGGTCAGTCCATTCAACAAGTGCCTCTGAAAACGAAGCGAGTCGCCACACTGCCCCCTAGTGGTGGAAACACTAGGAAAGTTCCACTGTGTAGTGTCATTGAGCTTGGAATAAACCAAGATATAAATGCATTGTCCAATCTTGCTCATGCATTGTCCATTCTTGCTCATATAGCAATATTCTTTTCACAAAAACAAATAACATCTTCAAAATCATAACAAAATAAAATACAAACATAAATGTGACCATACATTTTGTGTGCGTCACATTTGCACAAATCTCTCCATGCACAACACCTACTGCATGCCTGTCCAGACATAACGCACTATGTTGCATCCATGCAACTGTCATAATTACCGTACAGTTTGCATTTGCATGAAATACCACGTTATTGCACAACATTTCACTGTGATGCAAATTACATCACATTCTAGGCCACTCACACACACACACACACACACACACACACACACACACACACACACACACACAGGGCGCAGCAGTACAGTACGGTACAGCACAGTACAGTATGGTACAGTATGGCGCAGTATGGTACAGTACAGTACAGTATTGTAAAGTACAGCACAGTACAGTACAGTACAGTATGGTACAGTACAGTATGCTATAGTACAGTACAGTATGGTACAGTACAGTATGCTATAGTACAGTACAGTCAAAGAGTCATTTGTTTTGTGTTGTCAATTGTTTTTAATTATTAATAATTGTTGCATGTGGGAGGACCACAATGGAAACTAGAAAAAATGCCCCTCGGGGGAGGGGCACAGGTCTCCCCAAGGACAATATAGCGTTTGTGATGTTTGGACAAAATGTGTAGGAGTAATATAAGTATATATTTTGCAATGATCTGTCGTCTGGTGGTTGTATAACAGGGCAAGTAAAATAAATATATAACACTTAACAGTGTATTCATAATGTTTGGTAATGCACATACAAAGTTGTACACAGATCGGTGCAGTTATTGGTGAAAACATGAATTGCCTTATTATAGCGCCACCATGAGGCTGATTAGAATTTTTTAAAGTGGCATTTCTTCCTCTGCCTAGTGGGAATGTGAGTGCATAATTTCACGGAAATTGCACGCTGTGTTCAAGATTTGAGGCATTTTGTTCAAAATGGACCAATCCTGCAAACTTTGGAAGGCAATCTTAGCCAATCCGGATGGAATATTGGAAAGTGGACATATCTGTGTGTTGATCACATGACTATGGAGATATTGTATACCGATTTGCGTGATGTATGGATAAAATGTGTATGAGTAATGTACAAAAATGTGTTTTGCAAAACTCTGCCTCATGGTTGCGCTATAACAGGGCGAATTTGGGGCAGAGGTTCGTCGTTGGCATCCAGGGAGTGTGTGTGTAGAGTTTGGTATAGACTGGCCAACGGTGCCAGAGATTAGCTGTACAGTGACGGACGAACGCACACACGGACGGATGGACGGATGGAGTGCAAAACTTACTCTCCCCATGCCTTCATCACGGGTGTTTTCTGTTTATCCTCAATCTGCTATAACCTTTTCATTTCATCCTTTCATGCAGGTTTGTGCTCTTCAAAAAAGAAAAAAACTAAACTAGGCCTATAGCGGAGATTAAAGTTAGAATTACGGGTTAGGGAATTAATGTCGTCACTGGAAATAACTGAAAGGTAAGCTCCTTCACTGTCCAGTGGGAAAACTAGTGATATACTGTACAAACATTGACAGGTTAAGAGGTTTCCACTGATAGGGGTGTTCCAAATGTTGGTCAGGAGGAGGTAGAGCGGCCCCTTGGGAATCGGAAGGTTGGTTGATCCCAAGCTCCCCCTGGGTTAGTGCCAATAAAGTGTCCTTGAGCAAGAACCCTAACTGCTCCCAATTTGAGCAGGTTGGTGCCTTACTTGCATGGTTTCCTCCGCCGTTGGTGTATGAATGTGTGTGAATGAGTGAATGTAATGGACATTGTAAAGTGCTTTAGAAAAAGATGTTGTATACAGTAAATGCACTGTAGCGCCTAAAGCCCATTATTAGGCGGTACTGGTTGCCAACAGCCAGGATTGAAGTTATGACGGGTGCTCCAGGAAAATGATGTCCAAACATGTCCATTCAGTTGAAGTATATTTATTAGCTGCCAAAGCCCTATACTTTTACATATAAATAAACAAGTCAAAAGAATATACCGGTAGACAATGAGCCCTCCAAACACCGTCTAAAAACTGTTTGCCTTTGCATGTCAGCAACACCTGCACCTGATTAGGGCCAGGGTTAAATACCCCTCCCTGTAACCATGGCAACCAAGGCCTTGATTGGCAAGTCCTTCAATGACAGCACAGAATAGATGCATGGCTCAAATGGCTCTTACATGCACCATTTAACGTTTGGTTCTATATGCTTTTCCAAAATCACATCAACCTACACTGCATGTGTGCAGTCTGCAAACTAGTACCACATAATATGATCAATTATTCTCATGTCAGGAATGGACTGCAGCAGGAAGGAAGCATTATGTAAACTCTGACACCCCAGTTGGTGAGGTGTAACTATAGAAATGAACTGTGAAGCAGTGTTTTATCTATGGGGTGGGTGGCAGGCATGGAGCCTGTTGTTCATCTCATTTAATGAGCATCTGGGAGACCTCAGAGATGGATCCACCTTTCTCCACAGAGTGAGACTTCACTGAATGGTGATAATAATGATGCATAAATATTATTATTCTCATTATTATATTCTTAACGGCATAATTGAAATGGGTGCTGGATCAGACAAATAAAATAATTATAACTGAGCTAGAAATAAACATTATGGCATTATATCAATAGCACTATGAAACTACAGACACATAAATACAAAGAGTAGTATACTGAACTCTCTGTACAGAATTTATTATGCAAACTCAAAATATATGTTATTTAATATGCTGAGATTATGCAAACATTGGATATTGGCAACAGATGTATACATTTCGCTGTGAACGACATGTCTTAATAATCAAAGGCTTAATAATGACCATCCACAGGCATGATCTCTCCTCCTATAGTATGGTATACCTCCACCAGTGCTTTATATAGGTCTATCCATAACCAAAAGGAAGCAGGGCTGTGGTTTAGCACATAGGACCTCAAACGGTAATTGAACAGGTTTTACACTCAAATTGTATTTTATTTTTGTTTGTACACAAATGCACATTCCCTATTCTGGGGTGAACATGTGGCAGAAATGGCAGATATACAAGCTCACAATGCATAGATGTGCTATATTTTTTAGGTTTAATGTTTGTTTTTAGTTCAATGTTTGTTTTAAAAACGCCATTGACAATGAAGGGAAAATTTGCGTCATCTTGTCCCTAACACAAACATTAAATGCCATAAACAATAAAGAGAATTTAATGTTTGTTTTGACACCGTCTGTTTTACATCACCATTACATAACATCACCTAATCAACATGAGTTAGATTTTAATATATTAGCGGCAGTGCCCCTCACTTTACACGGGTGTGATTTGTGGACAAAGAGATAGAGGGAAAAAGGAGGGGAGCCTTGGGGGTTAAAATCAGCTTAACCCTATTATACTGTACATCGGATATTTGAAAATCAAGTTTAAAAAAATAATATATATTACAAAAATCTTGTATGGGGGATAAAAATATTCTGTGGCCAAATACATTGTGTTTTGGGGGTCCTTGACATCAAAATGATCAAAATGACCACTGCCATATGTGGGATTTTACTGTCAACTTGTAGTGGCCTGTGAATCTGACACATAGGTTAATGAAAATGCTTGTGTAATTAAGATATGGAAGACTGTTTAAGGAAAATACCAAAAGCCCAGTGACTGTTAAAATTGTCAAGCCGCAGGCTAACAAGACCGAGTTCTAAAATTGCCATTTCTCCAATGAAATGACAAAGATAAATCCAATTTAAATGTGCACATTCACATTACAGAGGTGGACTGCATCAGTAATAGAACAGCCTATTCTTTTCCTAAGGATTTGTAAATAAGAACCCTGTGGGTTCTATACTGTACATTACATCCATGTACAAATTTCACATGCTCATGTCTCCCTCTACAGGACATAATCAGAATGTCCTCTTTTGGCATTCAAACCATTTGTCCTTCTTCTAAAAACTATAGAATGGAATCAATATAATCCAGGGTATGACCATGCTCTATGCCACCCACCAGTAGTTGCTTCTCGTCTGCATGTTGCTTTTGTATGTTTTCTTTAGTTTGTTCCATCCCATGAACTGTGCAGAGCTTGAGGGTTGGTTTTGTCATGTGGGCACCTGGGCTACACCACACAAACGGTATGGCCATTTTCAAACAATACTGCAAATCATCTCTGCTTGAGCCACTTATGGGCCTCAACATTAATATATCAATTAGAGAAGATATGAAAGAACCATATTCACAGCATCTTACGTGCTTGAACAGCACAGATACAATTTACTTAAAGGGACCTTAAGTACAGTACTCAAGTAAATGTACTTTGTTACTGTCCACCACTGCCTCCAGGATATCTGTCTGGTGTGGAGACAGCATTAGACCTGGTTTATACTTTAGGCAGTACCAGTAAGACGCCCTGAGGTCCGCCTGGGTGACGGCAGACTGCCGGGCGAGTGTTGTCGGTCAGATCAACATATGGAATGAATTCTATACGGGTGTACAGGGTTTGATGAGGTCAGATCAACATAAGGAATGTCAGAACAGGTCGGCTCCATATACAGAGATCTAAGGGTGGCAGCGGGGGCAGTGTCTCGAGTTCACAGGGTTTGATGAGGGCGCAGCAGGTAGGGCCGGGCCTTCATTTTCTGGCCTGTTGAGAACTAGCTGCCAGGTGCAGCTGCACTAATATAGTATGCAGATCTAGGTGATGATCCAGTCTACTCCATGTATGGCTATAAATATACATATACTTATATATACTACATCATTGTATTGTGTCTGTGATGTATGAAAACAATTGATAACTATAAAGAAATACTTTCGTATTTCAAATCTAACTTTAACATTTGATGGAATATAAGTATATATATATTTTTTAATAATGCAAAGATGAACTGCAAACAAACACAACTTTCATATAATCGAGCATGCATTTTGTTCTTCTGTTCTCACACACTGTGTGTACAGTATGCAGTCCAAACTCATTACAAAACCATTGACAACTAAAGGGCGCATGAGTCATCATTGCATATCTGTCAGTGTCGACCGGGTGGAAATCAGTTCTTCTAGTGAATCCCACGTGCTGCTGCTCTTTTTTTACTTGTGGTGATGTAATTGCCAGATACTTCCTGAACACAAGGTTCATTCACAAAGCCCTCCCAATACCAGAACCAAGCTCCAAACAAGCGGTCTCCATAGCATCAGGGTTGTCCATGGACTTGTGGGTTTCCTTCTTGATGTTATTTTGTTTGAAGGGAGACAGGGAGGGGTGGGCTTGAGTTGTAAAAGTACTAGAATTTCGCCGCCCTTCGGGCGGCTCATCCTAGTTCCGTTGCAGCGCAATGGGAAGAAGGAAATTGCGAGATTTGACTCCACTTCATGTTTCAGCGGTGTTTTTAAACCCAGTATTGTGCCCTTCACATGTATTAACGGATGGGTATTATTATTATTTGTTGTATTTTATTTTCACATCAAAGCAAATTAAATTAAATTAAAATAAGCACACATGAAACTGCTTTTTACTGTTTTTGTTTACTTACAATAAGTTACTGTTTTTGGAAACCAAAAGATGTTGAGAATGGAGCAGAACATACTGTAGTATATTTTTGTGGGGACCTTGACTGCATTATAGTAGGCCTACAATCTTTTGGATTGCAGTGACCCCACATTGTTTCTTCGGGAACAATATTTGTAGTTACAATGAGGGCTACATGAGCCGAAGGGAGAGAAACACGTCGCCTCTCTCCAGTCCGTGCGTATGCTGCTGCTGGTGGCTGAATAACAACGGATCGCATCGCTGACTGACATAAACGCACAGTTACAAGTCAGAGGCACTTCAATAAGAAAACTCAACTAATAACGCTTGTGTGTGTTAATCTGCCCGATGCTGACGTTAGTATATAATGTTTAGATTGTTTTCCTCTTGTACATGCGTTTGTGGGCACAGTGGCAGGGGGTGAAAAGCCGATTTGTCCCATGGTGTGCACTGCGCAACTGTGCAGTGTAAAACATGCTGAAATCAAACCACACACACACACACACACACACACACACACACACACACACACACACACAGTCACTCAGTCACAAATCCTCCACAGTGTGATTACGTGTCTGCAGTGACACTGATGCGAGGTTACAATGAGTCCGTGGTGTGGTGAGACTGGGAAAGGAATAATGCGCGGAAGAGCTTGGCATCCGACTGCGCGCGTTGTGTCGATGAGATGGGCGCGTTGGGAAATACCGCACCGAAGCACACTCGCCTATTAGTTTGCATTGCATTTGCACAGTGCGCTCAGTGCGATATTTCCGAACGTGGCCGTTGTGTGTGTGTGGGTGTGTGTGTGTGGCTGGCTGGCCTGTGTTTTGCTGCGTGGGGATCGCCATGTGAGGGGGCTAGCCAATAAGGGGCCGGTGTTGCATGTGGAGAATTGTGTAGGTTAGTGTGTGTGGTGTAGCCGAACGGGGTGGTGAGAACATGAGGGGGATGTAGCACAGCAATCGGTGACCCCTACATTAAGCTGTGTTGCTCCCAGCATGCAGTGCAAATGCGTGTTGTAGCAACCGTAGCCAATGGGAAAACAGGATGCAGTGTTGCCAGGTCCGCGAATTGTAAGCGAGTTGTAAGTAGCGTGTTGAATGGCATTTTTTCTGGGCTTGTTTTCATAGACCTGGCAACAAATTAGGCGGGGGTGTCGGTGCTTGTGGCGTGTTTGTGTTTATTATTGATAGTGATATTGTTTGTGAGTCTGGACGGGAGGTGGCTTTAGTGCCATCTGTTTGCATTTCCATTAAGGATTTAACTGTGTAAATCCTATTAATGTATTTATTATCCCCTCACATGGCCAGACACCAATACATTTTGATAGATGTTTAGTTAAAATATTACTTATCTCTGCTGTCTGGAAGAAACAACAAGAATGTGCGGATATTTCAAATGGCCCCCAAGTAATTGGCAAAACGCCACGATTTTATTGATATAAACATATGCAAAAACATAGATTTTTTTGTTTTTAGTTTAGTTCAATTGATACAATCCGGAACACAATTGATTGATTGATTCATAATTAAAATAAACATATGCTCTGAATAGATTCAGAGCTAAACCCACAGAAATATTCCTTGACCAAACATTTCTTCTTCAGATCTCAAAGTGTTCCAGCCCCACTACTCTGTGGTTTATCAATTTCTGATTCTGTTTTAGTATTGGCCTTAAGTCTTTGGCAAATCACCACCAAACACTCTTTTTTATTTTGACACACTATGTCAAAATAAAACACGCTATGCTTGTAATTATATATTTTTATCCATAAAACGGATTAATCAATCAACTACACACAAACAGTAGTATTGTATATGATTTATTGCTACTTTTTAGGATACAAAAATAGGATGGGAAAAACTGCTTAAGGCAACACAATGACTAAGTGATTCACAACAGAACAAATAGAAGAAAACTCTATTAACAAGAAAAAACATAAGATAAGAGGAATAATCACCTTTGTGACCAAAGAGGTGGTGATCAAAGTTGTGAAATAAAGCAAAATAAACATATCAATATACATTTTCTTTTTTTAAGATTTAGGTCTCAGTTACGTTTAAACATGTTCTATCTATGATATATTATGATTAATGTTGACATTTGAATATTATCCATGTTGCCCTTATTCATATTCATTTTTAATAAAATAATAAAACGTATGTTCGAAATATCGTGTAAATGGCTCGAACTGCATAAAGAAAAACAGTTCAAGCTTGAAAACAAATGAGGCAGACTTACACACAACAAGACCATAGTATTATAGGCTATGCTGTATCATTCTAAAACATGGTCAGTCATTGAACACTTTCCATCTTGTATTTACAGAAAGGGAAACAAAATCTCTGGTATAGTTTACATTCAATAAATGTCAAATACATTGTGCTGTACATTGAGAGAATGGCTCAATGGCAAAAAAATAAAAATCATATAGATGTATTATCACTTTTATCAACATTACAAAATAAATCAAAATTTCTATCAGAATAGGTCCACATGAAATATCATCAAGTGTAGATTTTGACTTCATCATGTTTTGAATTAAAACTTTCTTTTTTCTGCAATCATATAAATGCATTTGGCACAAAGCATCCCAATTCAGTTACAAAAGTAGATCTTTTTATTTTACTAATGAAACTACCTGCTATGACTCATCAATGCTCGTTTTATCAGCCGATGAAATATCTCTACAGTGTATTTTGATATACTTACAGTACGCAAAAGGTGTGATGAGAAATTACTGTGGAAAATATGTTCCATTTGAGAATGTTGGATAGTCTTGGAAATGTAAAACACATTACAAACAAGAAAGAATACTTGAGACTACTGAACTCTGAATATATTGATTGTTGTTAGGCTACCAATGGACTCCAAATTCCATTGATATACTGTAAATGAACATAATAGAAACACGTTTTTTTATATACTCTGTACTTCTATAAACAACCACAAATACAATCAAAGAAATACAAATAGAATAGAGAAGAATTTCATACAAGTAAGAAAACATTCTAAAATGAGATATTTCGGATGCAGAACCATCAAGACAAAAACACAACCGCAGTTCAAAGGCTAAAATCCTTGAGATTTTACACCAAGTTTTGAATAATACACAGGCTAGTTCTGCATCAGTATCAAAGCATGGATCCCAATTCAAACATTTAGCCCATTTTAACTGTAGCATTACAGGCTCCTTGGGAAGGCAATTTGGCAAGTCACATGAATATGAAGCAACATACATTATACTAATATAAAATACATTATTCAAATGACTCAAATATTATAAAATAGAAAAAATCCACTTCATTTTCCCTTATTCAAAACGGTGCATATTAGCAGGCACAGTAATAATTCATTTGGAATATCATCAAGGCAGTGTGCATATCCCTTCATTTAAAAAACAAAAACAGAAAAAAAATGCACCTAAAATGAGATGATAAAGGTATAAGCTCAAGGTTTTTCTATTGGAAAACTGCATACAAAGTTGGCAATATATTACATGAAAGAGCTGGCATGTGCAAGAAGTAAGTAAGGCAGGTTTTTGGCCATAAGTGAGGATATTTTTGGAACTTCGGTGATACTCCTTGACAACCAAGAATTTGGTTGGACACAATTCACAATTTTAGATACTAAACTAGATAGGTGTGCTTATACAGTACAGTACTCGTCACTTGCTAAGGCTTGATGTGATTCGTTGTGAGCTTTTAGTTCTGCTATTTCTGGTGATTATCACCGACCTGCAACACATTTTCTTTTTGTTTATTTTAAAACAAACATTGCTTTGTTAAGACATAAATGCCAAAACCTAGGGCACGTCCTCCAACTGGTTGACCAAGAAAGCGAAAAAAATGAAAGGGTGATTGTTGTTCAAATTGAGGCAGAAATTATGTGTTAACTGCCTAAGAACTTCACACCCACACAGAAATCATTCAAAGTGAACCAAATCACACTATAACTGTTACTGTTAATTTAACTCAGAGAGAACAAATGGAAACAAAATGGGCTATGATCGGGCCATTTAATTCCTTCTGTACAATCTCAGAGTTAAATTACATCAGGCTTTTAATGTTTATGATGGCAGGGAGTTTAATATGTTTTATCTTCACTATCAAAGAGGGGGTGAAATACTGTGTGTGTGTGTGTGTGTGTGTGTGTGTGTGTGTGTGTGTGTGTGTGTGTGTGTGTGCGTGTGCGTGTGCGTGTGTGTGTGTGTGTGTGTGCGTGTGCGTGTGTGCGCGTGCGTGCGTGTGGTGGACAGAAACGTATAGTACATTTACTTGAGTACATTTCAAAGACAAACATTGTACTTTTTTCACTCTTCACTCATTACATGTCTACGAGCAGAAAAAGTACATTATGAATTAACCACTTCAGCCCCATTTCAAATAAAGTGAAAATCCGAGCATGTAGATCATCTATTTTCACCAATATTTATATTTTTTGAAAATGTATGGGAAATTGGGGTAATGTTTGTCATCTGTACTTTTGCACAAAAAAGGTACTCCACTACTTTAACTTAAGTACAAATTTCAGACAATTTTCAGAGCAACTTTCACTTGTAGCTGCATAACATTTGACCAGGAGATACTTTGCCCACCACTGGTGTCACCACACTGTGGGTGTGATAGAAGTTCCTGCTCCGGTTCTTCCTCTATGTCTGCCCTCTGGCCTGCACACCGGTCAGATCCTTCCTTATGATCTCATTCACTGTAGGAGAGCGAGAGAGAGGGGGAGGGGGGAGGGGGTTGGGGGAGGTAGTGGGAGAAAGAGAAATCAGTATTTTGGAGCAAAATTTCTGTAGACCAGTGGCTCTCAAACTGGTATTGCGTGACACTGTTTTCTCAGGCCTGCTCCCGCCCACAGTTTATTTTTGACTGCCTGCAGCAAATTTAAAGTACTGTCTGCTCCTGCATTATTTACATTGGGACCCAAATACAGTACAAACAGAAACACAGAATGAGGCAGAGACGGCATTACAGCACCACAGACAGTGACACAGTGGGCTGAGCTATTATTAATAAATTGATGTATATACCTGTTGGTAACAATCTTTCAAAATTACATTCTCCTCTTCCAGTTAGTTTCCATTTTTGTCAATAACAAACAACTGCGAAATGCATTCAAATGTCAAGCCTGCGTTAAAAACGCCTGCGTTAAAAAAGCTACTACTAAACTACTGCTCTCACAAGATTTGCATTGGGCCCTGTCTGTGGGATGCCAATCTCAATGCAGGGCTCTACACTGGTGTGCTGTGAGAGAAGTCCAAGGTTGTCTTTGGATTTCATGACCACTATACAGTAATTATTGCAGAATACGACTATAGGCTACAAAAATGAAGAATTACTTCTTCTTTTTTTGAGTGGTGTAAACCACTCCAACAACTGGCTTTGTACCCGTGTCTGTTCGTACCAAAAAAAATCACACCCGTGTGAACTGAGTGGTGTAATATAGCCTGTCTGACGTAATGAAATCATGTCTGACGTAATGAAATCACACCCGGGTGAACAGGGTGAACATAGCAACCATGCTCATTTTTTCTGCACAGACTAACAAAGACTAATGAAATCACACCCGGGTGAACAGGGTGAACATAGCAACCATGCTCATTTTTTATGCACTAACAAAGCCAGTTGTAGGAGTGGTTTACACCACTCAAAAAATGTACCTGTGTCTGTTCGTACCAAAAAATGAGCATGGTTGCTATGGTCACCCAGTTCACACGGGTGTGATTTCATTACGTCAGACATTACGTCAGACCACAGTTGATCAGTCTATATAAGACCTTACACCACTCAGTTCACACGGGTGTGATTGTTTTACTATATCAGTAGTTTGTGCGCTCTCATTTCCCAATACAGAGCTAAATTCTATATAGCTTGAGGAACCCAATCTGGGTACCCAAGGAAAAACAGCACACTCTTTTCCATTGAATTCACAGTCTGCCTCGAGAGACTATGAGGAACCAAATAGAATAGGGCGCCACTTCTCCATTGAACTCAATGGACGCGTTTTTTTCACTATTTTGGGCATGTCATTGCTATATCTTTGCGATTTTGACTTGCCCACTGCTGGGCATTGGACACACAGTTTGAAACTGCTGCACACAACTGTAGAGATTTGTGTGACAGGCATAAGCATTTATGAAAGTGAATTAATATTACTTGTACCTCTGCACTGCATTGGCACTGAATCATCACTAGGGGTAGAGCTACACTTATAAGCAATCACTTCCTGTTCTGCTGCAGATAGCTCTTCTCTCTGTGTGTGTGTGTGTGTGTGTGTGTGTGTGTGTGTGTGTGTGTGTGTGTGTGTGTGTGTGTGTGTGTGTGTGTGTGTGTGTGTGTGTGTGTGTGTGTGTGTGTGTGTGTGTGTGTGTGTGTGTGTGTGTGTGTGTGTGGGGGGGGGGGGGGGGGGTCAGTGTTGTGGTTCTAAATATAGAGACAAGGTGCGTGGGGGGTACATACCTGTGTCATGTATCGGGGTGTGGGGTGGGGTGGGGAGGGGGGCACGGTTTACAAAATTCAAAGAGGTGTGGAAAGTACCAGCTTTGAAAAGTAGGGCCATGTGAATTGTGCCAGTTGAGATGTTCCACCTTCACAAAGTGACATCACAAAACAGATTGTCTCGAAAATCGTTGAAGTGACATTTTCCCCTGTGTACTGCGCACACGGGGGAAACCTGTAGTAAGCGTGGAGGAATGTCTAGTATGTGTAATATGTTGTCTCTCCAGATAGGCCACATCCTCTGTGTGTGCTGATCTGGCCCATTGTGTATGTGTGTGTGTGTGTGTGTGTGTGTGTGTGTGTGTGTGTGTGTGTGTGTGTGTGTGTGTGTGTGTGTGTGTGTGTGTGTGTGTGTACAGTGGTACAGTGACATCAGGGGCTGGTGCCACCGCCCCCTGTTGTGCCTCAGGGAGCTCATTAGGGTCGATGAGTAATACGAGTGCTTCAAAGTGGGCCAAAAAAGCTTTTTACCGTCTAGCCATGTAATTACAGTCTACATGATATCACGAAAGATTTTGTTTCCATGGCAATGCTTTAGGGCTGTGATTCTGGGAGATCTAATGAAAATAGTCACATGATGAAAGGAAGAACTCTTAATTAAACATTACGTTAGTTTGCAGTTTGAGGGTATGAATTCTCATAGTAAACTATTTTCAAGAAGCAAAAGAAGAAAATAATAAAATAATAGCTGTCATGCTCCTGTCAACAAACTGAACATCTAGAAGAGGGTCTGTGTGTGTGTGTGTGTGTGTGTGTGTGTGTGTGTGTGTGTGTGTGTGTGTGTGTGTGTGTGTGTGTGTGTGTGTGTGTGTGTGTGTGTGTGTGTGTGTGTGTCCTTTGAATTGAATTAAATTGTAATTAGGTAGTCAATGATGTCACAGATATGACTTTAACATCATCATCAATAACATCATCAACATGATGTCCAAGATCCACATCGACGCCATGTCGTTACGTTATTAGACCGTGTCTTGTTTTGTTTTTTTGTTCACATGCTGACACGTAAAGAACCTCACGGTTATGCTGGCTTTGTGTAGTTCTATGAATAGAACTACACATTAAGTCAAATCAGGAACTATCACGCCTGCACAGAACCATTTTCAAACAAATCAAAGCATATAAAAGCCAAAACATCCATTAAAACAACAGCTGTCAGTTACTGCAACAATTATCAATATACACCTGATCCAAAATAATGCAAGAGAAATGGAGGTGCAATGTATTCTGTTATAGTTTGAGAACTAAAGGACTGTGACAGAAAATACTATAGTTTCTTCCTGCATTGAAGTCGACCGGATATAGAGAGACAGAGTGGATGTGAGAAAGAGGGAGAGATGGTTGGTTTGTGATAACATATCACGGTCACTTTCTCACTGCCTTACTTTCTACCTGATCACTTGCAGATGTGAATAAGAAAACACCATTAGGGCAGGTTAACACTAAGCACATTTTATAGCCATAGCTGTTGCCCAGAGTGCTGCAGAAGCTGTAGGAGTGGTCCAAACTAGGCACACTGCTGTCGTCACGTCTTTCAACGTCCCTGTTTATTTTAGTCTCTAGTGGAATTCCCTCTGACACCTAATGCCTTAAAGAAACTTTCATCTCGCCCAGCGGTGCCACAAGACTTTTCCTGAGCATAAAACAAGCTTAGAGAGGCAACGGGAGCTCCACAGCGGGGCAACATACAGTGGGGCTTTACTAAAGTCTAATGAAGGGTTGGCACCGAGCGGCCATTTGAGGCTGGCCCGGGGAACACTCAGACACGGGTCTGTACAATAGGTGAGTGTCTAGCTCCCAGAGTTTTCACCAATAAGCTGGTTTGTTTACCAGCCGACGGTGGGAGGAGGCGGAGAGACACACTCTGTACAGTAGCTGACTCAGTTGCTGCACACTGCCCACTGTGAGATGGAATGGGCACAGTGTGTGTGTGTGTGTGTGTGTGTGTGTGTGTGTGTGTGTGTGTGTGTGTGTGTGTGTGTGTGTGTGTGTGTGTGTGTGTGTGTGTGTGTGTGTGTGTGTGTGTGTGTGTGTGTGTGTGCGCGCGCGCATATATGCGTAAGTGCATGCGTGTGTGTACATACATGTGTGCCTGTAACTACACTTGTGTGAGTGAGTGTATATAGCCTTTATGTTAACAGTTTGGATGTGTTTTGGAAGCGTTGCTAGAAGATTGTAATAGCAACACAAGTTAAGGACACACAATCAATAGTAAAGCGAAACCTTCAATCTCACATTACCCCAGCCTGCAGTGTACCTCAATCTGACAAATAATCTCCATGCTGTAAGTAATATTACAGAAAAAATACAATAAAAATACCAGTTTCTTAACTAATGTAATTGACTGTGTTATACGATTGATCACAGGTTCACAGAAGTTTGGTATAACAGGGGATAAGTCAAATGACTGATTTATATGTGTTATGTGGTATGTCGAAAATAGCACATCTAATACATTCACACATGATGCCTTGTGAGCTTGTAGATCTTCTATTTTTCAGTGTGCAACTAAGTATAATTTACCCTTAAGGTGCTTTAGAGCTGTTTGATCTAGCTTCTTTAAATGGGATGTAAGTGAGCTGAAACTAATGCCTGTTCACCAGGCTGTTTTTGTGTGCTTTATCTCTCTGGTCCTGGTCTACCTGCTGGAACAATCTCACCTGCTCCACTGCCTCTGGGCTTTATTCCATATGCATTAAATCTCTCACTTTCAGTCTTTGTAGGCCATGACGGCAGTTCTTAGCCTGCACACAAACTACCGTATGTGACTCTTAACTTTTGCTGGCTACGCCAGTGGTTCATAACCTGTTGCTCATAAACTTTCAGCCTTTGGCCATGCCAGAAATTCTTAACGTCTGTGATCCCAGGGACAAGCGCATTTCTATAGGTGCTCACTAATTCACCTCTGGCCGAAATTGGGCAAAAAACGGCCATAGCCAGTAGCCACTAGCCCAAATGTGTTGACATCATCACATTTGTGATGACAGCTATGGCCGTTTTAGCCCAATGAGTGTTTTTTGTGCAAAACTAATGCTTGGAATGGATTCAGCATCATGAAAACCCCCTAGTTTGACACGTCACATGCTACATAAAGCATGATGAAATTTTGCCTTCTATAATGGTATGGTCACATATTTTGCCAATTATGAAAATTGCTCAACATATGAAAGTTAGCATCCGGCAGTTTCTACCATAGAGTAATAAAAGGATAGAGGCCGAATCTGAGCGTTAGCCCCTGCTATAATGCTATATATCCCGCCGCAGCCGCCTGACATGGTGAACATCCCGAATTCACAGTAAAGCAGAGAAAACTAGAAAAAGTGCCCTTCTGGGCACAGGTCTCCACCAGGAGGATAGGATTGTGTGAGATGTTTGGCAAAATGTTTAGGAGTAATTTGTTAGTTAGTTTTTTGCAACAATTTTCTTCATTTTGTTGAGGAAATGCAGAGCCAGATCACTCATAGCATGAGGATAGAATTCTGGATGAGCAGGACATGTGCAGCATTTTGTACAAAACGGGCCACTCCTGAAAACTTTGGAAGGCAATGTTAGCCAATCAGTGTAGAATCTGAGAAATCCAACAGACTCGTCTTGATCACATGACTACAGAGATCATGTGTACCGATTTGCGTGACATTTGGATGAAATCTGACTATCGGCCTCATGGTGGCGCTATAACCGGCAGATGTGGAGGGATGCAGGGACAATGTTTTTCCATGGCCTCTAGGGAGTGCGCATAGATCGATGCAGTTATAGCTAAAAACAGGAATTGGCCTGTTATAGCGCCACCGTGAGGCTGATTTGGGGGAAAAATTAGTGGCATGTCGTCCTCGGCCTAGTGGAAATGTGCGTGTATAATTTCACGGAAATTGCACACTGTGTTTGTGATTTGTGGCATTTTGTTCAAAACGGACCAATCATGTGAGCTTTTGGAAGCCAATCTTAGCCAATCAGGATGGAAGATGAAGACTCTCTCCCCATTCTCAACATGAGAAATGAGGTTATGATCTCTACACACACTCAACCCCAGTTATTGAAAGCGGATTGTTATTTCTAACATGAATCTGGTTTAATTGCACACAGATCATGAATTGACCAGTGCGTCACTAATGATTGGTTGGGAATCATTCAGCTTTGGAAAGAGACCCTTCAATAGGATTTCTTGGGTATATGTATGACAGTTTGCTTGTGTGGGAGGAGGTGCTAACCAGGTTCTGGCTTAATTCAAATGAAATACATGACTTCCATTTAACGTTCTTTACAAAAGGTGAGACACCATTCAGGCTACCTGAGGGATGTGACAGTTACTGACACATAACTGTGATGAAACCAGGATGTGGCACACATATTTTCAAAGATGAGTAACTAGTGAAACACAGCCAACACAAACAAAATGTCTTTGATTGTTTCAGATATGGGCTTTATCTTCTCTTCCTGAAAAAATAAATGACTTGAATTTGGGGCAGTGCCTTATTCTGTCTTTGGAGGTACACTACAAATGACTCAGCAGTCATATTGTACAGTACACCTGTCATGAACAAAAATGAACTGAACTCAGTGGCCCTCACTCAGTGTGTAATCTATTACTTAAACCTGTGTCACCTGTGTGCAAGCATTAGTTGTTGTAAATGTCACTCATTTTATTGTCTTGATAATTTCTGTATGAAGCAGGTTTAGCTAAAGTAATTAGCCTGTAGTGCCTGGGATAAAACGGGGGCAATTAACACCAAACAACTATAAACTAAGCAGTTAGTGCTTTTATGAGATTTCCAGGGACAGCGTGATATTCTATGGGGAATTGGGATGAAAGGCAGAACAAAGACCAGAAATGGGGGCACCTTGGTGGGAAGCTGGCTGATCGTCACCATCACCTAACCTTGTGAAGATCAAACAGAGCTGGAACAGTATGCGTCTGTCCCTGTTAATTCACTGTCTATAAACTTTGCTGCTGTTTACTGAGGAGGGAAACCCTGTTAGTTCCATCCAAAAAATACAAATTCCACTGTTGGCTCATTTTTCTTCGTTTCACTTTTTCCATTGAAACGCGCACGCAGCCCCTTCCCTTTTCCTGCGGACTACCCTCCACCCTCACGCTATCTTACAGGGATCAGGCTGCATTTCTGGAGGAGAGCAGCTGCAAATAGGAATTCGGTGTGCCAGATTGGCAGAATCCCGCTGCTGGAAAAAAATCTAATCCTCTGGTGGGTTCCCCCGCAGAATTGAGGGGCGTAAGGCCAAAGGGAAGCCCAGGCCAAGTATAACAAACAAAGAGGCTTTCCCCGGCTCTCCCAGGCAGCCGTTCCACTGTTTGACAATGGTTGCCATGGAAGTTGTTTTTCACATCATAACAGTGTCAACATATCCAGGCGGTGAGGAGAGCTGACACTTTTTTCTCCCTCCCTCTCTCTCTCTCTCTCTCTCTCTCTCCCTCTCCCTCTCCCTCTCCCTCTCCCTCTCTCTCCCTCTCTCTCCCTCTCTCTCCCTCCCTCTCTCTCTCTCTCTCTCTCTCTCTCTCTCGCTCTCTCTCTCTCTCTCTCTGCAACAGAGACAAAAAACAAAAAGCAAATGCTTGTTTCCGGACATGGCTGTGCCAGACAGACACCCACAACAAGCAGGAGGGATTGTTGAGGCGGTCACTACTAGAGAACGTGGCCGCAATGTCACGACGGCATACAACTCGCTGCCGTGAAACGTAATCCGACTGACGTGAACCTGTGTACGCCCCATATCAGAGCAGGCCATCACACTGTAACAAGATACAACTCGGCGGAGCTTTGGAAAACAAGGAAGAGGGGGTTCAGCCTCCTGCCTGCTGCTGGATGTGGCCTGACATTAATTCTGTCAGAGGCTAATGGGGTTGACAAGTGTAAGTATAAACATATGACTCATAATCCCTGTTATTTCCACCTTGAGTGGAACATAACTACACCTCCTGGCAGGGATTGTTTTAACAGTGCGAGCCTGTTCTTCTGGCCTTGTTCAGAAGGACACTGTATAGCGCATGGGATGGATGGAGAGGAGATGGCCCATGTACTGTAAATATCCTCGTATTGTTCTCCAGAGAGGTTGAACGGCCGTTTGAAGGTTCTTATCATCTATCTCGAACAGATAAGGGACTGTACTTATTAATCTTGTTTTTCTTTTTTTTTGGTCGGAAAGAAAAAAAGCAAAGAAATGTGTTGTATTGTGACAATAATTCCACTGTACAAAAAAGGCTGCACTTGACCTCCTTACACAGTAAAATTCTCAGTGTAAAAGTAGAAACCCTAACCCAAACGGACCATTTCACTTGTACAATCAGAGTTAAATTAACACTCTTTACAAGGACTTTACAATGTACAGTTTCTCCTAAGCTGACAATTATGACACACGCAAGTGACCAGGCATCATTCCCACTCACACAGAGGATAAAAGCACCGACTTACACTCACCGTCATCTAGGTAGGCCTGGTCCAGGTTCTCCTCCTTGACAGTCACCCTCCTCTGCCCGTCACCCGTCGGCGGTGCCTCCGCCTGCCCTGTGCCCGGTGGTGCAGCCCTGGCTTTCTGCTGCCCCTTCTGCATGTAGGGCTGCTGCTGTATGACCGTGGTGGTAAAGTGTTGCTGCTGCGGCTGGCCTGCCGTCCCCTGAGCCTGGGGTGAAGACGCAGGGGAGTGGGCACCGGGCGCCTGCGGAGAGTAGCCAGGGGAGTGGGTACTGGGCGCCTGTGGAGAGTAGCCAGGGGAGTGGGTACTGGGCGCCTGCGGAGAGTAGCCAGGGGAGTGGGTACTGGGCGCCTGCGGAGAGTAGCCAGGGGAGTGCACGGCGGCTGCCTGCGGGGAGTAGCCCTCGCAGTAGATGACGTGCTGGCCGTTGTCGGTCGGCGGGGCTGAGAGAGCCTGCGCCTCGCCTCCCCCCCGCAGCAATTGCTGGTGGTTGGTGGGGGAAAACTGGATTATAGATGGGTGCTGGCCCGCTGGGTGCTGCTGGTGGTGGGCACCGCCACCGGTGGGAACCCCTCCCCCCGCTTGGGCCGGGGCGCCGGTGTGGACCAGCACCGAGCAGTGATGAGGATCGGGCATAATCCCTCCTCCCGTCTGCTGGTAGAGTCCTCCTGGGCCCTTGGCCCCGCGAGAGTAGACGATGGCCGGGCTCTGCTGCTGGAAGCGGTGGGCCTGGCCTGGCAGACCGCCGGAGCCCGGACGCCCCCCTTGCTGGCAGGAGGCCATGCCATTGTCTGGGTGAAGGATGGGGTGAGGGTTGTGATAGTAAGACTGAGGGGACATGCCCAGGATCTGAGGCATGGCGAAGCCCATGTGACCCGCCTCGTATTCATCCAAAGGCTCTTTCTTGATGGACGGAACTGCAGGGAGATGATTAGATATCAGGAAAATATTCTTTCATTCTTGATGACCCCACTAACCAGTGGTCAGGTTATAACTGTATTTTATTCATTCAAAAGATACACATACAAATCCTCATTGTTCATTTATCCGTTTTATTGAGCGGCACTAACCACTCCAACACGTGACTGTGTGTAGCATTAGTCTATTAGTCTGCATTGGTTACTGTGGTTACTGTCATGTGGCATCATCATCATACATCATGATAAAAGGCACCACTCACTTCACATGGGTGTGATTTGTGTACAAATGGAGGGTAACCAAATGTACCCTTCCATTTAGTTGTAAACTCTCTGAATTACATGTACTCAGGATGTTACTGTGCATGACTTCACGACACATATATAAATAGTGTGCAGTAAGTAATTGATCTAGCAGGACTTTACCTGCCAGTGGTGTATAGGTGCAGTGCTGAGGCTGGACTTTACCTGCCAGTGGTGTATAGGTGCAGTGCTGAGGCTGGCTCCGCTTCCTTTTGCCATTGATGACGTAGAAGTTGACCTTGACAGAATGGCAGATGGACGGGTCTCGGTAGGGCGGAACCTCAACAAACAGCATGTTCTGCAGAGCATGATTGTTATACTTTATTATCTACATTGTGACAATTTACAGTTTTGATCTGATTCAAAGGTTATAGGTTGTCTACTAAGAAATGGGAGTTTGATAGGCTACACTTACAGGTTGGCTCTTATCTTTGTCTACAGTTGCCTCCATCTCCCAGATCTGTTGTCCATCTAGACAGACAGACAGACAGACAGACAGACAGACAGACAGACAGACAGACAGACAGACAGACAGACAGACAGACAGACAGACAGACAGACAGACAGACATAATCAATACAAGTATTTTTGAACAAAGTATCTGTACAACACCAGTGGTTCTCAAAATGGTGTAGAGAATTTGAGATAAATGAATTAGTGATTACTATAGATGATTTTATTTATGTTCTCATGTTACAACTGAATGGGCTTCAAAAGGGTATTATTCTAAAGAAATGCTGTTTGGAATTTATTTGTTGAATAGCACAACCAGAGCTGACTTATTCATGTATTTATTTTATATCTCTACGTACGTTTTGTTTAATCTTTTTTGTTATCTTTTCCAATTTGTACAGAGGAAAGCCACTGGGTTATTATGACTATATGAGCCACATTATGGTCTGCATGCAATCTGTTTGCCATGTGATTAAAAATTCAAGTGGAGAGCAAGAGGCTTGTGTGCGTGTAGATCATATCTGTACAAAAAACGCTTCCTCTTGCACCACTCAGCTCACCTGCCTTGATGTACACATTCAAACACCTACACGTCCACATCCCAAATTACACTGATGTAGAGGCAGAGTAACAGCCTAAAATTCACCTTGCATTACAAGGTGAATTTTAGGCTGTATCTGAAATGGATTTGGGGTACTAGATACACAGTAAAATCGTGAACATTTTACAGTATGACACCAAACAACATACTTGACGTCATGGGTTGTACCGTCAGACATGGAGTATGTTACGCTATGACTATTATATAAGATCTCCTCAGAGAACCTCCTCAGAGATTAGGTTCAAAATCGGTAGAAATTTTAACACTTTTTTTATTTTCATTGTTGTGACAGAAAATAGACATGTACATCTTACTAGCCGATATGTTTAAAATCGGCAGAATTTTACTTTAATTTTACTCTTAGAATACAAATGTACACTCTCAGTTGCGAATGGATAAATGAACACTGATAAATGTACTTCTGGGGTCCACAGTGCAGACTAACTATGGGTCAGCACCCCAAGTTGGTCGCGGGAAAGTAGAGGTGGGATCGCACATCGACAAATGAAAAAAGATCCATTTAATTTTCTCTTTGCCGAAAATAGCCGATCTACAAGTTCAGGAAAAAGGAGATGCCGCTATTATGACAAGCCCACAAAAGGGACGCTAGTGGTTAATGATCACACTTGATCACACTAATTAAGTAACAGTGAAGCTCTCGTTGAACAACGAGCAACTTCTTTACGACTGCCATCAAAAATGTTCTTTTATGATCCAAATGCCCTTTATGGAGCTGTAACATACAGTATAACATGTAGTCTAGTGAGAACATTTTTTATTTTAGGTGGGAAACCCTCTGTCGGACTGCAAATTAAACACACATGGCTGAAATGAGTCAGCAAGCAAAAGGGGGATTCCATTTGTTTTGCCAAGAATTGTCTTTTTTTCTCAACCTTTTTTATTTTTATGATCAACTTGCTCCGTTTCACTAACGAAAGATGATGACTGCTGCTTTCTTGGCGTCATGTTTAGTTTGCATTTTGTTCCAATTCTACTCTAAGGGATACCCCATGTTTTTGTTTTCTCTCTCTCGCCCCTTTCTCTCTCTCTGGAGATAATTATGTATGGGGGCGGAGAGAGGGAGATTGAGAAGTCAAGGAGTTGAGGCTTGGCCGGGGAACCCTCTCTTCCCACTTGTACAGCCTTGTCCATGCATAGGAGCCAGGGGAGCCCCATCCAGAGGCAGCTGTCTCCCATTCAAAGGGATTTAACAGCTGCACCGTTCCAGGACTGTGTCATATGGAGAAACTCTCCAAAACAATGGCAAACCCTCTTCATAAGACTTATTTTTCCGTCTATGCTAGCCATTACTTTGGTGTGTCGTAACGCAGCGGCAGGGAACCCCGGAGACAAAAAAAGAAAAAGTGGCTTGGAGATGCAAGTTCCAAGTTTGAGTTGAGGCGGGCCCTGGAGAAATGGAACGCCAAGCGCTCCACTCTCAGACAGCAGTGGAGTCAGTGAGTCACACACACACACACACACACACACACACACACACACACACACACACACACACACACAGGCAACTGGAGGGTCACTGTTGACTACCAACAAAAAGGAAACATCGATGAGATATCAAACTACACTGCAAAATCCTGAGGCACTTTCACCCTGGTGTCCATATTTTGGATATGGATATAGCTGAAAAGTCTCACAAAGTTTCACATTGCGACATCATCTATATTGTACGCTTGTAGATGGGCTAGTTTTGAAAATGAATAATTAATTAAAGATTATTCATACGAAACCCCTATTCTATACTCGAAAATAGCCAATCTACAAGCTCGCAACGCATCATTGTGAGCTTGTAGATCTGCTATTTTGGAGAAAATGTCACACATTTTGAAAAGTCTTTAAAAATAACTACTTCTACTTTTGGTAGGCCTACTTTAAGCATTTTACTTTGCTGCCAATACTTTTGTACTTTTACTCAAGTTAAAGTTTGAATACTGGACTTTTATTTGTAAAATGGTAAATGGTGCATTTATATAGCGCCTTTATCCAAGGCGCTTTACATAGATTGTGCATCAATTCATCCATTCACACACACATTCATACACCGATGGCGGTGGAAACCATGCAAGGCACCAACCAGCACATCAGGAGCAATTTGGGGTTCAGTGTCTTGCTCAAGGACACTTCGACACTAACTCTGGGGGAGCCCAGGTTCGAACAGGCAAACAATCCAGCCACTCTACCCCTGAGCCAACCGCCGCCCAACATATATATGTAACATATTTCTACATCTACATTGTGGTATTGCTTAAGTAAAGTGCTTACTCATTGATTGCTACCAATCATACCCACTCGTTCAATTGCAATTACTTCTATTTTAATGACTGTAGACCTAATATTAGACAACTATCAATTTAATATGATGATATTGGGTATTGTGTACCATAAACAACCATCTAAAGGGAAATCTCTAGCAATTGACTCAGAGCATAGACTGGAGAGGGTACAGAAATGTCATAAACTGCATTAAATCCATTTCCAGCAGAGGGCTTTTATTTGTCATTCACCACACTACAAAAGACCCATCTGGGCGATAAGACATGATGGAATACAGCCGTGGAGAGTAAAGGGCAAAGGAAAGTGAGGCACCAATGTTATCACTATCAGTTGCATCATGCAAATTGGGAGGTAAACTGAATGGGTCACCAACATCACTGTAGGGAAGCTGTATCACTTGATCTGAACTAGTATTAAAGACGAAGGCAAGTATTATTAGTTAGTAAGTGATATTACAGCTTTTGTTTATGGCTCCGTGAAATTAGTTGGTGAAATAAAAGACACAAACAGAACGATAGAACGAATCTAGGAAAAGACTGTGAAACGTCACAGATAAATGAGAATTCCTCTGCTAAAAATATAAGAACCAAAATTCATGAGAACATATGAAACAGGAAAAGGATGCTGCTTTCTTGTAGGAGCTTAGCGTGGCTTCCTCAGTTGTGCATCAGGCTCGGCTCTGTTGAGAACATGAACGGAACTCACCGTGAGTCTTCTCCAGGAATATGACCTTGGAATCAGAGCTGAAGTTCTGCCCAGTCAGGATCATCTGCTGTCCTCCCAGAACAGAACAGCTGTCCATGTCCTGCTTTTCTACCATAGGAAGCTCATGGGCCGACCGCTGGGCTGTGGGCGCACACAGGATAGGGGTGTTACATGTAGGGCTGCAAGGATTCATTGAACTAATATATATTTTTGAGTGGTGTAAACCACTCCTACAACTGGCTTTGTTAGTTTACATGTCTGTCTGTTTGTCTGTCTGTCTGTTCGTACCAAAAAATGAGCATGGTTGCTATGGTCACCCAGTTCACACGGGTGTGATTTCATTACGTCAGACATTACGTCAGACCACAGCTGATCAGTCTATATAAGACCTTACACCAATCAGTTCACACGGGTGTGATTTTTTAATAAATCTTTGGGAAATAGCGAAAACAAGCTCCGAACGCAAGCATAGGGCTTAATAATAATAATATAACAATAATTAACAATAATATGTATAGGCTTGATACGCAAGCCTAGAATCATTTCACCTGGTGATATGATTTTAACATTATATAAGATATTGCTCAAAAATGTCAATTATTTCATAACTATTTTCATAACTTGGACCTAGTAGTATTGACTCATGTAGTGAGTAGGGACACATCCATAACTTGGACCTAGTAGTATTAACTCATGTAGTGAGTAGTGACACATCCATAACTTGGACCTAGTAGTATTGACTCATGTAGTGAGTAGTGACACATCCATAACTTGACTCATGTAGTGAGTAGGGACACATCCATAACTTGGACCTAGTAGTATTGACTCATGTAGTGAGTAGTGACACATCCATAACTTGACTCATGTAGACTAGGGACACATACATAACTTGGACCTAGTTGTAGTATTGACTCATGTAGTGAGTAGTGACACATCCATAACTTGGACCTAGTAGTATTGACTCATGTAGTGAGTAGGGACACATCCATAACTTGGACCTAGTAGTATTGACTCATGTAGTGAGTAGTGACACATCCATAACTTGGACCTAGTAGTATTGACTCATGTAGTGAGTAGGGACACATCCATAACTTGGACCTAGTAGTATTGACTCATGTAGTGAGTAGTGACACATCCATAACTTGGACCTAGTAGTATTGACTCATGTAGTGAGTAGGGACACATCCATAACTTGGACCTAGTTGTGAAATAGCTTATACTGTAAATGCCATACAGTGGAACACAGAATAAATGCAAAGGAATCTATATTTTCTGTCAACCACTTCATTCATTTCCTAAAAGCATACAATTACCCAGGGACAAAACCACAAAATGGTCTATCTTTAACAATAGATAACATTAACAGATGCATGCTGACTCATTCTAAAACAACTTCCTTAATTTTGAGGAAAATCTTTTAAAATAAGTTGAACTTGGGATGACTGAGAGTTAAGTTTATATAGTAAAGATTGTAATAACTTGTGAACTATTTATCAAGTAAGGTTTTCATTTTCAGTTTCTCCAAATTATTATTATTTAAATTATTAATCTCACATTGACCCAATTAAGGTTCATTATTGCTTTATCATACTGTAGCACACATACAGTATACCAGATTCTTATGAACTCAATAGAAGCATAAACAATGGATCTCTTTTGTGGTAACATGACACACTGCACTGGGGCTTTATATGTTTTATGTCACCGAAAGTATCCTGGACATGTAACATACATAATCAATAGGCCTGCATCCTCTCTGGTCGTGTTCAGTACGACCCTTATACAAAACACAAACCATGTTTAGTTAATGTGCGTAGCTACGGGATCACAGTCAGATGATATCTCCTGAAAGCCATCGCTGGTTGTACGTATGATTTTACTTGTCAAGACAACAGATTAAACTGCATTCAGATTGGTTCTCTCAGAAGACAGTCAGTAACAATGACAACAGTAATTCAGTTCGTTTTTGTATGCACTCGGCCTTGAAATCCAGAGAATCCTGCTCATTGTGACAAATGATCACCCATTAGCTTGTCTGAAATTCAACACCCGACGAGGCGAGCTCAGGTGTCGACAAACAGTCCCGTGACCTTTGAGCGGGTTTGCTCTACTACGCGGTGACGGTGAGTCAACAAAACAAAGAGGACAATACTAAAAGTGTCCCTAGTCTCTTCAAACACCCCATCACTGACACAGTCTGCTTATCAGCCTGTCTGACAGATGTGTTGTAGTAGGCAAGTTCATGCTTGATTAGTGTTCACTCATGCCAATTGTTCTAAGGTTCATCTGAAGACAGTGTCATATCAATCAACAGGTATAGATAACTACTGTATGCTGCTGAATGGGAAGAGACAAGGGAAATTACACCATCACCATTGACATCATTTTGCTGTATCACAGTGACTTAAAAACAATTACACGGCCATAATGTACAATATGTATTTACTTTGTGTTCCACTGATATTTTATGTGCCATAATGCCATTTATGATTTATGACTAGTTGTTCAAAGTAAGATAAAGTAAGATAATAGGCTGTTTTTCATTTATTTAGATTATATATTGGGTGCTTTAATTAAAACGGACACACCGGTACACACTTTACTAATGCACACGAGCAGTCACACAGCCGCAGACACGACCATACAGTGGGCTCACACAAGACACAAGTGGAAACATAAAGAGGTCTTTGTATATACAGTAGGAGCCTGACCTATAAAGTCAAATCCTCAGTGTTAATTTATCCATTTATATCCCAGGGAAGCACACATGAAAACCTCTGTGCTGCACTGCATCACATACAGTAAAGAAGTCCAAAGTCCATCCATTGCATACAGACCTCCAAAGTGTGCATCTCAGGGTCTAATGGTAAGCACTATCTATCTATAAATGCACCACGTCTCAGTATGTCTGTGTGTATGTCTGTAATGCACGTAACTCGAGAACCGTTCGTCCCGCCGACTTCATATTCGACACACGCGTTCCACACCACCACAGGGAGTGCAGTGCCCGGTGTCGAGACGGTCGGACCCACGGTTGTCCAGAACCACCACAAAAGGCCTCTGCCCGGGCTCTGGACAAGGCCCCTGACTGGGCTCCATGTATGGAGCTGGCCTGTTCTGACATCACAACACTCCATTATTGGGCATGCCTGACACAGAACTCCATATATAGGAATAAAGGGACACAGAGAGACAGATACAGACATCTATGGGCATAAAAGGGACACAGACAGATGGGTGGAACGGGTACTCTGACACGGGTACAACGGGTATTGCATAGCCGGGTGGGGCATGGATCACCAACTTCCATCGTTACCGACTCTGTGCTCTACAGCCGGGCACCAGGCTAGTATATTAAAACTGTCTTAAAGGAGCATTCAGTGATTTGGGTGATTTGGAAAAAACCACACACGCACTACAGTGGAGGGACCGGCCAACAGCACGCACACCATGCACGCACACCAGCCCGCCCCCACTCGATCATGATTAGCGGAAGGCCCCTCTCTATCCTGATTGGATGAAGGCTGGGCCACCTAGCCAAAAACGAAACCTTAGGTTTTTTGACCCCAGGGGTTAACTGGGGACAGGGAGGAACTTCTTATATGGTCAGCACACTCTATAGTAGGGAGGGTTATCACAACAAAACAAAAAAATAAGTGATATTTGAATTAAGTGAAAGCGGACATGTTTTCCCAGCACCCCAGAGCTCCTATTTTGAAGGAATCCCGGGAATGATTGTGTTAAGGCGGACCTCTGACATGAACGTGAAGTTCATGTCACCATCAGGGATCTCCATATATGGGCATAAAAGGGACAAGGACTGACAGATACAGAGATCTCAATATATGGGCGGTGCGACATAAGTGTGAACCTCTAGTACAGTATACTTTGTCATATGACACACACACTGGGCGAGACCTGCTACTGAGAGTGTCTAACCGTAACCGGAAGTACTGGAAGTACAGCTCAAGGAAGTTACATGATGCTGTGCAGATCTGTTTACATTCCCCGGCCATAAAACCTGTGTTGTGATTGGTCAAAAAAGACCAAGAAGAATTACAGACGTCCCGCCCTAGCAGACATGTTCTGCCTTAAGCCTAATTTATGCTCAGTCGAGCGATGGTGTCGCACCGAGAACGGCAATAGAATAGCAGATCTACAACCTCACTATGCGTCGCATTTGAGCTTGTAGGTCGGCTATTTCCGGTGCGTGATGCCAACCCGCGATGAAGTATGAATCAGGATTTAGGGGGTCATTATGAGGTTTTAACAAGCCTGGGATTGAGGATATATGACGAATGGTGAATAGCCATAGTTAACGAGCTCATGCTATTTTTGAACATGTTCACATTATGAACTGCCCAAAATAGGGACACCAGGTTAGAAAGTGGTTAATGTGGTTGCTTACAGCACTCTATAGGGTGTGAGGCCGCTTGCAGAGAGACGAGCTGTCCTCCTGGCTGAGGTATGTGGACCCGGAACACCAGACGGACACGAGTGTTCTTCCTTCCAATGTCCGTCTCCCCTTTCCTCAACTCAATGTCTGCGTTCCTGAGTTTCAAAATCCCTGCACAGTCGATTCTGGGACAGAGGAAGACAGAACCAATCAGTCACTATGTAGACAGTGCATTATGTTAGTGTGTGACAGAACAAGATAGAAAATGAGGGAGAGTGAGAGCAAACAAGATAATGAGTATATCTCGCTGCTGTCGGGTGGAAAAGTTGTACATTCAAAATCACTGATTGTAATTATCATTCAGTCACAAGATCTTGTTCATATATTTCATTTCATTTCATTCAATATTTATAAAACTCACAGAAAGACTTAATTACTTCCAAGTTGGCATTACTATTTTGGAAATGTCATTTAATATATGCGATAATTTCCAAACATTTCTTAAAAATGTTTAAAGTAGCTTTGATACTTTTATGTGACACTGTCATGCAACATACTATAAAATAAGTTATTTGCTTAACAGTGACGATATGATAGCTATAATAACATTCTCACATGGCTTTCATGTTGTTCTTTGGCTCTAGGGGGATCTCCAATACTTTAGTGCCATTGATGATCTTCTCAAAACTGGTGGTGGTGACAGTTTTGCCGGTGATGCGGTGAACCTGATAGAAGGCGTGGGGTTTCAGGATGCGCTCATCTGCAGTGCCAATGAAAATCTGCAGGCCCAGTGGCTCTTTTCCCCTGTAGCCAAGTAACTGCAGACACAAAAGATACAATGAATAAAAAGTAACTTTTTGGCAACTTTTTGGCATCAATTTGTGAATAAATTAGGTCAAATAGAATACAGGCCAACAAGGGAAGGCAAATCCAGCTGTATCTTAAAACTTTTCAGATCTCTCATCTCATTAACAGGCTAATAGCTACTCCCAGAAATAGATAATCAGTCTCCATGGCCTGCAGAGAGTACAACATTGTACAACATTGGTAGCCACCAGTTAGACAATGTGTCACAATTATTTAAGCCTATTTTAAGTACTGTACCTGCATACGGCCTGGGAAAATTAAAACAAGCAAATTGGTAATTTTCTGAATTGAAAGCTCAATGTACTGTTTCACACTCTATTCTAGTGTCATGTCATCATCATACACATCAATCAGGCTGTTCTAGATAGCAAACCAGATCCTACCTCCTGAGGAAATATGCAAGAACCACAAAGCATGAACTTGCTCGTAAGTGTGTTGGTGCATGCAAACCACAAGTCGTGCTTTCTTAAAATAAAGAAAAAAAGCAAGTTAAAAAGGGCAATTATAATTAGCTTTTAAAACAATGCTCCATATATTCTATTGACGCAAATGTTTTAAAATTTTCAAAAATGTCCACTTTTAATGTGAAAACATTTTCAAAGACTTAAAAAAATCAGAATTTTCAAAAACAAGCAAGTCGCATTGCGACACTTTCCGCAATTTGTCGTACAACAAACTATACTGTACAGAGATTGTATGATCCCATCTGTGTGTGTGCGTGCGTGCATGCGTGTACACATACTGAATCTGCACCTAGCTTCCTTGTTGCTCACACAGAACAAAGGGATGTTACATTAGCATGGACAGATTGCCACAAAGTGAAAGTGACATTCATGCACTGGGTGGCAAATCCGGTTCAACAAAGGAGAGAACCAGAACCAGTAGCCTACAGTACATCTACAATATGTGAGGGCGCCCCTGATCTACAATATGTGGTATTGCTTTCAGTAACAGTAAACATGTAATGTACTTCTTTATGAATTTTCAAAATCACTATGAAAATGACCTGATTAAATAAGGGAGATCATGTTATAATGGAACAGGTGTAGTGCCTCTTTTGCCCTTTCCTGTAGTAACACCAGCTGTCATGGCTGGTACTATACGCATTCACTTCACTGAGGGTGTTAATCGAACTAACTGATTTATTTATTTTTTCAAAAGTAGTGAAAATAGCAGACCTACAAGCTCACAGTGCATCATGTTGAAACACATTGTGAGCTTGTAGATCTGCTATTTTTACTATTTTTGCCTGACACCGTTGTGCAAAGAGTCATAATGTAACGCTTAACAGGTTAATCGATGCGTTGATATGCATACAAAAAAAATCTAAAACTAAATCAACGCTTCTCGAATGTTCACCTAATCAAAAAGTGAATGATAGAATAATCACTAAAGAAATAGCTGACAGTTGCAGACCCTGAACTTCAAGGCAGCTGTAAAATCAGAATAGAAACTATGGCAACGTGAATGAGTGTGCTGGCCCCATGTGCAGGTAGCTGACACAGTGAGTGAAATAGAGGAAGTTGACTGCAAACACTCAACAGGCCATGTGAGCAGTCGGTTGTCATGACAACCGCAGCAGCAGTGAGTCATGACAGCATGGACTGTAGGAAAAGTAAAGTAGAGGATTGGAAGGGGGAGAGAGAGGGAGAGGGAGAGAGAGAGAGGGGGGGAGAGAGAGAGAGAGAGAGAGAGAGAGAGAAATGAGGTGGGAGGAGGAAAGGGGAAGAAAGAGAGAGAGAAGGATGGTGTAGGAGGGGAAAGAGACAGACGAGAGAAAAAGTTAAGCCTGATACTTCCTTGTATGCTGGTGTCACGCTCTGCGTTGTGAGCTTATAGATCTGCTACTTTTGGCACATCGCGGTACCACAGAGCATAATTTAGTCATGAGAGGAACAGGGGAGTCTTGAGAGAGAAAGGGGCAGGAGGGTGGGGGGGGGTCAGGCTGTCCGTGGTTAACCAGCCCTGACCATCTGATTGGCCAAGTGAAGCAGCAACACTGACCTCAGGATGGGCCTTCGGGAACGGCCAGAAAATGGAAAAGTTAGAACGTTAGAAAGGTTTCATTTCCACATGATCTCCTATATCAACATCATCAACGACAAGGAAACCCTAAAGATGTTGTCACGGTAACAAACGTAAAAAAAAAAAGTGAAGTGAAACCTACAGCTAGGCTGTGTGGCCAGCCATAAAATACTGTATGTCAAAAGTAATGTTGATGTCCTGTTTGCATTCTAGGCCAGGACTCCCATGAATCAAAAGTTAAAATGTTGTAAACGTTCTTTCTTTTAATTAAATCAATTCTAGATTAAGTTAATACTCTTCCGTTTTGTAAATGCGCCTGGTAATTTAAATAAATAAAATAGCCCAATATGCTATGGAGAAAATATGAACTACACTTTGAAATTGACGGCTTTGGATGGTCGGTGTTCAGTGTTGCTATGTGAGGTGAGTCCCCAATGCCCGGCCCGTTCCTGTGTCAACTTTTCCTCTTTCCTGGGGAAAGAGGAAAGAGGGGATCTGGACCAGAGTAAAGCTGTTCTTGCTCTCTGTTACCAAAGGTCGCCAGGGGCACTGCAGCCCCTAACGTACGTGATATCTGTTTGATCTCCGTCGATCTTGGGACGGTCACCAACCGAACAGAGACACATAACGCACGGACAGAACATGAGAAATCTCTCTCCGTCACAGTCTTGTCTGCTATTTTGCATCTGTTATAAAAGACTCTGAAAATGCCTTAATGTGGTCGTGTCAGAACGCTAGTGTAGTATCTCATGTGAGACCTATACAGTCAACAAACTGATATCTATGGACAGCGTAAACCGTAAACACATGGCTGATTGTGTGGTTGAAACCCTAGGCTGCGTGGGCACCACAGTAGACTATTTTAAGTTGGAAGGCACAAATCTGTGAAGCTGCACTGTTTAGTGATGGGATGGGCGGGGGTTGAGGATATGGTGTGGTTATCATGTGTCATTATGTCTGTGGTGGGCTTTTGCAATTGCTTTTCACAGGGTGCTACTGGTAGAGACCAATGTCATTTTGCTTATGTTTTTTCCTTGTCTTGTTTATATTATTTGTTCTGATTCTGAATATGTATAATTTATTATTTTGTTTTATACTGTATTTGTACCATTCATACTGTATGTAATGCTTTGGCAATATAAGAATGCTTGTCATGCCAATAAAGTATATTTGAATTTAATTGACTACTGGTAGAGAGAATGAGATGTACATAGCAAATGCTGCGGAGATGCCCAGCCTAAAGGGCAACATCTTGAATGTGATTTGTGGAATGTGATGGCCTGTAAATTCGGATTGATTTTGATGCACTGTCAATATATCATTCATCAAATCGCTCCTATAGTGATCCCTCCCAATGATATCCTTCACCACTGTTGTCATAAATACAGTTGTGTGAATTGTGCATGCCATCAATGGTTATCTTTATAGTAAATGTTCTTGGTGTGGACAGCCCTAATCTCCTAAAGCTAAATCTGACAACTAACCATATCCATACATTTTATACTCCTCCGAGTATGATGTAAGAGCAAAATGGCTGCAGTTTGTGATACCCTGGCCCCCTACTTTTTACAGTGCAACAAAGCTCTTCGCGGAAACTAGCTGATCTACAAGCTGGTAGATCTGGCTGAATGTTCACCCCAGAATAGGGACACTAGGGTTTCAATGGTCAGTTAAGTACCTGCACAGCAGTATGTCCTCCGGTTGGGGCTTTGACAGCACCCCGACTTCCCTCCGTCTCATAGTGAGCTCTGTGGTGAGGCTTGGGCTGCACTTCAATGTGTAGCTCATACTGGTCTGAGCGACTGGGAATTGGCCATTCCAGTGGGGGTAGTGAGGTCACAGGGATGCTGAAGTATGAAAAGAATTAAGAAAAATAAGTTGGAAGGAAGGTTATGTCAAACTAAAGGATGTCAATTAATACATGTTTAAAGGGTATGTCTCCTTTTTACATTCCTGGCTGTTTGGAACTGTGAGTATCTCACAATTCATATTTGTTTGTTTGTTTGGATGTTTTTTATTATAATGCCAGTGAATTTTTTTAAATACATGCATGCTAATTCATCAAGCTCAACCTGCAGTTGCTGGAAACCAGCGGTTTGGGCCAGAGCGGAGGGATGACGAAGAAAGACTCCACACCAGGCTTTGTCTTCATGTCCTGGTCACATGACACAAAATAGTTCCCGTCAGCATGGCTCTCTGGATAGAGGGTGTACACCTGGTTGGCCGTCTTGACTATTTTGGTAGGCACAAAGTTGTGCTGAGCGGTGCCAAAGCCATTCATGGCATTGGCGAGGCTGGTGGGTGTGCCGTAGTGGGCACCCACTATGTTGTGCTCCTCATGGCCGCTGTGGGGTGAGGGACTGCGGGAGCGGTGTCCAGGGACTAACCCGGGGTTCCTGTACATGTCGTACGTGCGTTTGCCCTGTGGGGAGGCGGAGCGGGAGCCGGTCCTCGGGGAGGGCGAACGGGGTCCCAGGCAGCCGTCCTCAGCTAGGCTGGTGCGTGGGGAGGTGCCTGGAGAGGTGCGGGGCGAGCCGGTGTGGATGTTCTGGAAACGTGGGCAGAGGTCACTGGGGTTCTGGCCACTGCTGGGGGACATGCAGGGAGATGCCCAGGGGGAATAGGTCTCGGAGTGCCAGCTGGTGGACGAGTTACTACTGGCCGGACTCAGGCACTGGGGCTCGCGGTAGGCCACACTATCATGGCCTGGCACGTGCAGGGTGGGTCTGGGGCTGATGTTCAGCGGGTGGTTCTGCAGGGATTCCCTTCCATGATTGTAGTGCTCGCGAGATGGGGTGATCTCGATCCGTGGGCTCAGGGCCAGGCCCCCAGGCCGGGAGTTGTCCAGGTAATTCCTGGCCTCCTGGTTCTCATATCCTGAGAGAACCTCCGTGTTGTTGTAGGGCGGACTGCAGGACTTGATACCGTACGCCTCACCCAAATGGTAGGCCTGGTGGCCTGGCTCAGGACTGAGGACTTTGTGAGATGCAAGGTTTGGGTCATCTACAGGATGAAACAAGAAACAAACTGGTCAGAATACTCAGAGAAGAGGGCATATTGTCATGTTGAATGGAAGGGTCAATATAAACTTTTATTCCAGACACATCCCACAGCTGGTTCTATTACTCTGCTCAACTCAGCTCAAATCAAGTTTGTTTAACATATTTGAATGTAACTTGTCAGATTTTACTGCAATAATTAACACATTTAGGTAGGCAAAATTAATTTAGTTTTTAATCAAATCTATTTTAGTTATGTAACGATATAAGTGCAATTTTCCACATGACATGATCCTGAAAACGTTTTGAGAAATTAACGTCCTGTTTATTTCCCATTTCAAAGGCAACGTTATAACAACAGAGCCTCTATAGACAAACCTTGATCTCCCCCGGTAAATGCGCTGCAAGGTGGTTCATATTCAAACAGGTATTCGAACTCCAAATCTTCATCGGGGCAGTTCACTCGACTGAGTTTCTCCTCCAAATCGGTTTCGTCGTAAAAAGAGGTCATCTGTCTTAATTTCCAAGTATTTCCAGCTTAGTCAAAATGATATAGGCTCATAATGTTCTCTATCAGTAGGCTATATAGATTTCTGCGCTTCTTTCACCGAGGCCATTCGAAGTCAAAGGCGTAGCCGTGATGAGGTGAACAAGAGAACCTGACCTGTTCAACTATTGCGAGCGGCTGAATGTGCAAATGATGCCTTGCAGTGAAAAAGGCAACAAGCAACATGAAAGCGCAAAAGTTTCCTGGTTCAACTTCTCTACATATTTTGAAGGCGGGTCTAGTTTTCTATCAAATTATGCCTCGTTTCATAAATGTACTATTCACGCCTACAAGACGGTAAGACCATCATGACCAAAATCTAGCCTACAAAGTGCAGCTTCAACGTGAAACATTATCAAGGTAGGATACCGTCTCATTGCAATGTAAGCTACTACTGCCCCCGAGTGTTTGACAGTTTGCAATTACGCACGAGGGCGCGCTGAACTATAGGCAACCTCCTGGAACCAAAGTGGCCTCATTGGCCTGTCTAGGCTATCTGTCTTGACCAGGACCATCAGCAGTTTGGGGAGAGGGCGTATAGGCCTATTAGAACTTATAGTAGAACTTATAGTATAGGCCTACTGTATTTTGATGGACGCTTTGGCTATTATAGCCATTAGCCACTTGTGGGAGGATGAGAAAGACCATGATGTCAGCATGCTGTGTTCATCCACCTGCTTTTAGCCTACTTGCCATCAGTGCCTATAGGCTACGACTGTATTTCCCATATCTTTCTGAAGTTGATTCAAGTAAAATCATGAAACCATAAACTTGACGTATAGGCCAGTAGGCTAGGCCTATTTTGGTGCCTAAGATTACACTTGTAGCTCTGGTCCAGAACTAGAGGAGGAACAGAGGATGTATCATATAGGTTGGAGTCCACTTTGGACCTATAAAGGGAAACATGTAGGCTAGTTATGGCTACACGCGAGCCAGTATAGCAAGCTGTGTAAGTATAGGCTAATTCATGCAATATCTGCAGAAATTAATAAAACGAGGCGCACTTGTTGCACATTTTGAAATCATCAGACGACTTGTTCCTTTAAAAATGTTTTTTTCCTGGCACATTGTTATGTATAGCCCAATTAACAGAAGATAAATTGGATTGTTCAATTAAGTTAATATGCCAAAACATTCGTTGTGACCATATAGCTGTTCTGCCATGTGGCCTGTCATCTGAGTCATCACCCACAGCAAGACAATATTGTCAAGGCCTAAAATGCGTACTGAAAATACTTTTGAATGAATAAACCTATAGCAAACTTTTTACAGTCTGTGTGGCAAACATCTGGAAAGTTGTAGGACAAAGTGAAGCATTTTCTCTTTCAAATATGAATATGGAACATTGGAACTTGGCTAAGGTTTTCTTTTGACTCGCAACACAACACGAATATAGGAGAAATGGACATCAATTTAGATTGTCCACCCTATATAGGCCATATCTCATAGAATATTGCAAAAATAAATAGTTGCCTTATAATGGCCCGTGGAATGGCCAATCTTTTTACGATAACACCTCCATTTCTTGGTCATTTCTAATTGGGCTGCTATATTTGCTGTTTTGAAAATGATTCTCAACTGTGGTGACGTCTGTTGCCCAACTGTGTTCGAGGCGTGCACTGTCCCGTATCCGAACAAGCTACCTGGCGCGCGCACTACATCGCCAAGCCTACTACTGTAGCCTACTGTTACATGGAAGTAATGAAACAAATAGCCTAGACGACAAGAGCATATAGCCTACAATAAACAGGTTAGTATTGTTCTATCAATTAAAAATCAAATTGTTTGATTACCAGATAATCACAACACTTCAGCACGCGCGGCATCCATACCTTGATCCATCGACCGCATGGTGTGGTACTGTGACAGTCTCCAAGTCTCTCTAAACATTTGGAGCATAAGTCAAAGTAAAAGCAAAAACAAAAATAAAAATGATAAAAAGTTATCCTCTTCAAATAACTGCAGCAGGAAAAAAACACTCCAGTCAAATTCAGAAGAGATTAAAAAAGATCTTCCATGTGTTGAAAAACTTGTCAGCTATTCGTAAACCCTCTTTATATGTTAAGAAACATGTTACTGCTTCAGCTGCAACAATGGATAAAGTCCCTTTCCTAGCTCTAAGGATTACTTGAGTATCAAGAGCGGCTTCCTTCCCCGCTCTGGGTGTTTATAATGCTCCAATGCTGTAAAATAACGGGATTCCCTCAGTGTTTCCTCCTGTTTATGCGCTTTGCCATGGAAACCTGGACCGGCTCCATCTCGGAGACTCAGGGCTTTCCTGCAAAGCCCACACTCAGGAATCCATGACGTCTCCGGCTGCTGCGCCAAGGCATTTCTGCGGCTTCTCTCAGACAGTAGCGCACAAGACCTTCATTGTAGGGGATGAAGAAATTACTGTGGGACATAGCTGCCTAGAAGAAACTAAAAAATAACAAAAAATCTGATGTACGATACAGTATACACTACATAAAACTTAGTGACACAGTTTGTCGACTGCTCTGCAGCTTAATGCCTTTACAATATTGTAAATGATAGTAGGCCTGACTGACTGCTGTAAAATATCAATTATTGTTATGACCAGGCCATGCAGGGTAGCTGCATGCTGCTGGTTTCAACATGGAATATAAAGAATTCCATTGTTTCCACTGGTATAGTGAACTAGCATCCATTAATGGAAAGCTGCTACTTCTTTATTATTTGACACAATAAAGTATGATACTTGACTGGAAAAACTTCTGGGGGGAAAAAAATAACAGGATCACTTGATATAGGCTGAGCCAATTAGTCATGAGAACACATTTTCCATTGTAATGAAGGTTATATACAAGTCAGCGTCCAAGGATTTTTTTGCCCTTTGATTCATCTGTGTAACTTTTGTAAAGTCTGAAGTTTCCCCCTTCCTTCACCTTTCAGAACTATTCATTATTAATTATTATTAACAACTCCCTTACTGTGCATTTTCTAAGAATAAGTGCTATGTCAACCATTTTGGAATTGGAATTAAATCCCTTGTCATAGGACTACAACTAACCCTAACCCTAACCCTAATGGATGCAGCCTTTGAAATGTGCTATATGATCTCGGCAGGTCTTAGCATATAGAATTTAGGCCAGCAAGGTTAAACAGCTATACTACTTGCATTCTCATTGGTGATTCATTTATTATAGATGTAACTTAAATAGAGGTTATCCTGAATTCCTGATCCAACATTAATTTGAGCTGCAGCTCAACAGGCATGGGCAGGCTCTACCCCATACGCACGTTCAAATATTATCAAGATACACTTGCAACTGTTTTTCCATCTCAAGTAATACATTGCTGTTTCATCGGGTAACCAGGCAAATACATTTACATTTGGAAAGTTCTCCCTAAATCAACAGGAGCTGGTTATCCAAACTAATAAATGTTTCAAGAAAAGCTAATTCGCCACATTAACAAGTTCATATGTGACCCAGAAGGGGAAGCTGTGAAATGGGCCGTCCACAGCAGCCAAGGTAAATGAGACATTACCATTTCTCTACCGTGTCCACGCATTGCTGTATCATGCACCTGTGCCACCGCTTATGGTAAGCTTTGGAAAATGAAATTCTCATCGGTTATTATACATCATAAACCTCTTCTTATGCCAATTTATAAAACACATTTCTACAAATGTGGATAACATGCGGTGTGTTCTAATGTCAAGATTTATTAGACATGGTTGCTTTAAAGACAAAATAAATAATAACACAATAGTCAGCAGGCCCAGGGAACATGAAACCCAGACACTTCAGACTTGGGGGTCTTTGTAGGCTGTTGGCCCAGAAATTGATACACAGCGTATATTATCATTGACATTAAACTCAAGGCTAGTCATAGGAAAATCTGTGCTTTGGGGGCCCTCTAATGAGTGGGCCTGTTTTGAATTGTTGTGTAAGTCTGTGCTAGACTATGGAGTGATCAAGGGTGCAGCAGAAATGCTGTAAAAACCGCAGCACACAGAGCTCATGGGTTTGAGTTGGGGTATTAACACTGACTTGTCTACCATATGTAAATTCCTCTACTGCAAACAGAACTCTTATGCAAGTGAAATTATGAATGAGTGAATGAACACGGCACTAACTTGAGAAAAGGAAAACTACGTTTGTCCAGACGGCAGAGTTTGCACTTCCGTTTTTTGTTTTTTTTGCTAGGAGAGCACACTTTTTTCCAAGTTAATGCAGTATTTTCCATCACTGTAAAACAGCTCATTGAGGCTGTGTTGTCTGGGTTAGAGCATTAGCTCCTTTTAGTTTTGTGTGAGTGAGTTTTAAATCCAAGCAGTGGAACTTTGATATGGAAATGGCACATTATATCATGTCTCATGGAATCCTTTCCAAGGAAATTTGGATTTTTGCCTCAATGGGTATACAAAATCCCAGAAACATTGCCCATGGCTCCTTTACTCTAACTATTCGTCTGTTCAACTTGGTGATATATGTTTTTGGCAGATCCTTGTTAATTTGTTAGATAATTACTAGCTATGTAGAGATGAGTGACTGAAAAGTTGAACGGTAGAGGAAGGCAGACCTCATGTTTCTGTAGAATACTGTAAAAGAGATGAATTGAAAAAAAACTTGTATGTGCCTAAGGTTGTTCTGTTTGTAACTGTGAACTGGACAGACCACTACAGTACATAGAGTTCCAGCCCGGATAGTGCTGCTATGTTATTGTGCAATAAGGAATCTTATTTCCTTCCTGCCACAAATTGTGATCCCTGGAAAACATTTTCCCTCTTTTTCCAAATTGTATGAACTAATGTTTCCATCAATATGGAAACTACATACATCCACATTAGAGAGAATATCCACATTATGTAATATGATTCTGATCGATACTCAACTGTTTGTATAAATAATTCTGGTGTCTTAAGTCCAGTGGAAAGCAGTGGAGCAGCTCATGGATTTTTCCCTCCTGAGCACAGCGTTAGAAAATTGGCTCTCCCTTGTTGACACTATTTTCTGTCTATAGTGTTTCCCTTTCCAGCCCATATACTTCATTCACAACTTTAAAATATATCTGTAATACAAACACAACTTGAATGCAAGGCAAGCTCGTCTTGTTTGTGTATACG
This sequence comes from Electrona antarctica, assembly GCF_951216825.1. Lineage (NCBI taxonomy): Eukaryota > Metazoa > Chordata > Actinopteri > Myctophiformes > Myctophidae > Electrona > Electrona antarctica. The sequence goes on along the minus strand of NC_136807.1, from coordinate 20,778,424 downwards.
GTAGCCAATTGCAGTGGATTAACCTCAGTCAGCAGTTGAATAGTCTGTAGAAACCAGCCATTTAACATCAATTATTCTATAACAACAAAAACCAACTATTTCTTTCCACTTTTATTTACTCATTGTTGCTCCACGCCTGTCATGCACTTGAATTTAGATGTGCTTAATCTCTAACCCATCTCAAAGCCAGGATAATATTTGGATAGTCGACTGCAAGGTGATTTGTAAGGCATTCACAAGTGTTATTAGAGATCACAATAGGCGAGGAAATACATCGGAGACCCTTCCTTAACAGTAGTCGGTGCTAAGACGAATCAAAGCATTCCAGTGCATGAGCTATAAATAGCAATAGAAGAGGGTGTGTGTGTTCATGCTGAGCAATGGTTCTGTTAGGGGCCTGTCATCGTGGAGATCCTGTGTTTACACTGCACAATAACAATGTGTAGTAAGCAATTAATCTGCATGGACTGGTTTGATGTTGCACTCGTCAGTCCAAATGTAGCAACATTGTGGCCAATTAGGCTTCAAATCTTTCAAAATAGTGTAATATTCATAAACATATTCAACCTTTTTCTTTTTACAATACTATTAGAAATGAGGCTCATTATTTAACATGAATCAGATGAGGCAAAGACTACTGTTCATTGGCCTCACCAGTGCCACCAGTTAGCTATAACACAGGCAAAGTTGACCCCACACTATAAAATCCAGTGTTAACATTTGTGCAGTCATGACCTATACAGTGGTCTATAGTATTCTATAGCTAAAAAGACCCAGTCATCCCAGTTGATGTGGTTACTCTGATCTGAAGGATGAATTTCACATATAGATCTATGGTATTATTTGGATTAACCACTCAATTATAAGACCCTGTACTATGTTTAATATATTCTTGCACACTAGAGGGAGTGTTTCTTCAGGAGCAGTTTGGTTTTTCAAGTTGGAAACAAATTCAAGTAATGGCTGTCTTGAATTTAAATTATGTTATGCCAGTCAGAGCTGCACACTCAACAATTTAGCAAAATCTAAATCTAGTAAAATAAACAGTAAATTTAAAAATGTACACTGACTAACCCCCCCTTCACTGACTGGATTGCAGATTTGGCAGCAATCCATCCGGGGGCTCTGTAGAATCCTCTGTGTAGCTGGCCGAAGGCTCAAAGTAAAGACCTCAAATGTTGAGGTTAGGAGTGGAATTTCAGTTTTCATGGGACTTAAGTTAAATAGTTACTTTCAATGGCATAACCTACGCATTTGGTCAATGGGATGAGAGAAAGCTAAAAAATTGGAAGTAGAAACAGCAATTGAATCTGAGCATACTGATAGATCGGTGATCAAATCAATATAGTATTAGTTATGGATAATTTAGTTGTGATATCCTAGGCTATTTTAACATGTCATCTTGACTGACTATCCATTTTTCAGTTGTATGTGAATATGGTTGCGGTTCACAGACAGTGTTGGTCATGTTTTCATATTGGGCTCCTTCTGGTATGTAAACTATATACAGTAGATAGCAGGTTAACCTACAGTAGGAGAAGCCTCTGCTTAAAATGTCAACAACCCTAGTTGGAAGAGGAAAAAACATCTGCACACTAGTTTCTATTGTTCCACGAGACTTTCTTTATTAAAGGCAAGGAATTGCAACGTTTCAACCCACTAGGTCTTCATCAGGCAAATATCAACAACCCTAGTTGCCCAGGGAACTACACAAAATCATGGTGGTTGACGTGATGATGCTTTACAGTTTACACAACCAGACGTAACGTATTTGTTTAGGTTATCCAGGCCTTTAAATTAATATTTTATGCAACAGCTGTGGAGGGTGACTTATCTATACTCATCCTAATACTAATACTAATATTAGTGTAGAGATTAAATAGAGATGTGTACTAGTGGCAGGGACTCCCTCATCTGGTGACTGTGGGCCAAACACTTGTTCATAGATAACTATCCTACATCCTACATATAATTAAGCAAACCTCTTGTCACCAAAATCTGTCTATGCTTCCCGGTTCACCTCAGTGGCTGGCGCATTTGATCTGAATTTGCATACTGGCATTGCTCATTAGCATACGCACCAAAATAATTACGCCCGTTTTTCATTCTCAAAATGTAAGCTGTTTTTATGTCAACACGATGCCTTGCCCACACATAACTAAGTCTGCACACATTCCTGGGTAATGCAGCATTCACTAGGGGTCAACCTGCCTAACAATGGTGCTAGTAGTTGCTACTGCTCCGTTGTTTAGGGATGTTCAGCAATACAAATGCAATGCATTTAAACTTTACATTTTAAAGTGTTGCTAGCCGGAAATACCACTGTCGTATGATGGAGTATCAATTAAGCATGACAAACACTGTGAAACACATGACTTACCCTTTTGCTCTTTGGGGAGAATAAGTCATTCAGGAACTTCTTCCAGCTCAAACCTTGCTGAAAGTTTTTCTTATTGGTCCACCTAACTTTATGACAAACACATGCACACAATAAATTATATTCTTAGACTATTAATATTTTTCAAGATATGATAAAGAAAAGCAGCACTAGAAAACAGCATGACATTTATTAATCATCACCAATTTACATGTACAGAATCCTCCCTTTTTGTTCTACTAGTTATCAGAGTGCAATGAATGAATGAATGAATAAATAAAACCTTAAAACATGTTATATTTACAAGCAAGATCACAATGCCATTGGCCAAATAATTAACATACATTTACCATAATGTATGGTTTGCAAATCCACATCATATTAAAAAAGCAATAATGAATCAGTTGTACAAACACAATTCTGTGCAAAATGCTTAGAGTTAAATGGGAGTTGGAGTGTACATGAGTACATGAAATTATTACTTATGGCACATTATTTTAGGATTCATCGTTAAATCAGCACAGTAATCTTTCAATGATGCACAGCACTTGCTAATACACATTAAAATCCTCAGTGCTCATTTAACTCAGTCGATATTGACTGAGTTAAAGACTTTTACATTGTATAAGCAAAAACCAAGGGCTAAAGAAATGAGGGCATAATGTTACAACACTAATTATTTACACTGTTATCACCGCACCACCATGAGGAACGGATCAAAAACATTTTTCTCTTTTTTAAAATTTGACAAATGTGCAGCAAAACTTCAGCGAGCATTTTCAAATTCTACTTGGCAGCGTAGTTGTTATTTGTTCTCCTTTCTTTCTACAGATAATCTGTGGGTGTTAGTATATCAGTGGATGGGGAGGGGGGGCAGCCGTACATCAGTCATGGAGTATTTTCGGTTATGGCTTTAGGTCACAACTACTGTGAGTCACCATGCAATGCTAAAGTGTGGTCAACGTCTGCCTCTGTGGTGCCCACATGAGAGGGTCAAGACCGCCAAGCCACCGCTGAACACGCAGGCCAGTGAGGAGACATGGCGGAAGGTCTGACTGCAAATAGCCCATACCCGTCTGTGGCTATTTTGACCATTCTCAACACACAAACAACTTTTACTATTCAGCATCCGTACAAAAAGACAAAGACAGATTTAACATCAGAGACTGTGGGTCATGCTAAATAAACAACCACAACACCTCCGCCATGTTGGGCTGTAGCACTGGAGTGACGCACAAACAAATACACAAATCTCCCAGGCGTGTATTTTATGTCTGGTCGGTAAAACGTTTTTCTTTTTTTAAACATATAATTCTCCAGCTCTATTTAGATGATCAATCGTTAAGGACAGCGTGAGTAGAGTCCTGAGAAAATGCTACGTCAGTTCCAATAATAAAAGCATTGCTATTTAAAGCGCCAACTGTAGCCACAACTGTAATGTTTCAAGGCTAAAACCTGATTGAACTTCTGCATAACCGAGTGTTGTGTAGTAATTAACCTCAATTTCTTTTCTCCGTTCTCTCTTTCTTTTTCTCGATATCCATAGGTTGAATTAGAAGGGAAAATATCAGCATTTTATTTTAGCGGTGCATTGCTTGATTAAAAGAGACACGATAGCCCTGTGTTAATCAGTTATGTCACCCGCATATTTACATTTCACTCTTCAGAATATTTCAATGCCTGCAGTTGCCTGTAGTCTGTATGATACAATACAGATGCACTCTAAAATCAGTGCTACCCAAAGCTACCCACAAATCCCTGGGAGTGTTGTCAACCCAGAGTACTTATCAGCCTTTGCATCAAACACAAATCGCTGGGAGTGTTGTCAACCCAGAGTACTTATCAGCCTTTGCAGCAAACACGTGCAACACTGTCAAACTCTAAACACCCTCACCTCCAAAGTCAAATGGGTTATCCACAGTCACGGGTTTGCAAATGCAAGCCTTTCACAATAAATTAAAGGGGAGGAGGCCATTTGTGATTCTCTGGTCCAAGTGCAGCCTGTGTTAGCCGAGAGAGGGATGCACCTCTGTATTCCTACAGTTAAGCGAGGCTGGGGGTGTGGTGGGGAGAGGAGATTCCGCTGGCTCTCTAGGTGGTGAGCTTGGAGTAGCTGGGTGGGGAGAAGCGCCGGCGCAGATATTTGAGGATGTATAGCGGTAGGCAGCTGACCAGGGTGATTACAGTCACCTTCCACAGGAAGGACACCGTCATGATGAAGTACACATCTAACACAACAAAACACAGACACAAAGGTCAGATGCATGCACTGTAAAATTACAAGTTGTGTGATTTAGGAATATAAGAGCTTGTGACCATATAATAACGAGATTGGATTAATTGGAACACAGGTTATTTTTTTACATTTCCTGAAAAGTATTATTATTTTTGATTGGTTTCTGCCCGACATTGACAATATGGCATTTTAATTAATCCTCCTGACAGTTCAACTGCACAATGAATCAAGCATAACCGTCTTGTAGGACTGGAAACATCAAACTGAATGAGGAAAATGCTGACTTAACCAAAAAAATAGATCTTTAAAAATGTTAGATGAGAATAACGGTCTTTAAAATCTAATTTCAGTTTGACCTCAAGACCCAAAAAGGGTACGTTTGACCACGTTCCAGTCATAATTCTCAGTGGTGGAGATTCCAAGCTGAAATTGGAACTACATGCCACACATAAAGGCCTAAAGTAAAGGTTAGGAAAGCTCCATGAGAGTGTTGTATGTGTCACCACTGCAGACCCAATATGGCAAAAGTAAACACAGCGTTTTTCTGTCAGATCAAGTAAATAAATCCCCAACAGCCTGACAGGAAATAGACTGTTATGGAAAAATATAAGCAAACTATATATAAATATAAACAACTATTTTCTCAATTAAAGTATAAATGTTTCCTCTTATAGGGCCTTATAGTGCTCACAAGTGACACTCTAGCACATAAAAATTACTTTGTTATGTTTTCTACCAAACGCTGGCACCTTCATGTCTGTAATAAACACATGGACCTTGGCAGTAAATGGTAGCTGGGACAGGAAACCGACAGGAGCGCATGGCATTTCCTCTTTGATACTATGGTATGCCCATGCTTGCGCCACTCTAGCACAATGTGTCACTATGTTCACCTTTAGCCTTCCTAAAAGGGGACAAACTGGACACCAGAGGCATGACAAAACTGGACGGGTCCTTGTCACTGCCGAATGCTGACGTAGTATTTCAAGGTCAGGAAAAGCCCAATATCATCAATCAATCAGAGGGTGCATTGACATAAATGAGCGGTTCATTGTTTTTCCCTTTCCTTATTTGAAACATACTGACCCAATCTCAATATCCGTCCATAAAAGTGTCACCCTCTTGTCTTGGCAGAATGTTTTGTGCATGCGTGCATGTGTTTTCTCACCTATGAACTCATGTAGGAAGACGAGAGATGCGATGTAACACGCCAAACTGAGGAGTTCGCCGACTATCATGAGCCAGTGCCACGTCTGAATGGTCAGGGCTACCATTAGCAGCTCAGTTAGAATGAGAGCAGTGAAAGAAATGGCAACGATGTGGACAAACTCTGACTCGAAGAGCAACATGGCACCGTACATGATGATGCTGCCTGGAAGGCAAAGATTTTATGATTATTTATGATCATTGATGACGATTCTTGTCATATTTGTATGCTCTTGTTGCTCATTGTGCCATATCTTTTGGTCAAATAGTATGTAATGGCGATGATTTTATTGAATTGGATTAATTGTAATAACTACTAAATTGGGGAGAGAAAAAAAGGTTAAAAAATAAGGGCTAGTCATGCTTTTCCATTGCAACCGTAGGCATTCAAAAACAACTAAAATAATTCTAGAATGCTAAGAAACTGGGCCTGGTGATTTGAAAAGATAGCTCAAGATGGATCTGGAATAAAGTAGAGCATCCATCAAATAAAGTCTGTTTTGACAGAGAGACGTTTGGGAGTGAGTCTGTACACAAAGGGCGCACGGGTGTAACGTTGGATGGCTCTGGCAACGCCTTTGCAACATAAATGGCCCATGTCGGAAAACCACCTCAGGTTATTTAACATCCACAACCACCACAGACATAAATAAACTCTTCTAGTAATTAAGACGAAAGTGTGTGGGCAGTTTGGGAGATTTACGCATGAAAAATGCAGAGTGCAGTAGTTTCTGGTAGCTTTGTAAGGGCAGCTTAAGGTAAGCTTTGTTTGTAAAACACAGTCTATTAATACCACATACCACAGTCTCACATAAAGTATAGTATAATATCTCATGCAGTTACATGTTAGTGGACATTCGCTAATGCTGCTTGAAAACACATACATAGATCATGACATATTATGTAAGATGTACATTGTCCTGGTGCCATGTGTTTGTATGCCACTATACTGTCTACCAATACCACATTTCTGCAGTTTTTACACATGTTCTTCCTTACCTTGGTAGATACTTATTATGACCCATATTAGAAATGTCTTGAAAGACAATGGTCTGCCCTGTGAAGAAACACAACATGACTAGTGATTAGACTTCATATCCATAGTTGCTGTCGGGCAGAAAGCTTGCATCTTTAGATTTCAACCTTTACAATAAAAAATACATATATTACATGTATTCTTTTGTAAATTAAATTAATTCACTGTACAATGTTGGACAGTTTTGAAAGTGGTTAAGTGGGTTTTATGAATATTTAACCAATGCAAAGTATTAATAAGAGAATGTGACAAAACATATCTACATTGAATCCATTGGAACAGTTTCTTTTTCCCCCATTTTGGTTAAAATGGTTTTGGTTTTGGATAGAAGATGAATTCAAGATATTTATTGTTCGCGCTCAAACAATTATGTGGCATACTCCACCACACTGTACGAACAATTAAAAAAGAGAAAATAACGAAAGAAATAATACAAAAAACCAGGTATAATAAGAGTAAATACTTAGCTGCAATAGTTGTAAAGTAAAGTGTGTACAGTGTCTAATTTGTAGAACATTCCGAATAAGAGTGCAAAAAACAGAATCAGTACAGATGTGAAAAACTGGCTAATACATCATTACTAGATAGTAACCAAAAACATAATCGCTATTCTTGTCAAACGAATTGTTAAAAGGATCATGCGACAAAGTATGAATGATATTTGATTGTAAAATAAATACCTTTAATAAGTCTTTATATAGTTCTGGGTAAAGCATGGCGACTTCTGACTTAACATCTTTGTCGAGCACAAGAGAGAACACAGGGAACATGGTGTAGATAGTAGAGTAGCTGAAATAGAAATTATTTTGTTATTTAAACTGCTGAAGTTTGGGCTTCATTGATTTGAAGCTTAATTCTAAATATCCAGGGAAGCCACTTTGATCCAAAATGAAGTTTAAGCTGTTTTAGCCACACTTCTTTTGGGCACTTAATTCCTTTGATTTAGTTCTTGGATGCATTACAGTACTGCATAAAGATTGCATAGTTTCCTGTTTTGTCAATGTGACAGTCCTTTTACACAAATTAAATGCCATGGAAACAGCAGCCAAATGTTCTTGTGATAAGTCATCGCTATTCATAATGCTTGGCTCACCCGATAACTAAGAATCCTTGATAGAGGGGGACAGACGCGAAGTAGAAAACAGATGAGAAAACGGCCTGCGGGGATGAAGAAAAAAGGAGAGATTAATGAATGAATCATCATTTATCCTTCAGCTGCCATCAATCCTCTGATGGCATCAATGGAAGAAGACAGTTTCCGCCACCTTTCAAATGCTAAACACAAAAATATCACTAATGGGCAAAATTAATTATGATTAAATGACAAATTTAAAATGTACAAGAAATTGTAGAAAGAATTAAATAAAACTAAAACAAACAGAACCACTGATGAACAATACAAAAGCAGATCTACGAAGCATTGTAGATCGGCTATTTTCACAATGTTTGCTTTCTTTTGACAATTTGGGCAATGTATGACCAGTTTTTATACTATAGTTTAATTACTTTTTATGCAGAAATTGTCTTTTTCTTTTTTTAGGTATAAAAAAAGAAGGTCTTAATGGTCCTTAAATTGTCTCTTCACTGTCATCTGGGGACCCCCCAAAATCCCCGGCCCCCCACAGGTTGAAAACCACTGCCATAGAAGGTAACCTCACTGACTAATGATTCTTTAACACGTGGACGGATGCAAGGGTAGAGCCAGTCAACTAGTCAGTCAACCAGATTGGTAGGTCCCATACCAAACGGGTCACAGCTGTGGTAGTGGGCGGTGTTAATGTGTGCCATGTGGAGGATGGCCTCTGTAAAGCCAGAGTGAGTCATGGGCTCTCCCGCTACGCCCCAGCGTAGGCTGATGTTGGACTGTGACATGGGACTTTGGGTTCAGGGCCCACTCTTCTGATCATGAATGTTGACCATCCCTCAACTCCCTGACCTCTGATCTGATCCCGTTAGCTTGCTGTCAACCTTCAATCTCATTGTTCATGCCTTGGATTTATTTATCCATGCCAGTGGTTCTCAAAAGTTTTTCATGTCAAGGCTTGATTTAGTATGCATTTGACCATGGACCCACATCTGTAAAGGTTTATTAGAGACTCCATAAGATAATTTGTGTTTGTGTTGTTAAACTAATATCTATCTATATATATATCTTTATCTATATATATATATATATATATATATATATATATATATATATATATATATATATATATATATATGGGGTGCAGCGGTTTATGGTTTAAAACCAAACCGTTCGGTACAATACGGTTCAATACGGCTTTACGGACTGCAATTTTTCGGTTTTGAGGAAAAAAGAAAAGAAAAAAAAAGCATCACTGCAGAGTTCCCTTCGACCCACGAGTGAATCCACCTGGTGTTGTTTGGCAACAGTTGATCCACAAGCATCAATACACATTGGGAGCCTGTAGAATAGATCGTCTATATTCGTCAGGCGACACCATCGGATTAATACATGATCATATTGATTAGCCTACCTGATGTTGTTGTGCTTGCAGCAGGAGCTCATTAAAAGTTTTTCCTCGGTGAACGTGGTTAAAGTGATAGTAATTGTGCTCCGTTATAATCATTAATAAAATGATTGTAGGAGCTTTTAAAACTGTGCAGATTTCCTCCTTCCTTTCATTAGTAATTGTGCATTACCCATATACCTATTCACCTACATAGGCCCATCCTACCTACCTGCATGGTGCTGATGCACAGGCTCCTGTGGATGACAAACTGGCTGAGGGCTGCAGACCTCTTGTAACTGTTCCGCCCATGGACCATGAGGAGTCGGCCCAAATGTTTGAACTGAGTAATAGAGAAGTCAGCGGCCAACGACGCTTGCTTTCCTTCCTGTGAGAGAGACATAGCAACAGAGAAAAGAATGCAGGTTTTAGAAGGTCATTGGTAAGCTCATGCTACGATGACCGACCTGGAAGGCAATGGAAGATGGTCTTAACCAGGACATGGACATCTTGGCTTCCTACCTCTGCAGGTGGTGCCTGCAGCTCAGCACAGGCAAGACAGTGTCGGCGGCATACAACAACAGAGAGGCTAAGAGGGAAATCAATGTGTTCGTTGACAACAAGCCCCAAAATACCTTGGGGTGCGCTTGGATAGAACTCTGGCCCTCATGTTTTCAAAGTGTTGGTTGAATGACAATGTCAAATCAAGGGTCTCACTTATCCGACGCCTCGCTGGTACGACCTGGGGAGCTTCCGCCAACACATTGCGGATTTCCACCCAAAGGTCTTCTCTGCAGCTGAATACTGTGCCCCAATCTGGTGTAGGAGCCCACATGTCAAAAAGGTAGACACAGTAATTAACAACTCTCTCCGAACTATAACTGGCTGCCTGAAACCCACTCCTGTGTCCTACCTGCCAGTCCTTGCAGGAATTGCCCCGGCCAGCCTCCGACGAGAGGCTGCTACCATCAAGCTAGCAAGGAAAGCCAAGATACACGACTAGCATATCCTGCACAACATTACAGTGGAAATAGAGCCTCCAAACAGACTGAGGACTTATCCGGAGGACTTATCCACCAGTGCATGGAGTCTGCTGGTCCCTCCCGTATGCATCGCTACATCTGTGACCCGGGTGGCGGCGTTGAAGGAGAGGACCTACCACACCGGCAATGGACCCTACTGAACCGCCTGCGCACTAGAGTAGGCTGCTTCAAATCAGCAATGAAGAAGTGGGGCTTGACAGACAGTGCAGCATGCAAGTGTGGTGAGCCTGAGCAGTCTGCCGAACACATAATTAACATTTGCCTCCTGTACAGACCACCTTCGGAGGCCAGCCTCTTCCACGTGAGACCAGAGACAAGGGCGTGGCTACTCGATACTGAGTTGGACATTTGAGGATGATACACGAAATAAGTAGTAGCCTAAGCTTAAATACATGTGCATAGGCTGATAAATTACTTAGAATAGATAGGAGTAAAAATGACCCCCTATGTTCTCCCCTATGTCCTAGGTGCAAACTGAACAAGGCACCCACAGTCATATGATGTGGACATTCCCACTAATCAGACCCTTCTGGGTATCCATTCAAGATGAAATTCTGAAACTGATTGGAATTAGAATATCATTAGATCCAATTTATTATGTCTTAGGGACATAAATATCACACTAACTAAAGGTAACCAACATTTATTACAAGCTGTACTTTATGCTGCTTGGTTGTCAATTCTTCATAAATGGATAGATGACAGCCCTCCTAGTGTTCTACAATGAAATGTTTGAAAAAGTGCTACGCTTAATGCCGTTGGAGAGGCTCTCATGTGTCCTACGGGGCACCTTGGCCGAATACGTAGAAGCATGGCTGCCTTCTGTTTTGGTTTATGTCCTTATTTTATTGTTAACCCATTTGGGACCATGGCTGATCTTAGAAATGTCTTTAACAAAACTTAATTAAGTGTGTTATGTTGTGCCCATGTGTTTTATGCATTCATGTATTGTCCATGTCCTTTTCTGTTTAATAAAAATATTGAAACACAAGACAGACAGACAGACAGACAGACAGACAGACAGACAGACAGAGACAGATAGATATATTTAAGTATTAAGGTCAATGAATGGGACTTGCAAATGAACAGCAGTGAAAAAACAAAGGTCTTTGATTCTGTGATCATGGAATCAATTTGGTGGATTATGGTTACGATCCAGGTATTTTATGGGCCCTGATAAGGATGATGACTCGTGTTTGGGTTTTCTCTGTGCACACGACAGATTTTCACAGGAGAGGAATCATCTGTGCACGTCCCTCTACATGTGTGACAATCTGTGACAGCCATCTCAAAAGGAAGCACACACACACACACACACACACACACACACACACACAGGGCCAAAGTGTGAGAGCGGCAGCAGCGTGAGCCGATGAGATGGAAGAGAGTCTTACTTTGCCCTCCACTCCCACGCCACAGTCGGCTTCCTGGATCATGCTGACATCGTTTCCTCCGTCCCCTAAGAGAAAACAACAGACGTGGAAGTGTCAGGATTCACATATCTGTGTATGACATACCAAACACATTGTGTGTGCTTGTAAGACACTCCCTTAAAATGACAACAGTCACCTCTAGTTTGAGGGTGGTACTGGTTAACTGGCAGAACCAGCCAATAAAGGCTCTGAGTTCCGCATGGAAGCTGAGGTTCCCACGTATTGTGAGCCATGATGTTCCTGATGTTGGTGTGTAAGCAATATTCCGCTGGCAATGTCCAAATTTGACTAATGGCGGCCATATCTATCTAACCTGCAAACAAATATTATGTCCGTCTTCCCCTTTATTTGGGGAACCATGTAGAAGTTGCACAGAACTAGTTGACGAAATAAAATGCAATACAATTCAGCATTTCATTATGAATGTGGACATTTTAGAGAATGGCAAAGTGTTCCTGAAATGTGATAAACCCTGAATAAAAACTAATAGGGAACAAAGCTTGAAATGTGTGCCACTGTGCCTAAAAGGTTGAGGAAGCATATTATGGATTGTGTCTCCAGCCTATCATGTACTCTTGGGGCTACTACTCACCTACAGCACAGGTCAGTTTGCCTGTGCGCTCCTGCAGCAGCCGCACTATCTGGGCCTTCTGAGTCGGAGCACAGCGGCAGCAAACCACAGCGGGACACTGACATGCTAACTCCATGAACTCATACTCGTAGAACTTCAGACACACCTGCAAAGCAGCGGAAAACACATGGGTTGAGCGGCACAGTGCACAACGTAACGACTGTGGGTGTTTATCTTCAGCATGTCACAACTTACAGTTGGTGTGGTTTTTAGACAATAATGACAACCACATTAGTATACCACTAAACTAAGGTCTTTCAGTAGCAGGTGGACACACACATGGCACTTACCTCGAGTGAGTCCCCAGATATCACAAGCGCACAGTCGTGTTTTCTCCTAAATGCGTTGAGCTCAAGGTGAGCCTCCCCTCGTGTTGTTACCTATGACAGGGACACCATATTATAGTACATACATGCACGTGCATAATGTATCAGGACAAAAGGCAGTCTTGCTAACTTGATCAATCAAACCCACCGCATAAATGTGTGACGGCTCGACACACTATAACTGACATTTGCTTTACAATGATTAGAATCATGGGAAGGCCTACAGTAACCGATTAACAATCATCTCACAACTAAGTCTCTCAACTAAACTCATGGAGAAGAAAAATATGCTATGCAATCAATAAGGGGACTCCAAGAACGTGCCACTTTCAAATATAGACAAATGTTTTTAAAAATGTGGCACTGACTTGGCATATCAATCTGTCAGCAACTGTTGATGCTCTGGTATGAATATCCTTCAGCTATTAACAATTCATACGTCAATCCCGATCATGTCATTGGTGTCAACCAGGAAACTATTCCAGATGCATGTGTTACAGGCCCAGTCAGCACTCCCCGTGTCCACTGGGACAGCATTTTTCAAACTGTGCCAGCCATTGTTTTGCTCTTCCAGTAACCACTGTTGTACGCAATTTGTAACCTTCCTATATGGTCGGCTCTCCGTCTGCTCTGGCGAGGGTCCAGAGGGGAAGTCAAGGGACTATCAAAGCGGTTCGAGCATAAACCATAAACCTGCAAAACAAATTAGGAAGTGAGCCCTCAGTGTGTTCCCTCTGGGAGTGGCTCAGCTGGTCTCTGCACTCAGTGTGAGCGGCGGCCTGTTTGTCCTGTGTGACAGTGACTTGGATGGGCCACGCTGGTGGGAGGTGATTTATTCAGCTGTGGATCCTGGCTTGGTTGCTTGTGTAGTTGTGTGGGACCGTTTGCAAATGGGCCGTGGCCGTGCAAAGGATGGATGCCCACAAGTCACCGTAGTCAGGAAACCATGAGTACCCTTTTGAACTGGGACAAGCCCTGGGACAAGTACTAAAATCAACTATTGGTCACTTTATATCCACATAAGAGGAAGAGGGGTCCCTCCTCTGTACTCACAGATCTGAAGATATGGATGTCCTGGTTACGTGTGACCAGATGGGCATTTTTGGCGGTGCAGGTGGCTGTCTCCAGCTTGTCCCCTGTCAGCATCCACACCTAAATAGATATCAGATAATAGTATTTAGATTTGTAGTCCAAAAAATAACTAGAAAAAGTGATCCCCGGAGCACAGGTGTCTCATAGTGGCTACTGTAATGTTAGAATAGTCACTCATACTGTAACCTTTTTTAGTTAAAATCATTTGAAGTTCATGAAATCATTGTGAAATTAAACTACCCCTCATTCGGCTGGTATCCCTTCTAGAACCCCTAGGGTTCTTTGGACCCCACTGAAAACCAAGAATATAGGCTGCGAGACCTTGATGCCTGCATTACGGAGGATCTCTAGGGTGGGCCTGACATCAGCCTGGAGCTGGTCCTCCACTCCAGTCAGACACAGCAACTCCATCTCCATCTCTAGACTCTCAATCACAGTGGCCACCTTCAGGGAGCGGTCATGGACGCTGAGCTTGGCCTGGATGTACCGCGCCTTGGAGAGCAGAGGAGGAAGGGCTGGTAAATGTAGGTGGTGAGAATGTTTGGTGTTGGGGTGAATGGATACTATTATGAATGTGATAAAAGTAAAACCATTAGAAAATCTGATCAGAAAAACAGGGAAATAAAAGTAAGAATGTCATATATCTGCCAGCAGTGAGATATAAGACAGCTCAACATGAAGGCAGCAATGTTACCAGACCAAAACTAAGCTGCATACTGCATGAATAACTTGTTGGTTACTGCTAACTATGACACAATGTACACAGCAACACTCACAGAGTCAAAGTAACCCTATTGATTTTGCTGTATCGCTGAAATATGTTATTGATAGTAATTGCTATGTCAACGCCTATCTGAAATGCTCAAGAGAGATTTTCTGGTGAGATAAAGCAAAAACAATTCTATATGTGACTCATACAGGAACGCAAACTGTGTGTGTGACTCAGAGAATGACTCACTGCTACCCACCAGCTCAGCCCAACCCCAAGTTCACACAATTACACTTCACAAAATGGGCCTGGGGCCTCGACTGCCGAGGGGAGGCACTGCCCTGCCCAGCCCAAACAATGGGAGGTAATATGTATGTGTGGGCTGCGTGTCGGTGGGATATGGGTGTGTGCGTGGGAGGATGGGGTGTCCAGAGGGTGACCCTAATCACCAGACGACAGCCTTTGACATTTAAAAACAATGTTAATGAAATGTCTACGCACAATTCCATATTATCCCGCCGAGTACATCACTGCTTGGAGTATAGTGTGAGTACAGCCAGGAGCTGCTATTAGATGTTCTCTGAAATCTGGCAAACGTACGTATGTCATTCATAATGCATTTGGCAAACGTAGTCAAAACAAACTGAAGTCAGAAGGGAGTCGGACCATACTTCTTCAAGACTGCCTTGTCCTGTTGCAGGCTGTGGTTTGAGGCCCAATCTCTCAGCTCAGATCTCTAGCAATTTGTCACGTTGTGAGCTTGTAGATGCCATTATCCATAACTTTTATGTCCTACCTGGGATTTGAACCCGGGGATGATGCATGAGAGCTAGTAACTGCACACTGCCACCAGGGACATCTCCATGACAGACCGAGAGGCTAACAGGCCGCTTGCCCGGAGCAGATAATTGCACCTATGAGCTTCAGACAGTACTACTTGTCAACCAGTAGGTGTCCTACCCATCACCAGGGGCTACATTTGGAAGAGTAGGGAGACCACCTCCAAAGTGATAGTTATATATTGTATTAACATACTTTACCATACAGAATGGTTAACCATTTACTCGAGGGGTCTTCTTAAGCCCCCTCCTTTTTCCTCTTACACCAAATCTTTTTACTGAAAGTAGATGATCTACAGCTTGCAATGCACTGTGTTGCGACGAGTTGTGCGGTTGTAGATTGCCTTTTTTCCCGCCCAATGTTCGCCCCCAGAATAGGGAGGCCAGGTTCATGTGGTAAAAATAACATTTCATTTCTAAAAATAACTTCCAGATTACATCTTTAAGCATGAGTCTCAGATCCATGTAAGTCAACCCAATGAACACCCACTTGCTCACCTCAAAGTCCTGGTACTGCTCCTCTGTCAGGGACTTCTTGGAGACTACAAGGACCCTGAGACCTTCCCTAGCCATGTTTCCACACTTGACACGAAGAGAGAGGCACACAACAGATTTTCAACGATATTAATGACACAAACTGACACAAGATAAAAGGATGTTTGAAATGTGGTTAAACTCAGTAATCAACTCAGGTGAGGTGCTCATTACCTCCTCTTCCAGCCAATCATTATATTGGACAATCCCTGCCATCACCACGTCTGCTCCCTTCATGTAGAACGTGATCTCTCCTGTCGATTCATCCTGGAAAACAAACAATTCATTATCCATCACTGCACTATAAGAATTGTATTGTCGCTGTCTGGTGTAAACCCATGTACAAAACACACTTTCTTTTATTTATATAAAACCACATAGACTTAATCATTTTCAACCTGGCATCCCTTTTTTGGGTGTGTTATTATTGCGGAAATTATCATTTTACATGTGCCACAAATATTGTTTTGTTGTTGTTTTCCTCATAAATTAACACCAAACAAGATTTAAAATGGAGATACAGAGACGACATGTAAATATAATACATATACTTCCACTGTAACCCCACTGGTCCACACCTGTATGAGCCAGAAGTGTATGAATCAGAACAGTTTTATTGTCAAATCACAGGTTTGCAGGTTAAATAAGTGGGTGACATTCATGCAAGCTGCATCATTTCATTGTTTTCAGGGAAGAACCTGAAACCTGAAACCAACTAAGACTGTCTGTTGCCTAAAGGGAAAAGTTATTTTGGTATCCATAAGGGACATAAAAAAAAGAAGATTGAAACGATTATGATGAGGAAGCAAGGTTTCAATCGCAGACTTCCTGGCGTTTAGCAGATCTCGCCAAGCCAACAAAAATAAGGTTAGTCATCATTAGACTTAAGTCAGAGTTCACTGGAAGTTGAACCCTTTCTCAGATAAATTCATTTTTTGATTGTTTAAGATAGCATCCTTGGTGGAGTCCCAGGGTGTATGCCGCCAAACAACCAATGATCCCTAGTGACGGTTAATTTACATTCAAACAATAGTCAATATAAATTAAAAAAATCAATCAATCAATCTGAATGTTGGCATTTAATGCATAATTGCTCAATGGATATAACATATACATAATGGAAATATAATCTTAATTGTATCATCTCTGCACTCACTCGAACTATGATGCCCATCCTTTTACTCTCATAGGTGAAAGGAAATATCTGCAGGATGGTGAAGTTCAGAATTTGACCACTAGGGGTCCGTAGCTGCATGGAAGACTGGTCCCGTCCCACCAGCGTAAGGCCAACGCTCTCAGTCCACTGCACCAGAGACACCTACCAATCACAGCCCAAAGACAAGGACCACAGTTAGTGGAAGGTCACACAACAAAGAGACTTTGATTGACAATGTAGGGGAAATGATGGATAGGACTAACGAACGGCTGATATTGCTTCTTTTGCCGATGGGAATAATAAACTAAAAATCAATACCATTATGGAAAGCTTTTTGTATTGAGGGGGGCACATAAAGCAAAGGATGCAGTCAAAATACAGATAATTCAAGAGTTTGTTTTATTTATTTATTTTCTAGTTTGAACATTTCATAAATTAGACAAGTGAAACATTCAAGGACACTTTGGTCTGAGCAGTTTGTCCAAGAGTACAGCAACCTAACCATTCAGCCTTCTCTTAATCAATAAATACTCATTTTCAGCACTCAAGCCTATTGATTGAAAAACTGGGAAAGATGATTTTTTTTTATTATTCTTGATGAAAACACTGTTTTTCTGGCTTCTGCCTCTTCCTCTCTGTCTGAAGGTCACAACAGATGACATCCATTAGTGTATTGTTGGGGGGTGGATGCGAAGGAAGTGTGTGTGTACGCACGCACGCACACACACAGAGAGAGGGGGCAGACCAAATTGCCCAATAACTTCCAGAACGGGGATTAGAACAAGATCACAAACCCAATACATCATGTCTTCTGAGACAGATGTCTAATGACATATGTCAGTGCACACAGATGTACACAGATGGGGGTTAGGGTTAAGAGTTTTGAGAAGGGGGGCCAAGGGGCGTGGGGCCTAGGTTGGGGTCCGATTATGATCCCAAATCAAAGAATTTGCAGCTCCGGAACCACTTATTTAGGTAAACCGTCCATGACCATGTAGTCTGACAATGCCTGGCAGAGTGCACTCTCAACGTCAGCAAACGTCTAACTACCGTAATGCTTGTCATCCAAGTTGGGAAATATGAGGATTCCGTCTTAGTCACAGTCTAGAAATATTCACCATGGAGGCATTTTATGAACTGGCCTCCACCACAACACCACCACCTTGTAATGCCAGTGCCTTGAATTGCAGCTGAATGCTACTGCGATGAACGATACTGCATATGAGTCATAACCATATGTAGACTTAGATAGTATTTTAAACAGACTTATAGCTTGTTACGTAGACAGCTCTAGAATTGCATTTTATGTAGTCATAGCACTTTATAGTACACATGTATAATATATTATATAGTATAGTATGTATAGTTTACATAGATACTCCACTGTTACGATAACTACTTTTTATATATGTGATGTATGCCATGCTTTTGTTATTGCTTAATGTAAGTCGCTCTGGATTAAGAGCGTCTGCTAAATGCCTAAATTGTAAATTGTAACCACTATACTTGACAGATTTTCATGAAGAAAAAGTCGACGAAGAAAATGATTCAGATGTCCCTTATTTGTGAATCACTCTCAATCAGCCTGATGGTCCTATTTTTTATCCAGTTATTATTTATGACGTATATAACCTAAAATTTTCATGTTTTTGAGTGGTGCAAACCACAATAACCAGCTTTGTCTGTACCCGTGTACCTGTACGTGTACCTGTGTACCTGTACGTGGGGCCATGTACAGGTGAGCATGGTTGCTATGGTTAGTGTGTGACGTCACTGCACCACTCAGTTCACACGGGTGTGATTTTTTTATTAATATTAGCAATTAGCATAAACTTTCACTCTATGAAATAGGATATTTACATTCATGTTTTAGATCAGGGGTAGGCAAACACCTCTTTTTGATCGACCAGGTCATCAAATTGGGCTATTGAGTTAATCAATTGAAGAGACTTTTGTTAACTAAAAGAAAATACAAATAAAAGTATTAACCATTATTGTTTGATGTGCATAAAACTTGTCTTCCCAGATAGTCCGAATTTATCCTATCTTTATTATTCATATTCAATTATTTTCTCATTATCAGTGTCAGAATATCAATTCAGAATCAGCTTAAATCCCTAGGCTGCCAACATTACAATTAACCAATATTAAGTGCATTTTTTCTAATGACCATAAAGCGACAGATGCAGTCAGCCATATTAAAGTATGTACTGGGATAAGTGCAATGGGCTGGGGAGCACATTAAGGAAATCCGTATTTACACTGCAGGAAAGGGATCAAGTCGGATTCCACAGCACACTTCCTAAAGTTCAAAGATTCATAATGATCAAGGACATAAAAGTGGAATGCCGTTTGTCTTTTCAAGGTTCCAGTTTAAGGGGGAAAGAAAGCAGTGAAGACACACAGATAAAGATCACGACAGAAAAAAAACGCCTGCATCTCAAGATCGGAACTCTATTCTCTGATCATACTTCCAAGTGTTTGGCCTTGGGAGAATTAGCTCTCGTTGCTTTAATGGAGACTTTCCGACAAGCCTGAAATATGGCAGTGTGTGGGCGTGTTTGTGCCATATACCATGATTTTTCTTTTCTCCATACAATCAGAGTATACAGTAGAAAAGGAAACATATCCGTCTAACCTGTCCATAGTACAATAGATTAAAAATACCTCATCTGGACTGGCGGCCTGGTAGACCCTGCAGGTATCCTCATAGTGCTGCTCTGCCTCGGCCTGGTCCGTCACGCCATTAGACTCATACGCCGGTGTAACGTTGTGGACCAGAGCGATGGCCTTCACCGCCTCGTGGACCCTGCTGCTGATGGTCTTACGGACCTTTGTGGCCGCTGGAGCTCTGGAGGCTGGAAGGTCATGGGTGGGCTGAGAAGGAGGATGAAATAAAGGACAAGAGCAGTCTGAGCAGAGGACACACCAGCGTTTATCTAATGAGTACACCTACAGTCAAACAGAACAACATGAAACAGCATGAAAGTTTACACTCAGTTCAAGATTGTTAGCAACACAGCAGACAGTGGAATTCTTGTACTTACAACTTCCTCAACATTTTGGAAAATAAATAAATAAATAAATAGAGCAAGACAAAACACAAAGTCTGAATAAAGTCAGAATATAAAATAGTAATAAAACATTTGCAAAATAAATTTAGTTTAAACAGTAATGAAACAAATAAAATAAAAGTATTTCTAAAAAAAAAAAAAAGCTGCTAAACTCTTTCTCAGATGAGCATTTTTTCCACAGGATAAAGAACCACTTAGCCAACCATATCATTAATGTGGCAGTAGTAGCATGTAAACATAAACAGATGTGTGAAGAAAATGTGATCAATTAGCTTTTTGCATGATGGCCCTGCTATTTTTGGAGTGTGTGTTCCAGGGGTTAATGGTGGCGTCATTAAAGCAGTGGGCTAATCCTGTTTCCTGCTTCGCTAACCCCTGGTGTCAAATGGACAAAGAGTGTCATCTGAGGTCAGGAAGCATTCAACCAAACAATAATCACAAACTAATATGCATCTTAAAACAATGGCTCCGACTATTTTCTTTACCTTTTCCAAAGCATTTGAAATGAGGGTATTTTCTCTACCATTCTCTTCCCAAAACATTCCCAAATTTCTGAATCTTCAGCAGATTTCTGTTCTTGCCCAAAGGAGGTATGGAGGTATGCACTGCCACTAAGCCTGAGTTTTACTTAGTTGCGCAGGGGAGTCACGCACCAAAAATAGCCACTTTAAAAGGTCTCAAAGCATTGCGATGTGATGTGTTGCGAGATTGTAGATCTTCTATTTTCAGTGGGCAACTGAGTTTGCATGTCCGCAATGAATATCCAGATATTAACACTGTCTATGGTGATCATTTTCATAACCTTAGTTACATTTATAACTCTCGTTTACCTGTGTGTATGCGCTGAAAACATGGCTCTGTACTTCATCCATTGAGTCCATTCCATATGCCACAGTACCAAGATGGAGGCGTCTGAACACCATCTCATTTTGTGTGAGAGTCCCTGTGAAATACAGTGTACTTTTTTATATAAAAACAAACAAAAATGTGCAAAAGTTCTTCTCATTCTTCATTTTATGCTTTTAAATGCCTTTAAATCTTTTCTCTTCAAATTAGGGATGCACCGATATAGAAATTCTGGGCCAAGTTTAAAATAACAATTTGGCCGATAGTCTATACCAATTCATTTATTTATTTAGTTTTTGTTGTTATTTATTTCCACTTTTGTGCCAGGGAAACAAACTGTTCTGAATCTGCAGCTTGGTAGGCTGCAGATAACCAACACACAACAAACTAGAAAAAGTGCCCCTCGGGGCACAGGTCTCCACCAGGTCAGGTTGTCGCTTTAACAGGCCAATGTGAAAATAGTGGGATATATTCCTCAGCCTAGTAGGAACGTCTGTGAAAGATTTCACGTAAATTTCACACTGTGTTCATGATGGTTTGTTCAAAACGGGCCAATCCTGCAAATTTTGAAAGCCAATGTTAGCCAATCAGGATGGAATATGAAATATTGAACAGAAACTGTGTATCGATTTGCGGAATTTTTGGACAAAATATGGAGGAGTAATATAAAGAAATGTGTTTTACAAAGGTCGGCCTCCTGGTGGCGCTATAACAGGCCGTTCTGGAAAATTTGGGGCAGAGGTTCATCGTTGGCATCTAGTGTGTGTGTGTGCAAAGTTTGGCATCGACCGGGTTAACGGTGCCGGAGATTAGCTGTACACAGACGGACGGACACACACACACACGGACGGAGTGCAAAACATACTCTCTCCCCATGCCTTCGGCCTGGTGGAGACAATAAATACTGTCATCAGTGAATGTCAACTAATTTCATGCGATACGATATACCGCCCATATAATCGGTACGTCCCTACTTCAAATGACTTTTTATGCCTTATATGTACAGTAAAGAACCTTGGAAGTGTATGAAAGGTAATAAATGTGGGATCTTTAAACATTCATATTTACTCTGAAACAGTGTGTTGCAGAGTAAATGTTTGGTTTTAATGTGATTTCAGTAGGTGTAAATTTACAATGAAAAAGAAAGGAAAAAAGGCTAGAAGCTTCTGTGCTACCTTATACATGCCCTTTGTAACCTCAAACTCACTTTAAAAGCAGTTTCCGTCAGTATATCAAAATGACCTCAGGGGCCCCGCACATACATTAGGCTGATGTATGAGCCTGCACACCACACTGCCCTTATTCGCGCTCTGGATGGGAAAATGGCTGATCATTTTATTGGGCTGGGTGGCTGTAAATCTGACAGGTAGTGCCTGTTGTTCATGAGGAAGTGTACTGCGGAAGGCATGCTACTGTGTGTGTGTGTGTGTGTGTGTGTGTGTGTGTGTGTGTGTGTGCGTCCGTCTTCAGGGCTTTTTTGATTTAAGGATCCAATAAGAAGCATGTCTCTGAAAGTAGCACAGAGCAAGTCCCCCCAGGGAAGGAAAACACCCAGCTACTGGATATGGCCTCTCTCATTGCACTACTCCAACATTTTGTCTTTTTTATTTTTTTTTAATTTCAATGCTTCTTTGACAAAGCCAAATACAAAAAAAACACAAACAGTGAGTGGAGGTATATCTGTGGCCTACTGTGCACAATAAATAAATATTATAGACAACCAGACTACTGCAGAGCCATGCCGTAAAAATAATAATAAATACATTAAATTATTAGACTCATGAATGAGAAAAAATAAATAAGAAGCGGTCTAATAACTGTGTTGCTGTCGGACTTCATGTGGCCAGTCTATGATGTCAGTACTATGACGTCATTGTCTCCAAAAACAGATTTGTGTACTACATTGGTATACTAATATAATTCTCGACCATTCTAACCTGTTTTGTCAGTGAGCAGGTAGGAGATGCGTCCCAACTGTTCAGGTATGGTGCTGGCTCGAACCACTGTCCCTGGTATCTTGGAGTCTTTTCTGATCATCCAGCTGAAAACCATCTTTCCCATATCCAGGTTGACACGCAGACTAGATAAATAAGTAAATTAGACTAGATCAGTCAATTAAGTCAAAACTACATTAAATTAAATGTGAAAAGTTCCCTAAATCTGAGGAAACGGACAGAAATGGGCTTGGTGTGAAAGGTTCCAATAACATCAAATGGGTTGTTTCACGTTATCGGGGCTAGATTGTGTATGCCCTGTTATACAACATTTCCCTGTAAGAGACGAGTCCCACCTGATTGGCACAATGTTAGAGAACAGCAGCAGGAAGCGGAAGATCTGCAGGTACCAACGGCCGGCGAAGTGCTGAAGGGCCACCATGACGAGGGAGACCACCAGCAGAGCTCCAAACAGGATCTTGGTTAAACAGTTCACTTCCAGGTCAAACAAACCCACCTATTACAGGCCACAAAGGTGGTGGACATGCAGGGACAAACTTGTATCAACACTCTCAACAACAGTTAGTCAAACGTCACTGTTCTCAAAACAAGTAAATGTACTTAATATATCTATATAGTATATACACTTCTCAGCCAGCTATATGAGGAATAATTGAAGGCAGGCCTTCAAATTGTGGTTCACACACAACTGCACCTTGTGCTTAGGGTTGGAGGTGTTCATAACACTTCGCAGCTCCTTGCCTGTATAAATCACGACCCCCACCACGGTGCCTGGAGAAAGAAAGAAATACAAATCACCTCAGGCTATAAGAGAAGCCCCCGGTCTTGATGGGATGTTTCCCAGACTTACATTCTTTTTTTTTTTTTTTTTTTTTCTGGGGGGTGGCTTTTTATGCCTTTATTGATAGTGAACAGTAGACAGACAGGAAAGGGGAAGAGATGGGGAATGACACACAGATCGCCCTCATCGCCCACCGTTTTGTGACGCAGCACTCTGAGAATAGTTCCGCTTTTTTAGAGGAATGCTGCTCTTTTGATCCTCTTGGCTAGGTCTGACAACCCAACGTTGAATGGTTACCACACCCATGTTTACCGTTATTTCAGCTGAGCTATTTGTGATAATAACGCAGCTAACATTTTAGCATCTATTCAACCACTATAGACATGGACATCATAATCAACTTTCATCCTATCAATGAAAAAAAAGAAAAAAAAGGGCTCTGCTCATAAAACACTTGGATACAGCCCCTTAAAACCAGAGTGATATATTAGCCAAACTGACATATCGGTAATTATTTGACAACATCGGTAACAGCAATTATGCAGTTGTCATGTCCTGATAACCACTAACGTCCCTATTTTTAGACATTTCAAAAAGTTATTAAAAACTAGCAGATCTACATGCTCACAACATGTCGTCTTGCGACACACTGAGCTTGTAGAGTGGCGATTTTTGGTAATCAGTGGTATAGGAAAAGCAGACCCAAAAATCTGGCTCTAGTGTGAAGGCTTTACCAGTGCTCAGTCAGATACTTACCAGAGGCGATGACAGTGCTGGCCCATAGTGTGTTTTCAATGCTCAGACTTTCATTGACCGGAGGGTCTCCATCTTCCTATAAAAGATAAGGCAACGTACAAATACACTGAGTGAGGAATCGTAGCAAAACAAGAAAATACTGTACGTCAAAAACATAAAAGGTAGTTATGAAATAGGGATATTTCTGAGGACAGTCAGAACTCACCCTGGTGAAAGTACCAATAAAATTGTGGATATCGATGTTTGGTTCCTCAGCATACACATATGATCTGATCTGGAGAAGGTCCTGTGAGGCATTGATAACGTGTCTTAGGAACATTTGCAGATGTAGATTATAATGCTTTATAAGTATGTTTATAATGCATTATAGACATTGGCTTCATAGACGGTGTTACCAAAGTTATAGTAAACATTACTACAGTACTGGGTTTGACCTCAACTAAAATACATTCTTAGAATTGTTTGTTGTTGATAAGAACAGAAGGAAAAAAGAAACCTTGCTTCTCAGTTACTCTGTTAAGTCGGTTATTGGTTCTAAATATCAGTTTCGATATATTTTTGGTTCATTGCCAGGCCTACTCTGTATGCTGGGACTCACTGCTGCAGTGGGCAGTCTCTGCGTGCAGGCCACTGGGAGGCGTAGTTTCCAGTCTGTCTCTCCATCCAGCTGGTCAGTCCTCAGGAAACAAGAGCCTGGAAGAAGAGAGAAAGAAAGCAGCTGCTACTTGTGTGAGATGTGAACACATCACCTCTAGGGGGCACTGCTACATTATCTTGTAGCTCAGTCACAATCCATGGAATTGGCATTATACGATAAGGGATACCCTAGTAATATTCTACTACCTATACAACCTGCTAATGAGTTAGCAACCAACTTTTGTCATGTTGTTTTGATATGCATACATGCTTTAAAATAGATTGTAGTAGTACTTTAATTGGCAAACCAATAACCGTGTGCAATGTATTATGTAGTCACAAATGACTAGGCACTTCCTATGAATGGCTCTCAGCTGCATGCTACTGTCTGTTGGGATCAAGTTGAGAGTAAAATGTAGAGAGGAATCCAGCCTTGCCCATCCCCCACCAGTCTGCATGCTTCATCCTGCCCACAACTCCCAGTCCTGGCCTAAACTCTTCATAATTGACCTAATGGCCTCCACATGGAAGAGAGATAACCAAGCACTATTTCCAGTAAAACAAAGCTGTTGTTTTTCTTCCCCCAACAGGAAGAGGTAATGACAACAGGCATCAAGCTGCCACCTGATTGAAAAGCTAGAAGTCTTAAGCAAAGCAACCGGGAATGTAAGATGGAGATTCTTTTGCTTGTTTGTTTTGCTGCGCCTGTTTGTTGTGAGAGGACGTTATTTTGGATTGGACATGAGTGTTTTTTGCATATGTGCAAATGAACACTGCAATGCGCTTCACTACATTTGTGTCTTCCCCAACAAATCTTGTTCTGATCCACATTTGTTTATTCCAATGAGGCATCTTGGCCTGATCGCCTGGCCTTTTCTCTTTGCATTCTAGATTTTGTTTTACCTGCCTTGATTTTACTTTTCATTATCTTATCATTTGAAAGACAAAATTTGCCTCACTATACGGCACAGACTAAAAGAAAGGCCAATGTTCCTCTGACCACACCCATCATCACCATCACACTACACACCAGACTTTTGAGCGATAACTTAGTACTGGACCCAATTACAATTTAGACATTGTAGGACTTCCTGTCCTGGCTCAGGGCTAATCCCTGCACCTCAGCGCCTTTTTAAACAGGCCATTTCCCCCAGCCAGCCCAACTAGCCTGTTGTGGAGATCTGGATGAATGACCAGCAGATGTTTACCATTTCTTTCAGAAGTCCTTAAAAAGATCATGTCAGCAGGAACGCGTTGGTTCTGCATAGAAAGACAGAAAGAAAAACATGCCGTCAGTATGACATCCTGGTGCTGCACTTTGCCTCCATTTCTGCACTTTAACTGAAGAAAGCAGGGAAGCAGGACTTTGAGCTTTTCATGTGCCACTTTACCTGCATGCAGCCAGTCAAAATAATAAGCTCTCCTGCAAATCATCCTGCCATGGCCTGAACAGGACCCTGACCAGGTTTTACACTCTGCCTGACCCAGTCGCTACAAAAGCTACATAGAATTATTGGAAGATGAATACCCCATCCGATTCATCTTGACAGATTTCCAAACATTGGACTGGGCATGGATTATTGTTAAGTGGTCGATGGTCTTAATAAAGATGTATTATGGCTCTTGAGTTGAGGTAATTTGCAAAAACCTCTGGGCTTTTGTTTTGTCTGCCATTCATTTTAAGCTCTACGGGTGAGGGGCTTCCATATCTTATCATTTTAATTCAGCAAACTCTGAATCACTCACTCATGTGAGTGAAATGTGTGGAGCAGTAACATGTGTGACCTTTCCTTCAGCTGTGTTGAAGTGAGTGATTCCAAAAGAAGTCCCCCGTTGGAAACTGAAGACAAGACTCGCATCTCATATTTCATGTACAAAGACTATAGAGAATCCAGTCTACAAGATAGCAAGGACACAGATAGCTGAAGCCAAATGCCACCAAAGGTGGGCTTAATTACATATTTTAAACAATTGAATAGTGTTAGTTTGCTTTCAAGTTAAAAAATAAATAAATAAATCGTATCAATAAATGGTACTTCATTTGATTTGTTTGGGAGCCAATTATAGGCATATAACTTTGTGTCTGTTGTGTATGCATTGAATTTGACAGACTGAAGCTAAGCATTGATCACAAGATTACAAAATCTTTACTAACTCTTTTCACCTCAATCACCAGTCCAGCACAGAAGATTAACAAGGCATTCATTATGCTTGGTCATATAAATGTAAACTTTAGAGAAGTTACTGAGGCAACATTTCACAAATATACACTATGCAACATACAAACCTTTTCTACAATTATAAGGTCTCCGACTTGGATCCCACTGCTTTTAACCTTCACGGTGCCTGAAAGATATAATATTAATAAAGTGAATGGCTAATGAGTGTATATTTTATTGATATTCTATGCATTTCATTGGGTGAAGGCAAGTTGAAGAATAGAAACATCTGAGATTCAACGTTATCAATCACTCAGTGGACATTCCAATCTGATTTTGAGTGAATGCAGACAGACAGTACAAAGTAAAAATCCAAACCATCCATGTAAACGTTCAACATGGATTTTAAGGGATTTTATCACTGTGGAACATCCTGTTACCATTAATGTCATTCAAAGGGTAACAGGACAACTCACCCCTTTTCTGTTTTCCTCCTGGAATCTTCCCCAGTGAGGGGTGGGTGAGAATGGACAGCAGACAGCTGGACTTTGAATATCTCAAACTATAAACTTTCACTACAGCAGACAGCCTAAGTACAAATATAATTGATGAAAAGGCTACTACAGTGAAGTCGGTTCACGGAAGTTGTTGTAGGCTATGTGGGGTTTATCTGACGAGGTACCATTTGAATGGGAAAATCCTTACATTATACTAAATTGTTTATAGGGTCAATATAAGTAAAATGATAAAGCCTTTCCATAGGAGTATCTATTTATACTTTTCCAAAAAGAATACAAACAGCCAATAGCAGTTGTAGCAGTTATCGGCCTCACTGGGGAAAGTTCCGGGAGGAAAAACAGGCAAGCACCGGGGTGAGTTGTCCAGTATTCATTCAAAGACAATGGTTCTTTTTTTGAGTGGTGTAAACCACTCCAACAACTGGCTTTGTTAGTTTACGTGTCCACGTGTCCACGTGTTTGTTCGTACCAAAAAAATGAGCATGGTTGCTATGGTCACTCAGTTCACACAGGTGTGATTTCATTACGTCAGACATTACGTCAGACCACAACTGATCAGGCTATATAATACCTTACACCACTCAGTTCACACGGGTGTGATTTTTTTAATAGTGAACGCATCACAGAGCAGTGCAATCCATTGTGAACTTGCAGATTGGCTATTTTTGTTATTTGAAATAGGATTTAACACCCAAACACTATACTCACTTCCCATGGCCATGCAAATACATTTAGTGTTCTACTCATCTCCTCTTGGTAACAAAGCAGAGTGAGCTGTTGTTCAACATGCCCCTCCAGTCACCCCATTGCAATTTGGGAAAGTAATTTTCCATGCAGATTTGAAAGAATGCTGGGGGAGACAGAGTTGAGCCTTTTCTCTCATTCCATTTGGAATGAGCAGGCAAAATTGTTTGGCAGGGGTCACTGACCCATGACCTCTGCTGTGACCTCTGGTTTTTGCATATGCAAGACATTAAAGCACATTAATATTGCTATGCATTAGCTTCACAAAACTTCCCATAGTATTCTGTTCCACTAACAAAATTAACGAAAAGATGTTAGGAAGAATAGGGACCTGCAAATTACAGAATTCTTAAAATTAATTTGAGTTGAGATGAGGCATGCAGATACACTAATCAAGCTAAAGATCGCAGAAAATATGATTGAAAACCAGTTTAAATGTATAGATGGCAGGCTATCATGAATGAAAAAGTACAACTATGCATATAGTGATTTATTTATGTATCTGATCAATATCAAAACATTATGCAAACTAGATTCTTACCTTCCTCATGAGAGATCTCACAGCCCTTTTACCTCACAGAGTTTCCATAAACCACAGACCCCCGTGCACCGGGGGCCACTATCATGGAGGCAACCAGTCATTGTGTTTATGGGTAAAACAAGCTGCCACATCAAAGGGGCAAAGTGATGGAAACCACAAGAGGTCTCCTGCTTTTTATTGCTAGTAGCACTTTATTCCAAGCCCTCTCATGTACACTTTTACATTTCTGCTTTCAATTACTCCACATTTCCCCTAGCCCCTATAAGTTTTAACAGGACCAACTTCCTACAGTTAATAGATACTAATGCTGAAAGAAAACAAAACACCATGTTTCAGAAAAAAAGGGAATTCAGGTGTCATATTCTTACCTCTTGTGGAAAGCTTGCTATAAATCTGTGAATTCACTTCTTTATCTCGGAGGTAGCATCTTATCTCTTCAACTGCCTCTCTTACAATCGTAATAGTCAAGACAAGGCCCTAGAGAAGGTAAAACAAATATTAATCATAGTTTTCTTCAAAATGGCAGTGACAAACATCACTATACTATAGTGTGCTATACTTGTTTGTTTGCACACTCAGCCAACACCTGAACATTTCATTATAGTAAGAAATGATTACCTAATAATCAATAAAACTATTTTAATAAAACAGGTATAATTCTTTAAAGTTTCACAGTAGTTGCACAAAACAGTGTTTGTGACATAAGATATAACATACCAAAGGGACCCAGTAAGTGTAGAGGGCACCCAACCGAAGCTCGTTGACAAACTGAGAGCAGGCCAAGAGCAAAAAGTACAGGTTGAAGAAGTACTTGAACTGATTGAACAGCACCTGTGAACACACAATGATATTTTATAGAAACACAGAATGAAAAGAGTTTGTTTACTTAAAGTAAAAGGTATTATTTATGGCTATAACTACACAGTAAAATCTTCAATGCTAATTTAACTCACAACTACTCTCTAAACTCTCCAAACTAGTCTCTGAATAAACAATTTTAGTGTGTACACTACAGTATATTAGAAGAGGCCGAAGTCAACCAAAGCATGGCATGCAGTCAATTGTCAGATTCCATAAACTGTTCACAGATATTGATACAAAAAGTCTTAATACACTTATATAGCCCACCATGCAAACAGCTAAAACATTTTACACCAAAGTTATTAATAAAGTAACTGTCATGTTACATTGCAACTGTGATTAATTAGAACTGAGGTGCAAGATTACTGTAAAGGGAATGCTTATGCATTCTCATACTGTAGCTACTGCAGGGGATTTTCCAAACTGTTCGACTTTGCAAACTGGAAGAAAAGAATAAGCAGATACGCACTTAAACTTAAAGGAGATTTTTGAAATTAATTTAAGTAAATTAAAGCATTGCAGCGCAAAATGCCATGGTCACTTGATTCTCCAAAACAAATCTGAGCTACTTTTAATGTCTGACTTCATATACAAAAAAGCCTCTCAAGAATTTAAGAGTAGTCAATGTGGGGACAAAATCAGCCCTTTTGCCGCTAAATGAGGAGATGAGATCTGCTGTTCTGCCACCCATAATCCCAGTAGTGAACAAATCTTGGCATAGATGTGTTCCCATCTCTTCAAGCTACTGTTAAAAACAACTATGGTGACACTTTGAATAAAATTCGTCTTGATTTAGGCAGATGGTCGTGATTTCCCAACTCTCTTCAAGCTTGAGTATCAATCATAAAGATGAATGTCCTCCCTAGGGTTAATTTTGTGAGTTCTATGCTCCCACTGCCACCGCCATCACAGTATTGGACTAAGATTAATTCTGCTATATCTAAATTTGTGTGGAATGGAAAACGCCCACGTCTCAAACTTTCCTTGTTACTTGCATATGCCAGAGCTGATGGCAGCCTTTCGTTGCCTAACTTCAAATTATACTATTGGGCTTTCACCCTTCGCCCCCTTTTAAGATATTTCGACTCAACTAAGGTCTGTTGGCGGGAGCTTGAGGAGAGTTTGGTTCATCCTATTGAATTGAGAGATTTGATCTATTCAAACATATCGAATAATCAATGCAAAATTCGCTTTGGGCCAGTCATTTCTCAGTTAGTAACAGTGTGGAGAGCAGCTGAAAAAATGTGCAAGATTGATTTGAAATGGAATTTGTTTTCCCCAGTGTTCAACAATGATGGTTTGCTTTTGGATGAGCGTCCTATTCGTTTTCCCAGATGGAGTTCCAAGGGGATTCATACTTTGGGTGATTTATTTGATGACAATGGTTTACGTTCTTTTCAGAATTTATGTGATATTTTTAACTTGCCTGGTAACTCTTTTTTTTCCTATTTACAACTGAGAACTGCCATGAGGACTTATGGGGTTCCATGGCAGACCCCCCCTTGCAATGCACCCTTTGCATAGTCTTATGTCGATACTGTATGGAGGAATGACATACCAAATCTAGATCCAGATTGGAGCTGGGACACAGTGTGGTGTAATGTTATGCTGTCTTCTAGGACTCCTGATCATCAACACATTCATCTAAATGTTGTTCATTGAACGTACTTGACCCCCCGTAGATTATGTGCTGAGGATTTTAAATAATCCCAACTGCACTTTCTGCACTTCGAACACCATAGGTACATTCTTCCATTTGGTTTGGGAGTGTCCAAGTGTTCTCACATTTTGGAATATGGTTGCTGCTAATCTTTCGATTATTTTACAAATTAACATTACACCCTCTCCATCTTTATTCATATTAAATGATGTATCCCAGTTGCCATTAAATAATACCCGTATCCGTGTCTTCTTTGCTGGCGTAACGGCCGCAAAGAAGATGGTTGCTACGCGCTGGAAACCTCCTCATACATTGACATCTCGCCAATGGGCTTTGACCTTTCTAGATATCATCTATATGGAGATGTCCACGGCAAGATTACACGGAGCGAAAGAGGAAAACATTAATATTTGGTCTAGTATTGAAGATTTGGTCAAGGACATGATTTAGTCTTTATTTTCCTATTGCACAGTGGTAGGAATCTTGGCACAGGTGTGCATGTTTGATTGTGCTATTTTGTCATAAATAAAAAACATTTGATAACAAAAAAAAAAGAGTAGTCAATGTGGGAAACAAATGCATATGTAAAGAATGTTCAGTCAATCTGATGATAAGAAACCATTACTTAGTAACCTCTGTTTGGAAAGTTATTTCCAAACCTGTAGCTTATAGGAGATCTACACACACTGAACTTTCATGCATTTTTTTGGATGGGCTCATAGTGATGTTATGATAACGCAGGCCAGCACGTGGTCAACAACACATTGTCTAAAAATCTGTGTGCAACACATATGACTTTTTTTGGAAACAATATAATTGGACCATCAGAGATTAAAATAGCGTGCATTTTGCATCCCAAAACGCAGTTTATAGTTAAGGGACGCAATAAAACAACGACCTCTGCATCCACGGGATGCACTACTGTACTACTGTACTGTTTTTTATTCTAGTTTATTTTGCTAGCTTTAGTAATAATCATTTCTTCTTCTGTTTTCTACATGAATATAACCACATTATAACAGTATAAAATGAAATGGGAGTTAAATGCTTCAATTTGTCGTCGAAGTGGAACTCATAAAATGTCCCTGGGACTCATCTAAAAGACCACCCCTGCATCCCGGGACTCATTACATTGAAAACCTATTTACATCACTGGACCATGTAGATTTGTTATTTCTGGAGCGGTGGCAAAAACATACTGCATCTACATAAAAGCACAGCAAGCTCTGCCTACAGATCTGTCCTCAAAGAACCTGTAGCATTGCAGACCACTGAACATTTGTCACAAAATGACTGCTGGTATGACAGGTGTCATCAGGGGGGGTATCCGGAGAACTCGCCAGTTTACCAACTCGCCACAAATGGACATGTAAGGTTCCATTTGAACACTTTCAGAGTGAAATGAATGGAGAATTTTCCTGTGCAAGGGTGAAAGCCACATCGATAATTTCAAAGAATATCCCAATGTTATGGATCCCATTCCCTGGATATATAATAGTGCTCCTTTAAAGGGGAGAGGCGAGAGAGGAGATAGAGAGAGAGAGAGGGGTAGGGGAGTGACCCCTGACTGACACTCACCCCAGGCAGGAAGGTGAAGAAGTTGTACTTCTGGTTGTTAATGACGTTCCTGGGGTACCTCTGCTCCCTCTTTTCTGGGTGGCCCAGCCACACCGTGCGGGGACGGAAGTCCCCCATGCCACAGCATCCCGACCATGGGCAGCACCTGGGGAAGAGCAGCCAAATAGTTTCTGGAAAATCGCTCATTGTTTTATAACTGGACTCGAAAAGCATATACGGTATGTCAGCTTTTCCTGTCATAATCAGAAACATCTTTATTGTCACATCACAGGTTTACAGGTGTAAAAAAAAATGGGGGAAATTTGTTTTTGTTCAAGAGACGATATCGCTTAGACATGATAATCTCTCTTTTTTGGCTAATTTAAACCAAAAAGCAGTCGTATGCTTTCCAGTCCCTCCACAGCTCCACCCTACCCAAACATTCCATTTTAGTTAACATAGAGGCCGGTGACCTCATAGCATGCAGTGATTTCAATACTTGCCTTACTTCCTGAACTATCAAATACTGATTGCAAACCTAATAAACCACGTTTAACACATTGCTAGTACCTTATTAGAATGAATACTGGACAACTCACCCCGGTGCTTGCCCGTTTTTCCTCCCGGAATTTTCCCCAGTGAGGGGGATAACTTTGTAATATGCTATTGGCGGTTTGTATTCTTTTTGGAAAAATATAAAAAGATACTCCTGTGGAAAGGCTATATTATTTTACTTATATTGACCCTATAAACAATTTAGTATTATTTAGTATATGTAAGGTTTTGCCCACTCAAATGGTACCTCGTCAGATAATCCCCATAGCCACAACAACTTCTGTGAACCGACTTCACTGTAGTAGCCTTTACATAAATTATATTTGTACTTTGGCTGTCTGCTGTCGTGAAAGTTTATAGTTAGAGAAATTCAAAGTCCAGCCGTCTGCTGTCCAGCCTCTCCCACCCCTCACTGGGGAAAATTCCGGGAGGAAAACGGAAAAGGGGTGAGTTGTCTTGTTACCATTAGAATAAGGAAGCAGTGGTGGAAAGTAAGCAACTACTGTACATTTACTCAAGTACTATACTTACTGGTTAGTATAATTTTGAGGTACTTTTACTTTACTTAGTCAAATCAACTTAGACGATCGACTAAGCTCACAACTTTGCAAAGCGTTGTGAGATTGTGGATATTTGTGTGGATTGTGGATGTGCATTGTGTTATTTTAGCCTACTTGTAAAATGTATTTTATACATTGTATATTGCAAATAAAGTAGCCTACTTCTTCCACCAATGTAATACAATAATTGTCACTTAATTAAAACAGAGCTATTTCTGTCTTGGTGGTGTTTCTTCTTGCCACTCTGTAGCTGTGGACAAAGTAAAGCAATTAAAGAACAGACTAGACAGACTTCAACTGGCTAAATACTGTTTGAAAGATCTACAAATTGGCTGAGTACAGCATATGGTCTTCAAGCCACATGTCCCGGCCGGGCTCCAGGCAGACGATCCCCAGTGTCAGTCTGTCAGAGATGACACTGCACAAGCGATTCTTGACCTCCAGGGGTTCAAGTTTTGCACGTTTGTCTAGTTTAATGATCCTCTGTATAATTTAGCTGCTCTAGCACATGCTTCTGTAAAAACCTTAATCTTTAAGGTATACTACTGCATATCTACATAACATTGCAATCACATGATCTGAAATTAAATAACATAGGCATATGCATCGTTAATATTTACTAATGCACCATAATTCCAACTCTGAGGCAGGTGAATTGGATGCAGGGCCTTACTTTCTTATTTTGACACATTTTCACACAAATCAACATTGCTCTTTTTGTACAGTTTCATATGTTTTGGCGTTTGAATACCTATCATTTTTTGTAATAAGTGTTTCTCATTTGTGTGACATCATGTCTACTGGCAGTGGCAGCTTAGCCTACTTGTCGCGATAGCAGCTAGGTGTTTCTCCATCATCAAAAGGCCTGGTCATGTGCGAGTTACAGTAATTCTACAATAATTCATAACACCCCACATAGATTTTGGAAACGGTAGTTAAATTAACATCTAAATTGTGGTCTATAATAGCAGTAATTTGGTCAGTCCTCTAGCGAACAGAGCAAATATTGGCATGGGCGTCATCAATTGCACTTGACTTGCTCCGATAGCAGCAACCGGAACAAGGATGTCTTCTGGCGCTGTAGCTGTTTTGAGCTTAGCAATAATGAATGGAAACATAGCCTAATCAATATCAACGCGTTTATAAAGTGAACCGCAGCGAGTCAGCGACTAGCATTCGCGTTGTTAGAAATAAAACGCGATATCGTTCAGTAGTACGGGACAATGCCGACCCACCGCGCCTCTGTAAACAAGTGTCATCGTCATTAGCAAACGAGCGTTAGTCCCATCTGCCTTTGCCAAATGATTATTGTTATTTAGACGTATGTTATATTCCACATTCAATACCCTTACCCATTCCTATGTTTACTGTCGTGTCTTTTCTGGCGTCTCACGGGCTGTAGAGGAATATTGTCCGTCATTCCTGCAGCTCCGGACAGTCGAAGCTGCGGGCACAATCACCTCGCTGTCTAATCTATGTTCTGGGCGGAGGCTTTTCTATCTGTCACTCTTGGGATTGTCTGGTTCTGGTATAGGCAACGGCAGGGCGACAGTAACCAGGGCAACTATTCACTGGTCTTTCCAGTGAAAATAGGAATTTGAATGCATTTATATTATTTAGCGTAACAATTTACATTAACTCTTGCATTTTCAAGGTTTTTAAGACCATAGGACCATAGTAATTCTAATATATAATTATGAATAAGTGATACCTAGAGAGGCCTACTAGTTTTTTCTCCCAGAGGCCTAGTAAAAACAGGCTAGTTGACTTAATTTGATTGTGGAAAGACAATTACGTTGGGCATCATGCTTTAGTTGTGGATGCAAATGTATTTCATTGAGGATGCAAATTGATAATGGGATAATAGACTAAACCAAAGTCGTTGAATAGCCAGTAGGCTGCTGGAGATCAGCAAGTTCCAATCTGAAGGCGACTTGAGGGAAATCAGGGACAGGGATGATGCAAATGTTATCAAGCCAACATGGAAAACAAATATTAGGCTTTAAAAGGGCCCGAACAGATTAAAGGAACACTTTTACACTGGTAGGGTCTATAAAATACCATAAAAATGAATAACATTTGAAAAGCCACCCTGATTTTATTTTTCAAAAAACCAAAACATGTAGGTGAGGGAACAAAAATTGAGAGAAACATTTACATTGTAAACAAGCCAAAAGGGCTCACTTTCTTGAATTGTAGGAGACAACTTTAAAGCAGTTCTGACACATTTTGAAAGGCACAACTTGGTAAATGCACATCAATGGGGAATGTACAGTAGGAGCCTATAACTATTCTGACCATTCTGAGATGTGTAAAGTGTCCAGTGGTACATTCAGTACGATCCAACTCAGCAGGTTGAGAATGAGATAATATCACATACTCAATGTATTGGAGAATGTACAGGGCACTGAGATTAGGAAGGCTCAAAGAAAAACAAATGAGGTAGAAATTTACCCTTCCAAAACATATTACAATATAAATAGTACAAATGCTATGACAGTTGACACAATAATGTAGGAAAAATAATCAGAATCAACTAACAAACCTAAGATTACAAAAACATGAGAAGGAAAGAAAATTACAACAATGTTTATTTGCCCTCTTCCAGTATGACCATCATGGTTATAACAAGCAAGAAATATGAAATGTAACCCCCGCCCCCCCCACCCCCCAAAAAAAAGTTATTTACCAAAACAGGAAATATAAAGTGCAGGTATGAAAACATTTGGGAAGTTTGTAGCCTTCAGCAATCCAAAGTGAGTCTTCAGCAGTACAAGGAGCTGAAAACATTAGATATTCTTGTAAACTGGGATGAAAAACTACAATGAAAGTTTTAAACGCTACAACATATTGGAAGTATCACAAACAGAACCTTCATTACAATCTTATGGTGCATTAAAAAGTCGACAGCAACATTTACATGTAGGCACTTACCAAAACAGTTTGCTTTTCAGGCAACTACTGAATCTCAGCACCCAACAAAAGACGTTTGTGAATGGCACTATCGTAAACCATACTACGAAAAATGGATGGTTGAGCAAGAGTGCCTTGATGTGGAACAAGACAAAGTTTGCCAGAACATTGGAGTCATGACAAAACTCTTCAAAAGAACATGTAACACTACAAAACTGTACAATTCATAAAGTTCAAAATTGGCACAATAGAAGAGTAGTCATGAACATGGTTAGCTACACTATTGTTCCCATCAACACTAAAACATCATGTCCATAATATCAGTCACTCCCTGAAACTTTCCCTCCACAATTATAGTAAAATAAATCCTTCAAAAAGTACATCAGGGAGACAGTCTGAAGTAAAGCAGTTTCAAGTAAGTTATACATTCAATTTCTGAATATGCAACTAAAAGTCACAGAACAAAAATACCCGCATTTTTAAAATAAATGAACAAAAAAAAAACAGTAAATACAACTACAGTAGTTATATCAAGTTGAACTGAGAAAATAACACTTGTGATTTGTTCAAATCAGGAAGGGAAAAAACAGAAATTAATTTAAACATAACTATGCTCAGTGAAGGTTTACTATGAAAACTGATTGTACCCATCATTGCCTCTGTGTAGTGAGTCACAAGCCTAATTAACTGCAATTTTACCCTCCTCCATGAAATGTGGGAATTGTGATTTTGGCACACTTTCAGGGCTGTGCTTTTCTATTTCAGCCATGGTAACTGGCAAGCTAGAGTGAGACCCATCCATCTTCATGAGGCCTCCAGTAGATCCAACCAAGGGCCCACCAGCGAGGCTCCCTGGGAGTGGGATGCCTCCGCTCTGAATGACAGAGATTTCATTGGTCTTCATAGTCAGGCCACTGCTGAAGGCAGCAGCATACTGGTTCCACAGAGATGGGTCAAAGTTAATTGGTGGAGTGCCCAGCTCTTTGGGGACCTGCATCATCTCTGGCAAAATATTGGCTTCCGAGTTCATTGCCATCAGGGCCATGGGATTATCCAAAGACAAACGCTGGCCTCGCCTTGATGTGTTGTTCCACATATGTGTTCCAACATGTACCTAAAAAAAAGCAAAAAAAAAAACACAAAACACAACACAAACATTAGTATTTTTTTTTTAAAGCGATGGACATTGCTGTGAAAAAAAAAAACGTATCTATCCAATTGCTTTAACGGTTAAAGTTTAACCCATTAAAACTGGGAAAGCATCCGTGTCATTTTAGATTTTAGCGTTGGCCATTCAAAAATAGCAGATCTACAAGCTCACGGAATGTCATATCATGCCGCACTGCTTGTACATCTGCTATCCCATTATGGGTGGGAACTAGAGACCAGCGGGTCGCGGATTTAGCCGCGGGTAACCGCAGTTTAGGGTGGATATTGGTCATTAAAATATATTATAAATTAATATTGGATAAACCGTGAGTGAAATAATGCTGGAAATAAATGAATGGCATCTATCTTAGCTTATTATAGCTTTTAAAACAGACATAAATGAATAGCATCTATCTATATAGTATATTATAGTTTTTAAAAACGCACAAAATCTCGATTTTTCATCAGGCACAAATTAGACACCTATATATTGGCTAAGGAAGGACCACAACAACAGAGTGGTCTGCTAGCTGCTAGGCTAACAGGCAGCTGAGAGTATGAAAGAAACTTAAAACTAACTAAAACAGAAGGAAGGAATATGAGTTTGGCGTGGGAGTCGGTGGGACTGCAAGGGAGTGAGGGCTGGATATGCCACATGAAGACGTTCGTTGCGATGTGAGAACGTAAATGACTGAATGAACGGACGGCAGCCTTGTTGCCATGGAAATGGGAATATACTTATAAATAGCCGATCTACAAGCTCACAACGCGTCGCAGCGAGCCAGCGGCGCGTTGTGAGCTTGTAGACTGTGCTTCCCTGCAGCGGTTTGCGGGTGGTTGCGGATATATAAATTGGATTAATTAATTAATGCGGTCGGATAACGGGCGAATTATAAATATGCACACTCGGATTCGGGTGACAAAAAAAAAGCTCATCCGCAGGTCTCTAGTGGGAAACCCTTTTTGTAACTATAACTTTCAATATAGTACTTTCAGTAGATATGTACTCAGTATATATCAACATTAATGTTTTGTAATTTTTTAATAAATATTTGCAGTTTTTCAGAAAACTTAACTACTGATTTAGAAGGCATTTGTAGAAACGGCCTCAGGTCTTAATGGGTAACCATTACAGTACGACCATATGCACGAGGGTAAAACGTCTTACCTTGAGATTTCCTTTGGTAGTGAAAGCACGGCTACAGATGGTGCAGGCAAACGGCTTCTCCCCTGTATGGGTACGCTCATGGATCTGTAAGGCACTGGCTGAAGAGAAGTTCTTCCCACAGCAATTACACAAATGCTGTTTAGTTGATCGCCGCGCCGCACTGGAGTTAGCAGAGGACATGCCTGTGCCCTGAGAGATTTGGGAACCAAACAAGCAATGCGGTCCAAGGGGATTGTCTTGAGGGATCTTCATGTCAAGACTTGGAGGCATCCTCATGAAATGCATGTGACTGGCAGCTGTAGAGATGGAGGGGGGGGTTAGATTACATATATTCTGCATTCAATACAAGTTACAACTGTTCATACTTTTAATAAAACAAACTCACCATAGTCTCCATTAGGGAAGTCTCCATTAGAGAAGGACATATCTGGTTCTTCTTTAATAGCTTTAGGTGTGAAGCTATTGGGTGCTGTCAAGTCAAGGGCCCCACTCGACTCATTACCATCTTGAGCGCCACTGTCGGAGTCTGGCCTCGAGCCGCTGTGGGTAAAGTCTTCAGCATCAGCCATTCTATAGTCAGGAGATTTTGACAGGCTGCTTCCCATATTGAAATTCACTGGGGAAGAGGAGTGAAACGACATGGCCGAGTCTGAGATGGCGGGACTACGGCCGTTCTGATATTCCAGCTCCCTGAGAGCTGAGGGGGATTCTTTGGGTGTCCTCTCACTCTCTGATGCTGTGCTGCTCTGGCGTTTCAGTGCGAGTGCTGATGTAAGATTCTTCAGAACATCCAAGCTGGAAAACATGGATGGCATTGGAGGAGGAGGCTGCTGCAACATGGATGGCATTGGAGGAGGCTGCTGCTGCAACATGGATGGCATTGGAGGAGGCTGCTGCTGCAACATGGATGGCATTGGAGGAGGCTGCTGCTGCAGCATGGATGGCATCGGAGGAGGCTGCTGCAGCATGGATGGCATTGGAGGAGGCTGCTGCTGCAGCATCGATGGCATTGGAGGAGGCTGCTGCTGCAGCATGGATGGCATTGGAGGAGGCTGCTGCTGCAGCATGGATGGCATTGGAGGAGGCTGCTGCAGCATGGATGGCATTGGAGGAGGCTGCTGCTGCAGCATGGATGGCATTGGAGGAGGAGGCTGATGCTCCTCAGAAGTTGGCGGTTGGAGGCAATCTGATTTGTAATTTAACTTCTCCTCAGACTCCATCTCGGCATCCAGCTCAGCCTCATGTTCATCTATGTCTTTGTTTAATCTGTTGGCATCCATGGGCTTCTCGTCTGCTACAGATGAATCCATTGATCCAGCGGTTTCATACTGGTTTTCTGACACTGGGGTGTTGGGGATCTGCCCACCCATATGCATGCGAATGTGCTGCTGTAAAACCACTGCATTTGTGAACTTTTTCTGACATATGGGGCATGAGTGCTGCATTTTCAAAGGGGTATTGGCCCTGTGGACTCCGTAATGGGCCTTGAGGTTGCCCTTGGTAGAGAATGCACGGCCACAGATCTTACACTTGTATGGCCTCTCTCCTGTGTGCGTGCGGTAATGCATCTTCAACGAGCTCTGGCAGCTGAGGACCCGATGGCAGATGACACACTCGTTTGGGTCACTGGTTCTCTTTAGGCCGTCCACCATCTGCTGGAGTTTTGCCGTTCCGGAGCTTTGCTCTCCCGAGACGGCATTTCCATTCATGTTGGGATCTTGGTTCTGATTCAACCCCATCTCATGGCCAAACATGTTTGAGGAAAGTGATGCCCCATCCCCTGTGGATGGAGATGGTCTCTGGGTGAATGGGTCAGCCCTAAAACCTGGCATGGGTGATGTGTGGATCCCGGTAACTGTAGCTATTATGGGCTTCATATCAATGGGCTGCATATCAATGGGCTTCATATCAACCATGTTGCAAAGCTCTATGGGCATCGACATGCCATAGGGAATGCCACTACTTGTGGGAACATTGTCAAGGTGCTCTGGCACAGGATATGGGTTCATCCTGATATTAGGATACTTATCCCTATGCCTTTGGAAATGCACTTTGAGGTTTCCTTTGGTCGTGAAGCGGTTCCCACAGATGTTACATTTGAAAGGCCTCTCTCCGGTGTGGGAACGCACGTGTATTTGAAGAGCACTGTC
Organism: Electrona antarctica; assembly: GCF_951216825.1. Classification (NCBI taxonomy): domain Eukaryota; kingdom Metazoa; phylum Chordata; class Actinopteri; order Myctophiformes; family Myctophidae; genus Electrona; species Electrona antarctica. Next base: position 20,736,752 of record NC_136807.1, on the reverse strand, counting down.
ATTCCCAAAGGACTTCCCACAGTATTTGCACTTATGTCTGATTACCAATGACTCACCATTCTTTGAGTCTAATGGCAGGCTAGGAATTTTTGCCTTTACTTTCTTAAATGAGTCAGCACCTGCTTGGAGGCTGGGGAAAGAATTGGGGAAAGCCATAGCTGCCGGAGAAAGGGGCAGCAGTGCTGGCAGCCGGCTTGCTAGATCTGGAATGTCCTTCGAAATGTCCGTTTTAGAAAAAGACACTGTGCCCGTTCCTCCACCCAGAGAGGTAGGCATGCCATGGGTTTGAGGTAGTTTTCCTTGCTTCAGGGTCTCCATAGAGAGGCTCTGGCAGCCTGTTCTTTTACCAATCAGAGCTGCTGCAGCAGAGAGCTGTTGAGAGAGGTGGGCACCGAGGGCTTTCAGGGGGTCCACCACTGCCCCTAATGCTGAGTGGAGACCCTGTGGAGCCATCATAGCTACCTGAACTCTGATCTGTTCGGTGAGCTGTATCTGCTGGAGCTGCTGTTGCTGTAGACAAACCAACTGTTCTAGAATCATTGGAATAGCCTGCTGTGTGATCTGGGACAAGGGGGCAGATATGTGGGTGGACGTATGCTGCGTGACAGCCACTTTAGTGGCAGGCATTGATTCAAGGGTGACGTTCGAATTTTGCACCTTGGTCGAGGCATGGAAAGGCACCTCTGAGCAAGCAGACATCTCTGCTTCTTCCTGTTGGCTTGAATTCTCCGTGTTCAATTTAATTTCCTCTTCTGCCCTTTCCATAAGCTCTGTGTTGATATTCAATGGGGAATGGTTGCTGGACTGGCTATCATCATGGTCACTGGTGAGGCCATCAGGAGAACCTTGTGAATATTCCTCAGGCACTTCATGTCTTTCGGCATCCATGATGACCACCTGCTGACTTTTTGTGCAATTTTTCTCGTGGTCGAGAAACTCAGCCTCATCAAAGAATTCAGCACAGCACTTGTTGCAGACCCTGGTCTCGTCCATCTTGAACCTCTTCATCTCGCTCCCTGCCTCTTCACTTTCACCATCTGGAGCAATGCCTAAAAACAGAATGACATCAAGTTTAACATCTCAAACAGAAATTCACAGCATACTATGAATATAACCACACTTAATTTCCATTAAATAAATCACATACTGTATGTCCTAATGCAGGTCTGATGACCTCAGTTGTGGATAATGCCAAATGTAATTGAGAAGTAACAGGTAAGCAATGGATCTAGAGCAGTGGTAACGAACCTTTTCAAGCCCAAGAGCCCATTTTATTCCCAATTGTAAGCCATGATCTACCACTTTAAAAAAACACTTTGACAGGCTCAATGCATGTGCACACAAACTCTATAGTTTAAATAAGAATAAATACTGATAATCAATGCCAAAATATTAAGACAAATGTATTTTTCCATAGTCAGACTGCTTGCCTGTGTAGGTATAGTAGTGAGTGAGAGGCTGTTTAGCTCTGTGGGTTTTTAGTTGTGCGGATAGCGGTCAAACAAGAGAACAAACAAACTCTGCAGTTGATGACTCGATACACATGTCTGGGGCCATCACTGCGAGCTATTCAAAATCCACATTCTGTGTATTGGTAGTGATGGCTGGCTGCCTGACACCCGCTCACTCCGGGATCTACTTGAATGGCTCGTGCGAGCTACTGGTACCCTGGTTGGTTACCCCTGATCTAGAGAATGTCAGCTTACAGTTGAAACTTGAACTTGCCAATTGCACTTAAGAGCCAGCAGAGGGCAACCATCTACTGTAAACCCCATCAGGACACTGCACTTATTTGCAACAGAGATAAACTTTTAATGTTGGCATAAACCGGACAAACTCCTATATCAGTTTAATACATGCTTATCCGATATAGGCTACTGATGATTGAATAACTTAATTATCAATAACACAGCTTGTCTTGCATTATGTAAAATCAAAGTAAGTTTAAACCACTCAGATATATATTTTGGGCAAACGTTTTTGCAGCCAAGCCAAAGACTGTATTGTAGCTATAGGATATATTTTCATATTGTCTGGTCACCAGGGATCATTTCACACAACCATCAAAATGTTATGTGCTCCCAGAAAAGGTGCAGTCATGTTAGCATTCTTCAACGAATCTGACTTGTTAGTTGTTAATTGCACACCAGGTGTTAAGTGAAAAAGAAACATGCATATTGCATTGCAGTATATTCAGAGGCACAGACCCACAATATTGCAGGCATTGCCATGCAAAATGCTCCTGTGCCAAGTAGGGCTATATGCTCAATTCAAATAAGCAGCATACTTGTTGGCCTGGGGCTAAATGAATACCATCCTTAAAACGAATATCATAAAAGCTTATAGTATACCAACCAAAGTCAAATGAGTCCAACACGAAACGTGAAACACAATTAGGCTATAAATTATGAAGTGAAAGGACATAACCACTTGATGGCGCATGGTCTGAATCATTTCACCTTTATTTAGATTCATGACACGAGGTGAGACTACTCGTTCAATATACTACTGAGACTCAGCAAGTTAAACTATAAAAGTCACAAAATACCGAAAATAAATGTTAACGATTAATATACAACTTAACGTCTCCATCTAGAAGTCTGATCTGAGGTTTCAGAATTCGGAGGTGGACTGTACATTAAGAGCATTGCAGGGGCTTGCATATGGCAACACCAAACGCACCCCCACCCTGGTTGTCTCCACAAAAAGACCACTGCTCCATCCCCCACCTCTCCACAGATGTACGAAAGGAAACAGTCATGCATTAAACTGGGGGATTTATTGCCTTTAGGTCAGCTTACTCCCCACTAGTCACATTTCATAGTTCATACACAGTTGGTTACCTTTGTTTAAAACGTATATCCTATATACGCACGGTACCCGTCCGCGTGTACACACGTTTAAGCAACAAACGTGGAGAACAATGATTCAATTTTTAGTCATACATTTGTATACCCGAAATGCAACAAGTCCATAACTTTAGACGACCATCCAATACTCAGTCAAAAAGCACCCATGCCCAAAATTCACCAGTCAATCGCAGTCAAAACTAACATGACATGACTACAAAAAAAACTTTGAAAGACATAACCAATGAAATGTAAGTTATGCTATCATCACAGCCGGCTCTGATCACAGCTAGTTTCCAATCAAATAAATAACCACGCTGCGCTTGAATTAAAGTTATACTCAAGCAGGTTATTGATGGTGAACACCGTTTTCACATAATTGCAACTGCATTTTCAACTGTATTTTATACACTAGTAGAAAACACGTTGGCAAAAAGACGTCTGATTCTAAGCTTAATAAAGTTTAATTCACATAATTGTTTTCAATAAAAAGTTGAGTGAATCGTCTGGCAAACTAATGAACCTACAGCGTCTTTTGCCATACCATACGTGACCCCACCTGCACTCGTTAAAAAGTTACGATAAGCTCATCTTTTAGCCAACATAAGACATAACACTAGTGCTTTATTCTCGGAACATGGTCAGTTCCAAGGGTCAGCATAAGGCTACAGGTCAAAGTGCGACAGAACAATGTAAAATGGCCCCGAACTCTTCGATAAATATATACATAAGTTTGCAGCACGACATGGTCAACTTATCGCTAATTTTGTGTAGTTTCTGTCCAAACTTACCATTTACTGACGACCCAGGCTCATCCGAGTTGATGTGCTGTGGTTTTGCTTGCTTGCGCCTCGACATGGTGCAACCATCGGGGGCAAATAACGCTACGATTTTCCTCCCTTCTTTCCAAATTCTCCGGGTTGGAAAATTAGCCTCTTGAGTAGAAATGCGCATGTCAACGTAATTATTATTATCAATAATGCATTGCGATTTATCATGGTCCTCTGACAGCTGATTGGCTCCAGTCCAAGAGCTCACACATTATTCAAATGGGTCCTATTGATGAGAAAAGCAGAGTGCCAGGAGGGGGCGGGTGTAGAGCTACTAGTGGATGGACGCGAAGGTGGAGGGAGGGCATCAGGGCAAGTCATAGGTCTGTCCCTGTTCATGAAAATGTTGTCATTGACGAACATTTCTATTTACCTGCCGGGCAGTCCGGGGCAGGGGTACCCTACAGTCTAAATATAATATGCCTACATTTATTTCGATTTATTCTGTACAGAATATCATCCTAATTAATTGTAGTCAGCTGTTTGGGGAAGGCCACATTATACATTCTAAACTAGGCATATACTAAAAGAAACATGCGTTCTACTTCTGCATAGATTGAACAGTTTAGATGTGATCATTTACGTTTTGATTGACTAATGAAATTGTGCTCCAGTAAAATAAAGACTTTTTGTTGAGAATAAACAAAGTATTATTATGGGATTATGATTCAATGTATATTCATTGTGCAAACCTGCTTATATATTTTAAAAAAAGAACTATAATTCTTCCTTAAAAACCTGTATACTCTATATTCAATGATAAACAAACATAATAATTATAGGATTATAGTGAATGTTCTGGGTGAGAAAGAATTGTTTGCAACCATTGAGAAAGTAGATAGCCTATAGTCAGACCAGAATATTTGGGGTGTAAATACACAATATAAACCTTAGTGTTCATCTAACAAACAGTAGAGATGAGACAAGAATAACACATTGACTGTGCTCTCTTCAGAGTTAAATAAACACTGTGTACTACAGTTATTAATTATTTGATCAAGAAGACTAATTCACAAGGTTTTATTAGTTTGTAAATGTTTATTCAATGAAAATGAAACTGCTTACATTTACAGTATGCTGTGAATACAATGCTGTGACTCAATCTGTCACAGGTCACCAAATTATACAGTCAGAAAGGTGTTGGTGTCTCACATACCAATTGACCCAATACTGGTACAAAATTGACACATAACGGTCAATTTGCACACTCTTTGAAAAATAAATACATTAACACTGCACATTTATCTTTAGCCTAAAACATATGTATGTCTTGCTTAATTGTGGTGTGAGGTCACCCTCTTACAGAGGCTTGGATGTTCATTTTGTCTCTAAAGTTAAATGAAGCATGCATAAATCCAGAGTAGAATTTATGATACCTTGGCTGATAATTATGAGACAGACAAGCCAATGTATTCAGGAAAAAAACAACAAATGTCCTTCAAGGTGAAAAAGAGGGGAGTGTTGTCTAGACAGTTTATAGCCCCAATAAGAAACAATGCTTGAATACACGGTTTCTGCTGCGTTCAGTCCTCTAAACAATTCAGACACAATTGTGCCATAAAGCTGCAGTTGTGGGAACCGAAGGATATAACTGCATGGCCTTTCCTTCCGAAAATGAAGCAGCATGATTTATAGAACACATTTTGTGTAAGAACACAATGTATATATGTCAGATATAAAATCAAGTAAAAAAGTTATTTTTCCCCCAAGCAATACAAATCATATAGGGGCCTATAGGCCATGGACTGAACCTTGGCCTTTTCATGCCTGTTGTTGAAGTGGTAATTATTTCCTTGCTCCAAATGTATAGTAATCTTTGAATTGGTCAATGCCATGTTTTTATATATTCATTTAGAAGGGCTTTAATAAAAAAATCAATGTTCCACGGCCACGGTACACAAAGACAACATTATAGGCCTACAGATGAAAAAGAAACCTTGACCAGGTCCTGCATCTATCTGACAATGGTGAGTGAACATAGCACTCATTGAACATTTTCTATATCATGCCCTCCTCTCTCATTCATACTTTATACATGGAGTTGTGGGTACTTGAAAAATGACAAGAAAAATGTTGGCTGTTGGAGAGACATGTGAGGATGTGTACTTTTCCAGCAGAACACTCAAAGTCTTTACAATGGAAACAGGCCTTGCAGTGGACCAACAATAACAGTCTTAACACTTGCTGATGAATTGTAAATTGCACACATGTTTTTAGGACTCAGTAAAAGATGAAAGGCACGAAGCAGCGTTGGAATGATGAGCTAGTTCACATCAGCATGACAGTCCCTAAACTAAACACTGTAATAAATGCCATCAAAACCTCCCTGATAGAACAGTCCTTCTTCTAATCTAAACTGTCAATATTTTAAGTCATTATTATCTTACAAGTGATGCCAAAGACAATCTAAAGGAACAACAAGGTCTGTCTTTGTGTGGTCCGGAAATCTGAGATTGAGCTTTGAGGGTTGTTTTTAATAACCAGAAGCAAAGTATGGACATCTTTATAAAAAAATCTAAATAAGGTCATGCATCCTTTCATTATTAACAATAACCTCGGAGTAGCACTGATTCGGGTATTTGTGGCATTTCAGAAATGTCACATTATGATCTGTCTATCTAGTGTTTCATTCAAGGTGCTTAATTAGTTGCCTCTTAGTGCTGCATTCAATCACACACTTTGACGAGTGATTGATTGCAGAGAATCGTCTATCAAAGGGCAATGTATTATAGCAGAGAAACACAAGGAAAAGGGTCCTGCAGACCTGTCCACATACATACATACATACATACATACGCACGCACGCACGCACGCACGCACACACACACACACACACACACACACACACATTATGTATGCATTTAGTGAAACTCTGATGTTTCCTTTGTTGCTTTTAAATCACAATCATACAAATATAATTACTACATACTCTAATAATAATAATAACAAAGAACCACACGTCCACGTGGGTGCTCAGTCGGTTTCTTGTGGAGCACAGAAATGCTTATGTAACACCTGGGTGAAAGCGAGTCAGTAGGTAAGGACACAGGAAGTATAAATGTCTATGTCTGTCTTTAAACCCAGAGATGTGAGTTGTCAGAGATAACAAAATGACTGCTTATTTGTCTCACACCGTTGACTTGGAAGTGGGGGTTGGGCTGGAGGAAATTATGTGCCAGCATTCCACAAACAACTGAACTCTGGTCAGTAGCCTGTTGAGTTTGTAGGTATGAATAATAATTGTAATGTACAAGAGTTTGTTTTGAATGATATTCTGTTTTCTTCCTCAATCATCTTTCCCTTCTAATTGTTTAAGAAAGTAAAGCACTGTGGTCTTTTCTTTTATCTCCATTTATAGCATTAGCAACAGTCAACACATATCCTTGTTCAGCCATGGGTGTGAGCCTGTGTTTCTGTGGCAGAGGGGGCTAGCGGGTGAGATCAGTGGCCCACACATGGCTGTAATTTAATGGAGAATTGCCCAGTGGTTCCTGTGCAGAGGTAAACACCCTAATAGTCAGGCTTTTGTTATCACATGACCATGACAACTGCTTCCATCAACAAACAATAGAATAAATGTATGAGGTGAACCGAACCCCACTGTGTACTTCTCACCTTGCCGTCTGTCGATTATGATGAGTCTGTGTGTTAAAACCATTGCTACCAGAAGAGTGGCTTCAGTAAAACTGAAGTCCCATATCAGACAAAGTAAAACCCATAAAGATTTCTCTGAAATGTCTTAAAAGTGTGCATTTACATTTTTGTGTTTGGTCACTTTGTACATGAACAATATTGTGTGAAATGATACTGAATGGCGCGCTGTTGGGGATGAAGTTAGAAGGGGAATTGAGACACAGCAAATACAGAAAGAAATCTGGGCAGTCACCATCAAGCTGTGAGTCAACAGGGGGCCAATCCTTCAAATCTGAGATGCAATCTGTGCCATGGCCATAAACATTTACAGGGTGGGAAGTGCTGGGGAGAGGGGCTGCAGGATGTCAGTCAGCCTTGTCCAACCACATTACCTTATAGTAATCATTAAGTAGAATAGATTAGGCTGTAGTGTATATTTTTTAAATGTATTTATTTTATTATTGACTTTAGGAATCACTTCCTTTTATTTTACAATATTTTATGCTGTATGGAGAAAAAAAAGTCAAAACTACAAATACAAATTTTCTATATTGTATGTGGTGCACTAAGTAGCATTACATTTACATTACATGTATTGTATTACATATATTTTTAAATGGGTTGGCAGAGCTTGTACCTCCTAAATGGTAAATGGTGCATTTATATAGCACCTTTATCCAAGGGACTTTACATACATTGTGCATTACATTCACCCATTCATACACAGATGGCGGCGGAAACCATGCAAGGCACCAACCAGCACATCAGGAGCAATTAGGGGTTCAGTGTCTTGCTCAAGGACACTTCGACACTAACTCTGGGGGAGCCCGGGTTCGAAGTGGCAACCTTGCGTTTACCACCCGGCTACTCTACCCCTGAGCCACCATCGCCCCCGTCACCTAAAGAATCTACAAGGGTCCTGACTGAGGTCTACAGACCAGTCACTTCTTATGATCCCAACCAAACACAAAGCTGAAATCCCGGGGCGACTTTTCCGTTTTAGTGCCCACGCTGTGGAACGATCTTCCATCTTATGTTGGAGCTTCCCAAACCTTGCCTGTGTTTAAATCACGTTTGAAAACTCACTCGTTCTTCTTGGCGTCCGAACATGAACAGAGCTGGAGAGACAGGGAGACCGCTGTTAATGAACAAACACTTTAAATCTAGCAATGAGTAGGCCTATTATCACACAATTTAACATGTATTTTAAAAAAGCAATATCATCTTAACCTACCTTTAATGCCCTACTACTTCGTGCAATATTGTCGCACAAAAGTAGCAAAAATATCCGATCTACAAGCTCACAAGTCAGAACGTGTTTTGATTGATTGATTAAAATATTTATTAACAGTTTGCAGAATTACAGTACATTTCAAGCACAACTCAATACAAAGACTGTTAACTGTGAGTGGATGACCCAATAAAGCATTACACTTGTTTACAAGAGGGTCCACCTTGTTCAATTCATCAAAACATTTAGAGATGTACAAATAGACACTTCTATATAGCCAAAGAACAGAACAGGAATTCATCATAGAGTGTCATAATGTGTCTGTGTTTTTTAAGGGGTGCTAGCCCCTTCTATAAACAGCTTTTGTCCCCACATGTCTCAAGATTTGCCATTGACCACGGTAAGAGAATTCCGGTCAAATGTCCGCTAAATTTTGTCCCCGCCCGTCTCAAGTTTTGCCATTGACGGTGAACGGAGAAATTACGTCAGATGTCATGATGTCAGATGACGAGCAAATCAGCTAACCAATCACAGGCAACAGGCATTCTGATTGGCCAGAATTAACCAATCACAGGCAACATGCATTCTTTTTTTTTTTCTTTTTTTTTTCTGCTTATAGGATAAGTTTAATATAGTGGCATACAAAAATGAGACAGAATAGACAAAAACAACACAGAAAATATGGTAACAGTTCCAAATGCACAATGTATAGGCAAGTGCTCATTTTGGCCATGAGGTAAGTTAAGGCATACACCAACAAGATGGCTGACTTCAGACTCAGGGTCTACCTGCTACCAAACAGTGTAAAATATGCTTCAAGTTTATTTTGTTACCCTCTCAACTTAAGGTAAGGTCTAAAGTCATGAGGACAAACATGCACACAAGTATCATACGGTGCATAAATACAGCTCATGTAATGGTTCAATAACAGAAAACTCAAGGCTGTTGATAGTTTCATAAAACTACTGCAGGATCAAGCTAAGTACATAATAGGTTGTCATGGTTTCGTGAACCATGTGGTCCATGACTCAGATGAGTGTCAGTCACATTTCTTATGAGGAAAAAGTTAGGCCCCATTTTTCTCCAAACTGTAAGTACGGTACATTTCACACAGACTCAAGGTTGCAATTAAATTCAGAGAAAATAAAATCACACCAATGTATCAACCATGCAAGTGTATTTTACATATTCAAAAAAGGGAAAAAAAAATATATAATATTTTTTTTCTCATCTTGTCACTTAGCTGAATTAATTCCAATCTCCACTCCCTCACAGAGGGAGAGATAAAGGACTGCTGCTAGCATAAAAAAAAACTGCAGCCCTCAACTCCTAGTCCAATAAGGCTGATGGCTTCAAAGGCCAAAATTGGTCACAGCACATAGAAGGTATGGAAGTGCAACACAGCCATTTGACCATACAGGAAGTTAAAAAAAAAAAAAAACTTTCCTTTTAACACTGACGGTCAACTGACGAATAAGAGCAGTCTTTTCTTATTTTAATCTGTGGATACAGAGATGGTCCTTTACTGATGGTAGCTGCCAGTAACTGATGTACTTCAATCAGAAGTGGGTCCTGTGCATAGCCAGCTAGCTACTGCTACTGTAGGTGTGGTTGACTGTAGTGCCTATGGCGATAGCACCCTCATGGGAGAATAATTGTCCAGGATATATTCTCCAACGCCAACAAAGTACATGACCTGTGCGATGCCAAACAGTGGTGCGATGACCAGTGCTCGGCAACCCGCGCCTTTCATGAAGGCAGATGGTCCCTCATTCCGCATGATCTTTCTCACACAATCTGCAACACTGTTGTAAGTCTCCTCATTTGCTGCTTTGTTCATAGACTGCAGTCTGGTTTTCACCACATCAACAGGGTTAACAGCAATTGCAGCAGTAGATCCAGCCACACAGCCAGAGAGGAAGGCCCAGTAGAAGGGTGAGGACTCGTCTATACTGGGTTTACCCAGGCGATTCAGGTTGGCAAACAGGGGGAAGTAGACCATTGAGAAGGGAACATCTCTCAAGATTGTGGCTCCCAGGCCTTTGTAGAGCCCCTGGATGCCCTGGGTTTGAAACAGCTCCCTGGCAATCGCAATTGCAGACACTGCCTGGGGAGCTGGCACCACATCGTAAGATCGGCTGAGCATTGTGTTGGTGGCCACCAGCTTCGTGGGGGACATCACAACTGGCACTCTCTGCTGTGCCACTAGTCTGCCTGCATCCTGCAGCTGTATCTTGAGCATTTCCATGGGCGTTGTAATGACAACTTGGCACATGCCAGCACCACAACCTGCAAGCATCTCTTTGAACACAGTCAACCCTTTCCCATCTTTGTTTAAGTGTTGGCGGAAAAAGTCATTGGCCGCTAGCTTGATTGCCTTCTCTGGGGTGACCAGGGTCAGATTTACAGCAGCACCTCTATACATTCCAAAATAGCCTTCAGATCGAACTGTCTTGATGAGGCAGTCCACCATGTTTTTGTAGACCTGCTGCCCTGGTCTCTGGTTCTGTAACCTCGTCTTTGCCAGGTCAATGGGGAACACACATGTAACCCCAACAATACCAGCAATACCCCCATTAATGAGTTTGGCTGGCAGGCTGCTCTGCTGTTGAGGCATGTTGACTTTTAGGAAAGTGTACTATAAAATAGCTCAAGGCTGTATTGCTGATTACTTAGCTTAGGACCCCCGCAGTGGTGTCCGGTTAGAACTTAAACCATGATGCTTTGACTTCTGCCTTCTCCCTGAAGCCGACCCTCTATATATTCTCCGACCAGGCTTGTCACGATGACTAAGCCAGTTAGATCTATCCATATATGGTTCTATCCATATATGGTTCTATCCATATATGGTTCTACCATATCTATCGATATCAGCACTAGGTCGGCTCGGGCCCAAATATAGGGATTGTCATACTAAACATGTCATATATCATATAGCCCAACGTCCTAGTCAGAGTCTTCGTTACAGCCACCCCAGATTTCACGTTGAAATCTATACCGCATCCAGAAGACTCAGACAATTGTCCTTTCTTTCGGCTAGGTTCTAACAGGCCAGGCCTGGTAGTTATCCAGCAAGGGAGGCTCTCGAAGATGTTAATCTCTCTCCATTAGTCTGCTGACGATCTGTGTATGCTCACAATCCAAGCTATTTGGCGATCAATGCTCCCTCAATATTATTGACTTGGTTTGGCTGTACGGCAGGAGATACCTCGGAAGATACAGCCACCCCGTGCAAAACTTGAAGATCTCTCATGATTCTGATACGCAACTCTTCAGGTTGACCCCTCAATCCGACCTGCTTGGCAACTGTGTGTAACAAAATGGTTCGCCCCGAACCATCATCCAGAACTGCATATACTTCCATTACTTTGCCACAATTGCAAATTAGAACTTTGCACACCTTTAACATGACATTTCTCCCTTTAGGCGGTGGATAGCCCACATGCAAGGACTCTCCTGCTATAGTCAAGATTGCTGGCTGCGGTAATTCCTCTTGTAAATCCTGTCCCGTCTCGATCTTAGGTGTCCTAGGGTTCCGCAAATGTTCATCTGCTCTCCGGTTCAACCGGCTCCTATTAATACTGTGAAAGGCCAGAGGGTGCCTTCCACCACAGTTCACTCCTAGTCTGTAGTTTACAGTTTCTTGCCTGATGACGACGTCCATTGCTGATAACACAGCTTCATCTGTCATATCAAATCTTGTCGTTTGAACCTGCCGCATACCCCAAGATGGTGTGTGCCGCTATTACAGTAATGCCATCTTGCTGGTTACTTGGTGTACGATCGGCAGAATTGGGTGCTACTACCGTACCATGCATGATGACTGTTCGTCTCCGGTTATGCTCATGGTCATTTCTGCGAGAGTGACCGTCCAGCCTCCTTGCTGGACTACTTCGGTCCCTATGAACCTGGACTTCTGGTCTGTCAGCTTGCACTTTCATCTCGATATCCTATCGGTGAACGAAGCCTCTGCCGTCCTACAACCCAGATACCTTGGTTAGCTTCTATGACTCAGTGGCAAGATTCTAACCAGATGGTAACCCAGTCGCTGCCAGAGTCTGAACACTCTGGCAGTCCTGGCTGCTCCGCAGGTGAGCAGCAGCATCTCGAAGCGGTGAGATGCACTCTGTTGCCGCCAGAGCATGAGCGCTCTGGCGGTCCTGGCTGCTCCTTAGGTGAGCAGCAGGGTCTCGAAGCTGTGAGACCCACTCTGTTGCCGCCAGAGCATGAACGCTCTGGCGGTCCTGGCTGCTCCTTAGGTGAGCAGCAGCATCTCGAAGCGGTGAGATGCACTCTGTTGCCGCCAGAGCATGAACGCTCTGGCGGTCCTGGCTGCTCCTTAGGTGAGCAGCAGGGTCTCGAAGCTGTGAGACCCACTCTGTTGCCGCCAGAGCATGAACGCTCTGGCGGTCCTGGCTGCTCCTTAGGTGAGCAGCAGGGTCTCGAAGCTGTGAGACCCACCCTGTTGCCGCCAGAGCATGAACGCTCTGGCGGTCCTGGCTGCTCCTTAGGTGAGCAGCAGCATCTCGAAGCGGTGAGATGCACTCTGTTGCCGCCAGAGCATGAACGCTCTGGCGGTCCTGGCTGCTCCTTAGGTGAGCGGCAGGGTCTCGAAGCTGTGAGACCCACCCTGTTGCCGCCAGAGCATGAACGCTCTGGCGGTCCTGGCTGCTCCTTAGGTGAGCAGCAGCGTCTCAAAGCTGTGAGACCCACCCTGTTGCCAGAATCTGGATGCCAGAATCTCGGAGCCGTGAGACCTCCCCGGCCCTTAGAGTCAGAGAGCACTGGTGATGTGCAGGAAAGAGAGAGCACTGGTGATGTGCAGAGCACTGGTGATGTGCAGGAGAGAGAGCACTGGTGATGTGCAGGAGAGCGAGCACTGGTGATGTGCAGGAGAGAGAGCACTGGTGATGTGCAGAGTACTGGTGATGTGTAGGAGAGAGAGAGCACTGGTGATGTGCAGGAGAGAGAGCACTGGTGATGTGCAGAGCACTGGTGATGTGCAGGAGAGAGAGAGAGAGCACTGGACATGATCACCTCCCTGAAAGTGGCCGGGGTTGAAGTGATGGCGTCGTGTTGTAGACGCCAGGGTCGAAGTGGTGGCGTGGTGTTGTAGACGCCAGGGTCGAAGTGGTGGCGTGGTCTTGTAGACGCCAGGGTTGAAGTGATGGCGTCGTGTTGTAGACGCCAGGGTCGAAGTGATGGCGTTGTGTTGTAGATGCCAGGGTTGAAGTGATGGCGTGGTGTTGTAGACGCCAGGGTCGAAGTGATGGCGTCGTGTCGTAGACGCCAGGGTTGAAGTGATGGCGTGGTGTTGTAGAAGCCTGGGTCCGAAGCTGTGGACCACCTTTGATACGGTCAAGAGGGCGTTACTTCAAACTGGAACTGCACGGATTGGCTGACTCTGACCCATTGACAGGGAACGCCCTTAATGGGTGGCATGTGATTTGATCTTGAGGTTTTTTATGACCCACCGTAACATCAAAGAAAGAAAGCGGGACGCCTGGACGCCCTCAATGGGGTGGTCTGAATGGCTGACGCTTGATGTTCAAGCCTCCGTATGCTTGTATTGGGGTGGCCTGAGGGGTCCACTGTTCAAGCCTTCTAGATATGGTACAGATTTCCATGGGAAATCTGGGGGTGGCAGAGTGTGACGAAGGCTTTCACCTAGAGCTTTAGATGTCATTAGGGCCAAAAGGCTCTGGTGGATATCATGAGAGCATTGTCTGGACAGCATGATGGCTTTCACCTAGAGCTTTAGATGTCATTAGGGCCAAAAGGCTCTGGTGGATATCATGAGAGCATTGTCTGGACAGCATGATGATGCAAGGGCATCGGAGCTATATCAACCCTCCCATAGATGTTGGAGCAGTCGGAGGACGGCAGAGGCTTCGTTCACCGATAGGATATCGAGATGAAAGTGCAAGCTGACAGACCAGAACATATAAAATAGCTCAAGGCTGTATTGCTGATTACTTAGGTTAGGACCCCCGCAGTGGTGTCCGGTTAGAACTTAAACCAGGATGCTTTGACTTCTGCGTTCTCCCTGAAGCCGACCCTCTATATATTCTCCGACCAGGCTTGTCACGATGACTAAGCCAGTTAGATCTATCCATATATGGTTCTATCCATATATGGTTCTACCATATCTATCGATATCAGCACTAGGTCGGCTCGGGCCCAAATATAGGGATTGTCATACTAAACATGTCATATATCATATAGCCCGACGTCCCAGTCAGAGTCTTCGTTACAGCCACCCCAGATTTCACGTTGAAATCTATACCGCATCCAGAAGACTCAGACAATTGTCCTTTCTTTCGGCTAGGTTCTAACAGGCCAGGCCTGGTAGTTATCCAGCAAGGGAGGCTCTCGAAGATGTTAATCTCTCTCCATTAGTCTGCTGACGATCTGTGTATGCTCACAATCCAAGCTATTTGGCGATCAATGCTCCCTCAATATTATTGACTTGGTTTGGCTGTATGGCAGGAGATACCTCGGAAGATACAGCCACCCCGTGCAAAACTTGAAGATCTCTCATGATTCTGATACGCAACTCTTCAGGTTGACCCTTCAATCCGACCTGCTTGGCAACTGTGTGTAACAAAATGGTTCGCCTCGAACCATCATCCAGAACTGCATATACTTCCATTACTTTGCCACAATTGCAAATTAGAACTTTGCACACCTTTAACATGACATTTCTCCCTTTAGGCGGTGGATAGCCCACATGCAAGGACTCTCCTGCTATAGTCAAGATTGCTGGCTGCGGTAATTCCTCTTGTAAATCCTGTCCCGTCTCGATCTTAGGTGTCCTAGGGTTCCGCAAAGGTTCATCTGCTCTCCGGTTCAACCGGGTCCGGCTCCTATTAATACTGTGAAGAGCCAGAGGGTGCCTTCCACCACATTTCACTCCTAGTCTGTAGTTTACAGTTTCTTGCCTGCATGACGACGTCCATTGCTGATAACACAGCTTCATCTGTCATATCAAATCTCGTTTCGCCATTAAACTCAGTCGTTTGAACCTGCCGCATACCCCAAGATGGTGTGTGCCGCTATTACAGTACTGACATACGGCTTCTTGCCGTCTTGCTGGTTACTTGGTGTACGATAGGCAGAATTGGGTGCTACTACCGTACCATGCATGATGACTGTTTGTCTCCGGTTATGCTCATGGTCATTTCTGCAAGAGTGACCGTCCAGCCTCCTTGCTGGACTACTTCGGTCCCTATGAACCTGGACTTCTGGTCTGTCAGCTTGCACTTTCATCTCGATATCCTATCGGTGAACGAAGCCTCTGCCGTCCTCCGACTGCTCCAACATCTATGGGAGGGTTGATATAGCTCCGATGCCCTTGCATCATCATGCTGTCCAGACAATGCTCTCATGATATCCACCAGAAGCTCTAGGTGAAAGCCTTCGTTACACTCATTGCCACCTATCAGCACTAGGTCGGCTCGGGCCCAAATATAGGGATTGTCATACTAAACATGTCATATATCATATAGCCCAACGTCCTAGTCAGAGTCTTCGTTACATGTACAATAGAAAGATAACGTGGAAGATGTATAATCAAGTAGTAGATTCCAAGTGGACTTGAATGAACCTAAAACAGATGTTTCTTGCAGTGAAGTTGTTCGTTATTATCTCGTGTACGGTGTTAAGTGTAGTTGGTTGGTTGATGAAATGCCACTTCTCTGACCCGGCACTCAAATAAGTAAGAAGAGAAGCGGTGGAAATTTCCATTCCAGGCAACATGCATTCTGATTGGCCAGTATGGGATGATGCATGATGATGTATGATGATAAGAGATGATAATTCCGCTAAATATGACATAATGATAATAACATAAATTGATGTACGATGATGACAAGAGCGCCCCTCATTTCACAGGGTTTGATCTTTTTGAGTGGTGTAAACCACTCCTACAACTGGCTTTGTTGTGCAGAAAAAATGAGCATGGTTGCTATGTTCACCCTGTTCACCCGGGTGTGATTTAATTACGTCAGACATTAGTGCAGAAAAAATGAGCATGGTTGCTATGTTCACCCTGTTCACCCGGGTGTGATTTCATTACGTCAGACATGATTTAATTACGTCAGACAGGCTATATTACACCACTCAGTTCACACGGGTGTGATTTTTTTAAATAAATGTACTAGAGGTTCAGGCCGCGCCGCAGCCCTCACATCTAGAGTTTGGGCCGCTATGCCGCCCTCACACTAGCCTCGGTCACAGCCTTAGGCGCGATTCATACTCCTATTTTAGAGCCGAATAAAAGTCGGTTCGGCGCTGTAGAGCCTACAATGTGACGTAATTTGAGGTTCGGGGGGGGCGGGTACCGTCCTAAAGTCGGCTCTTCGGTGCTACTGAAAATTTCTGACGAGCCGAAATCATTTCGGCACTACAGCGCCGAAACAGCGGTAAAATAGGAGTATGAATCGGCCCTTACTCATCTGCGAAGAGAAAAGCCTGGTCACAACCTAAGGCAGAGAGTATGTTGGCGGAAGTGTCAGGCCGTTTGTCAGATGTATTTCCCCCGAATACGATATTTTTCGACCAATCACAACACCTGTTTCATTCACCGAGTATGTAAACAGATTTGTAAAGCGGCAACGTAATTTCCTTGAGCGGTACTTCTGCCAAAATCTTGCTACTTCCGCCGATACACTCTAGAGTCTACAGCGTATGTTTGTCTTGCCCAGCGTGCCCTCACACCTACATCGGGGGCTTTGTCAGAGTACCCCGTCTGTCTGTGTCCCTTTTGTGCCCATATATGGATATCTCACAATTGGACGATCTCGACTTTGCAGATGACGTGGCTTTGATCTCTCACACACTCTCACACACATCAACATATACAACGTAATTAAATCACACCCGTGTGAACTGAGTGGTGTAAGGTTTTATATAGCATGATCAGCTGTGGTCTGACGTAATGTCTGACGTAATGAAATCACACAAAATATGTTAAGTAAAAAAAGCTATCATTTTTGATAAATGTATGTATCACACCTGGATGTGATTTCACAACTGGCTTTTTTTGCGCAGAGAAAATGACCACGGTTGCTACGGTCATCCAGTTCACCCGGGTGTGATTTAATTACGTCAGAAATTATTTTGAACATAGCAACCATGCTCATTTTTTTCTGCACACAAAAGCCAGTTGTAGGAGTGGTTTACACCACTCAAAAAAAAAAGCCAGTTGTAGGAGTGGTTTACACCACTCAAAAAACTGTAATCTGAACACCTTTGAAAAGCAAGAGTCAACGTTGTGAGCCACAATGGTGGTGTAGACAGTGACATCACTGTCTGTCTACAGAGAATATTCGGACCCAAACCATATCTAACCAACATCATCCGGCGGAATTGAATTGGGCATGTAATGCCCAATTCAATTGGCTTTCCACCGCCAGCAACGTTATGCAGTATATGTCCTTATGAATACATTATAAAACCAAATAGCAACAATAATCACACATTGTGGTACCATACTGCACTGAGTGACATTGTGATTATTTTGACCTTGTGTTTTAGTCATATAAAACCAAGAATATAGCATTCACAAACTATCTTTATCAAATGTATGTTTGACTAATCACAATTGAAAGGAATAAAATATTTTCCTTCAACAGCATTGTTAGGGAGTAACTCAGTGGCTGAGTTAAACAAATGTATCACTGACACCAATGTAAGCACATATTGTATACTGATAAAGTTTTGTGGTAACTTTGAGATAGAACTCAAATATGGTTTGACAATACAGGCCTTCCCACATGTTATGCTGATTTTCACTGATTGATTATGTTTTGTGGAAACTGCAGCCAGATGGCAAAGTGATGAGGTTCTGGTATAGTATGGTGCTGATGAAACATTAATGATTGAAGCATGCTTCATGAGAATATGCACTCACTCACATACACCCCAGTCCATATAAATATAAATAATATTAATACACATGCTCACGCATTCATGCATACACAGAGGTAGACATGGACACACACATTTACTGTAAACACTCACCCATACACACCGACACACAGAGATGCATATTCACTATGCACACACATTCACAAAGATTTCACACGAAACATAAGAAAAAAGTGTACTTTGTAATTCACAATCAGCTCTTGTTAAATTTTTTAAGACCTCAGACAACTTTGGTGATTTCCTATACATCAAGGCAAAATATATAAATTATTATATGAATGCCGGCTGTCTATACAATAGTACGGAGACTTTACCACATGAATAGAGAAGTCTAGTGATTTATATGGACAATTATCTGTAAAAAGAAATCTACCTGTCACATTTTGGAAAAGGCTACATGTTATGTTAAAAGCAAAGAGAAAACAAACATGCTTTGTTTGCTTGTTAATTGCCAAATGTAATCTAATATATATGTTAATATAATGTAGCATAGCTGTAGTATCTTAGAAAATGACACATTATGATTGTACAGTACATCAAAGATGCATTGTCAGACACTTTCAATTTTTTTTTCTTCTATTACACATTTTAGACAAAGCAGAGTTGAGATAGTAGACAAAAATATTCAGGTGTGACGAGATTTGATGTTTACTTTGGATTATCTTGTCTATGTGATCAACATTGTTTATGTATAACCTTTCAAAAAGTCTTCAAGTTCTTACTTAAAATACCAATGGCTCATGGCATTGGCATTTCAAGTCAGAACTTGAAGTCAGAACTGGAAACTGGAAAAACAGCTATTTAAAAAGGTCAATATAATATTTGACGGATGTACAGTATTTAGGATAAGCAAAGGGCACATGCAAGTCTCCTTCGGTGGAGGAGGAGGGGGGAAAACATCCTGACTGAATACAAAAGAGACATACAGCACAAAGCACTTGACAATGAATGTGGTCATTTTAGCGGGGCTCAAAGACTATAAGACTCCTGGTGTGTTTTAAGGCTCTTCACTGTAGGTTTACAGCGACCATCGAGACAGATACCCCCAACCAGTAGAAGACCTGTCAGCCTTCTGCGACCATTGAATAGGAATAGTGAATCTACTCACCACTTTGGCCCCACAGTCGTCCCACAACAACATTCACTCTCATGATCTACACAAATCTCCTGTTCAGTATGTATATAGTATACAGAGTTCTAAACACTCAATATATACTAGTTTCATTATGCTTTATTAATGATAAACCTTTGGATATATTTCCACTTTTCTTAATAGAAAACAAAACTTGTTTGCCATCACAAGAACTGCAAGCCTGACATCTTATGTGCCTTACATGGGGAAATGGATAAAAGTGCATTATTGTTGTCATGGCAACCACAGACATGGCTCCGGTGCCACACAATGGTCAGACGGGCCTTGGGGAGGCCCAGTAGCAACCCCCCTCCACCTACACATCTGCTGTTCTCCATTCAGAATTATGGGATGTTCTGCCGATTATTTTCTGTCCTGCTTCCCCCTTTCAAAACTGACAGGCTGAGAAAATGGGAGTGGAATTAGGAATTCTGCCAACATCTGTCTAAGAAGTGTGATTTGGCCAACACGAGCAGCACAGTAGAGCACGAGAGAAAGAGAGAGGATATTTCAAAGTTATTCAGCTCAGCGGGTCAATAAGTCTGTGACAAAAGTACTTACATGCTCTCCTGAGTTTATATCGACCAAACCACCCCAATGGAAGAGGCAGGATACTATAAGCTTTAAATAACGGGACGTGGCAACCAGAAAGGCATGCAGACTTAAGTTATGGATGTTCTAAAGCTTAGATGCATAGTCCTGTACCTCTCTTATCAATTGCTTTGGCGTTTGCACACCAGAATTATAAGTCATTGCTTAGAATGGAATTGTTGATCACAACTTGAACGATTACTGTATTTGCTTGTTTATCCCTCTGCTCAGGTGGACAAAAATGTTATCTGGGTGAAAAGTGTGTGTGTGTGTGGGGGGTGATGCCTTTTATCCTCTGGTTCCACATGGACAGCAGCCATGGTGATGGCAAGACACCTGCCTGTATGCTAAGCCACCATGCACACCAAAGTATAGAGACTCCTGTTGCTCTCCTATGCCAGAGCAAGGATTTAAGCTTTTTTGTGAAAGAAAGCGTGCCGAATGCACACACATAATACATCAGCGCTAACAATTGATACTGTATTTCTTCCTGAACATCACAAACAATGCCAAACTAAAATAATCTAAATCTCTGCCAAGGAGAGATATAACCATACACATGTTTTATGTGGATAAATTGTTTTAAGACACTTTATCAGTAATAATTGTATCCAGAAACACTTAAAGTTTAAGTGTTATAGCTAACTTACTCCCTCAGGAGTCTATGGTCGCTCCTTTTTTCTCTCTACACCAAATAACTTTGGCAGCAAGCTTGCAGTTCAGTTATGTTTGTAGAATGTTCTCCCCAGAATAGGGACACTATGGTTCATGTGGTTAAAAACAAAAAGGAGGAAACAGAATTGATAATTGATCTTCCTTCCAATCATTCATAATACGATATATTAATATACAGTATTATTGACTTCCTTGAATCGCAAAGCTTGTTTGACATCTTCTGATGGGTTACTTCCCTTTGATCAGGTATATTACTTATCCATTCAGTAATTGTGCTCAACCACACAGAGAGACAGGCACACCCACAAACCAAGTTAGCGCTGAGCATCATAAGCTCCAAGCTATTTAATGCATAATGACCGCTGATGCATCCCCAGACAAAAAGAGAAAGAAAACAGTGCACAGGAGGTATCCCCAAACCCCCGCATCCATATTGATTAAACAAATTTGCCACAAATCATTTTACAAATGCCCAGCGGGGGGCTATAGAGCCTGGTGGAAACGCTCCATTCATGCGCTGTCCTCCCCCACGGGGCTGAAGCCCCGACTCTTGGCTCGTTTAAGTGTGCTGACAGCCTCTGATCCTCTCCATCTGCAGGGTGGGCTGGCCTGCACCCGAGGGGTCTTTTGTATCTTCAAACTTTAGGGGATGTACAAAGAAAGAAAATGTTCATAAGCGAGAGGT
Organism: Electrona antarctica; assembly: GCF_951216825.1. Lineage (NCBI taxonomy): Eukaryota > Metazoa > Chordata > Actinopteri > Myctophiformes > Myctophidae > Electrona > Electrona antarctica. The sequence continues at coordinate 20,715,196 of NC_136807.1, read as the reverse complement.
TTCCTGAAACTTTCCTGCAAGTACAAACTTCAATAGTTTACTGCATTCTTCTGCTAACATTTATGGGTAATGAGTCTTTTTTTTTTTACAGGCATCAGAGTTAAATTAACACTTTGGATTTTACACTGTATGAACCATACAGTTGAACATTTTCAGACATCTTGGTCAAAGAACACAATGTATGAGTATTGTTCTTTGACTAGCAGAAAAACAGAAGAAAGCAGGTGACATTGGGTGGATTTGCACAATAACAAAATAATTTGGACTGACAAGTGACTTTCACTGCGGCACAGACGTCTGATGTGCTCTTTCAGTGACACATACAAATTTAGGTCAACTCTAGCTCCACCTCCATGACCACATATCTCTTTGTGAATGAAAGTGGGTGGGCGCAGCTATGTAGCGTATATGTGTGTGAGTGTGCAGAGGGGGGTAAGTTAAGTATGCGCGTGTGCATGTGTAGTGTACATGTGCTGAGCCCAAGAGGGAGCCCCACAGGGGAAGGTAAACAGGAAGGCTGTACAGACTGACTTTAACACCCACATGTACTGACATTTTTTGGAAAATATTTATTACTGATTTACGTTTCTCTCTTAATCTAACTATAAATGCAGTTTCAGTTTCTGTTTGTCTCTGTGTGTGTACTGTTTACTGTAATCCACGTAACTCGATAACCGTTCGCCCCACCGACTTCACGCGTTCCACATCCCCACAGGGAGTGTCGAGTCGGTCAGACCCACGGTCGTCCAGAACCGCCCCAAAAGGCCTCTGCCCGGGCTCTGGACAGGGCCCCTGCCCAGTGTCCATAATGGAGCGGGTCTGTTCTGACATCATTCTGACGTCTGCACTCCATATTTGGGCATGCCTGACAAAGACCTCCATATATGGGCATAAAATGGACACAGACATAATATCTGGGTGGGGCATTCATTTCCAACTTGCATCATTCCAAGTACAGCATTGCCCAACGGGCACCGCTGTAGAGGCTCCAACGGCCACCGCTCTAGTAACTTAAATTTAGTTTTGGTTGGTTAGAAAAGTATTTTTTCCTGTACTTAAATTCTTAACTGATGATCCCTTATTAAGACCCTTAATAAGAGTGTAAATAAAAGTGTTTCACGTTTATTGAACTATTGTTTGTTTCAGATAGGCCTACTGTATTATTGGGATATTCGTAGACTGTACATTCACTGTAGTTTCATTTTAGTTTTTGATTTAATCTTTAGCCCCCACCCTGTCTTATTTTTTGTGTCAGTAGAGTAGGCTATTGCTTTTGTGCATATCAACACAAATTCCCTGTTGGAAACTCTGTATATTTCTTATTGTAAATATGTTCCGTATAACTTGTAGGCATAAATGTGTAGTGGAAGACAACTTTTATACAAAAACAATCATACCTCCCACAACTTTTTGATCTATATTTTGCACCTTACAAAGAAAGACTGTATTGTAGCCCATTTATTTTATAGAACTATATTCTCCAGATTCTCATAATATGTAGGCAAAGTGCAACTGTTCCCATAGTGCTTGTTTGGGGTCTAGTGTCAGGGGGGCAACACGCCCCTTCTTATAACCTCAAACACATGGTCAGCTCCTATTATTTTAACTGCTTCCAGTGACTTCAGATCCTGCTCCAGTGCAATCAAGAGCAGGAATGGCCACATTAAAAACGACCAGGCCGGGGACAGCTTAGGTTACTCCAGTTATGAAGGGTATAGCAAACCAAGCTGAGTACAACTTGGGGAAAAAAAGACATCTTGAGTGATTGATCTGTGTTGTTGTTTTTTTTCTCCAAATCTTTGATTGATTGCAAGATGAATCTGGTGATGTAAAGATGCTACAGAACTTGCTTATCTCAATTTAGCACACATCAAACATGGGGAAATATTGTTCAAGTTCACAGAAGACGGGTCATGAATTTGCTTTGCTGTGGACAGCAAACTTGTAATGCTTACAACAGCTGTGTCTCTGTGTGTGTGTGTGTGTGTGTGTGTGTGTGTGTGTGTGTGTGTGTGTGTGTGTGTGTGTGTGTGTGTGTGTGTGTGTGTGTGTGTGTGTGCGTGCGTGCGAGCATTATTACAGTTACATCCTGGAGCAGGTAACTACCACGACTTCACAGACAGAGCAGCTTAACTGTAGGCTGCAGGCTTGTAAAATGGCCAAATTACCACACCTATAACTACACACAAACAAACATAATGGCTATGCATAATAAACCTATATTTCTTCCTGCATCTCAGCCACCACATGTAAATAAACATTTCTTATACCTTCCCTCTGTTCATGCATTGCTGTGCCTATATACCTGAGCCTGGAATGAATGGTTCCCCAGAAACCTAATCCAACAAAACAGTCCATCGCTCATAAAGACACCACATGAGTGACGTGAGCGGAGCGAGTTATAGTGACCCAGGGACATACAACTCTTCTCCTCTCCAAACATGAAAATTCCTCTGATTTGTGATCAAGCCAGACGTCGGGCAACTTCTAGGTGCTGATTATATAGATTTTGTCTTCATTTTAAAAAATACAAATAAAATAAAAAATAAAATCATTACACTGCCTATATATTTTGGCAGCATTTGTTTCTAGATGGAAGAGAAGAAGTTATATTAAATTGTCCATTGAGAATAGACAGCGAGTCCTTCATTTAATTACATCTTTTAGAATGAAACATCTAATGCAAAACATCATAATGACGCTGCCAGGGTAGTTCTTTTAGTTTCACAAACAAATGAAGGGCAACTTGAAGATTATCTTTGAAAAGAGCGCACTGATGCAAAACACTGAAAATGATCAGTAATATCATAACGGTGAAGTTCATGGCATGTGCTTAAGACACAAAGTAGAAATCCAAGATGGAAGGTAACGCTCAATATGTTTAGCAAAAATACCCTTCTTGTCTCCTAAATGATTACCGGTATTTATATTTACCAAAGCAACAGAAAATGCAAAACTCATTTTTGGTAGAGGTAAGCACATGCTCGCACCGCCCGTCCATGTTTTCAATTCCACCTCAACCCCACTGAGTCGGAAGTTACAGAGGCTTCGTCCTTCACACAATGAGATAAATATACTACTCCACTCTTGCCTGCAGATTTTTCTCATAAAAAACCCTTTGATAGTTTAGCCATCTGGCCGGAGCCGAAAAAAAGTCCTCATAAAAGAGGCCCAAATAAGGTCAGGGGTCGCCCCCTCCCTGGGTCAGGGGCCCTGGAAGGTTGTTATAGTGGACTTTACTAAAGTTGTCAGCTCAGATCCCCTTGACAAATTAAAGCACATTCTTCTCTTTTTAACAAGTATTCCATTACAGTCAGCCATCTCCAAAAAAAATGTTGTTCATTCTTAGCAATTTGTGAGGAGAGCAGAATATGATCCATGGTACAGGTATGGCACATCACTTATGATAAGGTTAGTTGAAGTGGTCACAACTATTTAAGATATTATTCTCTTGATTATGGCAAAATTGTTGGCCAGCAAGACTGTAGATGTTTGTGAGTCTGCCTGAACTATTTAATTATTGGATGTCCATGATGATACCATTGTTTATATTTTACCATGCAAAACAGTTATCCATGTTGGAGAGCGGTAAATAGCCTAATCAACACATAGTACATTAAAAGGTACAATGGCAGCCTGTCATTAACTCTGACCCGTCTGTGTCTCAGTCCAAATGTCCAGGGGATGAAAGGCCTGGGGTTGAGACTTATCACAAAGGCACATTTAGCTGATTGCTTTTTGTGTCAGAGCATGGAATCTGCCCCCCGCCCCAACACAATACAATACAGTCACTGTGAAAAGCAGATGACGATAGATGTGTAACCCACACATTTCAGCCCTAAACGTCCATTTCACCCATTGAAAAGGGAAGAGTTTGAAATAGTTTGAAATGTGTGGATTTGCACTACAACTCACTCAAGTGAGTTTGTTTTGCAGCTAAATGTACAATATCCAAATTCCTGGCGATTCAATCACAGAAAGGTTGACTGTTGCATCAAAGATGAGGACTCGGAGTGCGGAGAGAGGGGTATGGAATAATGCATACATATGACTTCATACCCTTCCAGTTCTCCTCTACTGACTTTCACACGCATACAAATTTGTTTTGTTCCGCCCAACATGCTTTCAAAAACCCATCTACAACAGTCAAACAAATACTCAGCATATGACAGCCCCTATATCACAGTAGGAAGGACCAGACAAAGGGAAGTGTTTTCCACCACACAGCTGGTCAGCAGGGAATTTGTCTTGTCCTTATTGTCTTGCTCTTAAAAGAGGTGCGAATGCTCTCGCTCCATGCTCCAGTCGCTTCCTAAGAAAAGGTGATGCTGGTTGATACATAGTCCCAAGTGTCCAGTTTCAGGGGAAATGGTGAGTGAATTGGTAGAGGATGTTGAGCTTCATTAAACACCACTGAAGAAGTGGACTTTGCTGGCCTCTCTCAAGCAATCAATACTGTGCAAGCTACAGGTGGGGTTTGGGAAGTGAGGCCACACAACGATCAAGTCCCATGTCCTTTGTCATACTAAAGTGCGGTTGAGGATATAATTTCTTCTCCACATGCATCTATAAACAAGTGCCTCTCGTGTCAGAATGGGGCATTATACAATACATCATTATAAGTATGTGTGGGTGTAGGTAAAATGGGCTTTCAGGATTACATAAGTGACACATGTAGTTTTTACTTCAAAATTCCTGAGAGCCAATTTAATTTTGAGTGTATAAATGAAACCAAATGGACCTGTACATTTGTACACTCTCATTCACAAATGGATTGTTTACAAGACCTACACATTTGCCTGCTTTTATTACATTTGAAATGAATGATGAAAGGTGATGGGGGGGGGGGGGGGGGGAGAAAACCTCAAATTCCATGCAGTGAAGAATGCAACGTCTCCAGTTTCTCATAATCAGCATGACTATGAATGGCGAAAACAAACAAACACTTTTTTTTCCTCTTGCTGAACTTTGCCTGGGGGAGCCAGTATAGAGGAGGGGCAGCATCAGACCACACCATTATTAATCTTTGTTAATTGTAGGCTTCTCTATTCAGACATCCCACAGCTGCATTTCTCCGTCATTAGCCTGTGTTTATAGTGCCTGGAACTGGCTAGCAACATAAATGACAAATACGTAAATCATCAAGGAACGTCCTGACAAGAAGGCATATATCTGCAGAGACGCAGTGCAGCTTGCGGCCAGCTATTTGCACAAAACGTGTGTAATTACACTGAACCGGTATAACCTTGATTATTTACCTTCACCTAGGTCTTCTGAGGACAAGGGGAGCAATGCCTCCATGACAAAATATTATAGAATATACTGTATTTGAAATGAATATACTGTATCTAAGAATCTCAATTTCCATGTTGCTACGGTATATGGAGCAAAATATTATTCAAACAGTAAAACAGATTGCAAACATTATTTAGTAATGCATATTTTGGTTGGAGGTTCTGGAGAAGCTTTGATATTCTGTACATAAACTTTCATGGGGTTCAAAGAATGATGCTGTGCTGATAAAATTGTTGGTTTTAAGACAAATATGTCAAATGTATTATCTCCCTCCGATTGTGACCACTGCTCATGCCACTGTCATTTGTTAGAATGTTGTGAGCACCTGTTTCTCTGTTTTTGCACAAGCACACAGAGGCATGCCTTAAATGCCCATAACACAGCTTGCATTCCATGTGTTGCATAGTGATGGCATCCTCTTTTGAAAAGGAATGCATTACTGTGGAATAAATGCCCTACTCTACTCTGACCACTTAGTTAAAAGGTATTCACTGGTTTGGGATCTCTCCACCACCACCCCTCCTCCCATAGGGCCGGGTGAGGAGAGGAGGGGGATGGGTGTATTTGACTTGGGAGAGGTGAATTTGGAAGGGGGCAGGGGTATCTACATAAAAGGCCAAACTACGTTTATTTTTGTCTTCACTGCATATCCGCACAGCTATCTATGGGCTAGTTAGTTAACCACTTAAGCCCTATACTCCACCATACCACAAACAGCTAAAATAGCCAATCTACAAGTTGAGGGAGGCACAGCAACATGCACTACGTGTTGTGAGCTTGTAAATCTGCTATCGTTTTTTTCATGCAAAATCTTAGAAAATCGGTGATCAACTGATACTTGTATGCCAGGGTAAAGAAAAAGTTTAAAAAACATAGCCTGTTGCCTGTTCTTCACATGATAAAGACCTAGCAACATTTTGTAAAGCAGGATCACTGACTTTGGGTTGCATACCACAGGGATTCCCTAAATGGACTTCTGGAATGGGACCCACAAAAAAGACAGGGATATTGGATTATAGTGGCATTTTAGTAGTCACATGATCCTCTTGGATCACATAACGGCTTGGCTACTTGTCACCTCTTGCTGGCTGCTGGGAGGTCCAAGTGGTCCATACCAGAAGTTTTGGAGACACAAGCATCTATGGCTTATCTACAATTACACATCCAGCACGCACGCACGCACGCACACGCACGCACGCACACGCACACGCACACGCACGCACACACACACACACACACACACACACACACACACACACACACACACACACACACACACACACACACACACACACACACACACACACACACACACACACACACACACACACACACACACACACACACACACACACACACATTTCAGTGTGGTAGCTCACTCTAGCTTTGCTCATGAGATTTGAAGTTGAACTGGAAATGCTATGCAAAGAGTCACATAATTGCATTTGTTTAGTGAAGGAATATGGGCCAGCAAGTCCAACAGGTTTAAAGGATTGGCAATCAATTATGGCAGGTGACAGATGGGGGAGAAAACCAGTATTTTTTGGACTCATGGTCTATTTATATATTGTCCACTTTAAAAATTCTCTGCTGACCAAGGATTCCAATGCACCTCAGCAGCACCACAGCTGGAATTTCAAGTATATCTAGGATATACAGTATTTCACTTGATTTACAACACACAGTCAGAGTATACATCAGGAGTAGCCTAGTATAAACTAAGCATTTCATACACTTTTATTTTAATTGTATTATATAAAATATATTTTTAAATCATCTACTTATTTTTGCACTTGAACACTTGAATACCAGAAGCAGATTTTGTTTCTTCTGGATAGACGGTAGGCCTATCTTTTTTTTTGTTCAAATCTCAATTGAAAAAGAAACAATGATCTAAATATATGTTATCATCTATTTTGTGACTACAGACCATTGTCTGTATGCACCACATGTGTCATCTCCAGGCCTGTAGGATCATGCTCCTGTGATTTTGACAATCCCATTGAGTCAGTCTTATGTTTGAAACCCAACCCCCACTGAGAGGCTAATTAAAACAATTTCAAGGACAAAGGAGGGGAGTCCATTGTATCACACAACCAGCAGTGCAACAGATATGATGCCAGAGGGGCACAGTTGTCAAGGATTAGTGCCCCTTCGTAGGCGCAGATGGATACATCAGCACCACTGATGATTGTCTCAAAAGTGTTGTGAGGAGGAATGTAGGTGTACTTAAACCGCTAAAACTGGGATAATGTAACATTTTGTGCTACTTACTGGATTGTTAGTGTACATGTAGGCTTAATCATAGCAATACACAACAGGGACCACCATGATTTTTCTATCTTGCTCGGCACTGCCCCCCTCTCTTCTTTTTCTCTTGAAACAACAAAAATGGAGCGTGTGCAAAAAAACACCTGTAAACCTGTGATGTGACAATAAAGATGATTCTGAAAGTCTTGGGGGAAATAAAATCACAAATAATTCATGGCGCAGCTCTTGGCTAGGATTAGATTTGGTAATCAAGTGTTTTTTTTATATTTATGTATATAATATTTAATTGAAGTAGAACATAGTATTACATTTGATACTATTGTGTACCCTAGCATTTGATGATTTTGTGAACAATAATAATAATTTAAAAAAGAAGAAGCTCCCTGACCCCAGGTTTTTGGGAGGTTAATTTTCACATTCCTGAGCTGTGTACAGACCACCCCCTTCCCAAAAGACAGAAATCTGCTGGTGACAAATCTTCCTACCTACTTCCTCTCTTTCCTTTCAACTCAAGTAACGGACCAATGAACTGGATTCTTCTGTCCCCTGACTCACAGACACCCTGCCTTAATGTTTGTGCTGTCCATTCAAAAACGTTGCTAATCAAACGTCTGCTTGACTCACCCCATAGTATCAGCATCCCTCATTACAATTATGCTGGCAAACTGTGAGGGATATTCGAGACAATGGCTTGACTGTGCAAAAAGTCTAGGTATTAAAATACAATATGTACGTTTACTGTCATATACGGGGTAGTTGAATGTGTACTCAATGCACACAATCTGACAAAATAAATAAAACAACAATATTCCATACATTTCATTCACATTATCCCTCTAACTGAACTTAATCTAAGTGGGAATCTCACAAAGAGAGATGTTGACACATCCATGCTAGGCATTGTTGTTATCTTTGTGGTCAGTGCTTACTTATCTAACAGAGAGGAACTGTATGTGGCCAGAAACAATAGGCATGATTGAGTGAGTGCATTCCACCAAATGGTGTTATGTTACATTGGCTTGGCCTATTTAATAGATGATATATGTTGGATCTTTATCATGCAGTGATTTGGAGAAATGGTGAATGCTTCATGAACTACTTCATTGTCTGCCATGAATATGTGCAAACAGGAAGAAGTGTGATGCCAAATGTTTTGTGATTTTTAATAATTAGTCTGCAAAACATCTCTTGACATATGTAGCTAAATAATGATAAATAAATAATGACATCTTGTTTTCATGTCAACAATTCATTTCCATTACATTTACATAGGAAAAATACTGACTCTTTAAGTAATCGTGCATTCATATACCTCCTAGTGGATTTTAAAAAGCCACACTGTTGTTATTAGCGTAACAAAGGTAATGGTAATCCATGAGCCAGTATGTGTGCATGGGTGGGATGCATCCTTAATGCCATGAGGAGAATGCTTCTGAGAAATTCACACCAATAACCTGCAGGATACCATAACAGAGGGGTCCTTTCGGTCACTTATTCATTCAGCTCTAATCTCTAATCTATGCAGTCAAATTTAAATACTCTGTCATACTCTGAAAACACACACAATCTTAGTTTTCTCAATCATTGTTAAAAATATGGACTAATGCACCTCTTAAAATGTGCAAAACCTGCAGATTGACAATCTTTTAACAGATCTTGGTAACACTATGAAACATAATCAGACCACCAGCAGAATTATAGCTGGGGGAGGGATGGGATCACATTATGCTAATAAAGCAGATGTCCACAGTTCTAAATACATTCCAGGCAGCCAATAAAAAACAATGTGTCTTAACTTTCTTCCCAATGGAGCAAACCCCCGTCACTATCTCTAAAAGCTGACAGGGCTTACATAATAAGCATTCACTAATATAACCCGAAGATCACAGGTGCTTATTTGGGTCGATGTGTAAAATGACAGTGATACTAAAAGCTGGCAGAGCTTACATAAGCATTCTCTAATATAACCCGAAGATGGGTAGATGTGCTAAAATGACAGTGATACATGAATAAACATGGTTAATTTATACTCTATCAGCGTCGCATGACACCACCGTACGACAAAGTATAAATAGGGTTTCACATGTCAAGGTAGAGGGCCCTTCATTTTGGGAGCTCACTGTGTTTGGTCAAGGCGTGGGTTCTCGTTTCAAACTTTCCATGACACTGGAGTTTTGGGCCATGTCTCTCTGTGTTTGTTGTGCACTGTGCCCGACTCTTCAACAGAATTCATCGGCCATTGTTTTCTCTTCACAGGCATTTATGATGTCACGGCAAACATAAGCTTTGTCCTCAGATGAAGGATCAGCCTGGGTTCATGCCCTTATAGGGTCAAACAAACAGCAAACTACGGACAGGCTATGACTTAAATCCACAGTGTTGGGTGGACATGACTGTGACAAAGGCCTGGGATAACCTGATCTAAGGAATCCTAGGAAAGTATGCTGCTGGAATAAAAAAGCAAGGCTTTTGCACACCTACAGGCAAAATCACAGGCGTGATTTTAATAGTAACACACAAAACCACAATCTTATCTTCACATTGCGCTCATCGCCACCTCATTGGTATGGCGTTTCCTGAGAAACACCATACCATCTCAAAATGAAAACAACAATCTGCCTTGCATCTGTGAAGACTCGTAACCTAAGTCCTTAGCTACAACCTCATGTTAAGATGGAGAACTGGAATCAAGAAGCAGACAGGCACTGAAATGATGTAACACGTGTTGTTTGATCTATTATTGTGTATTTTATTCTAATAAAACCAGACCGCTGTACACAATGAAGATGAAACAATAATCATTCTGAATCATTTCAGCAAGAAAGATTTCTTCAACTTTATCCCTGTGTGAACAAAACTAATTGTATACATGAAGAAAAGACTGGCCCATTGGTATCCATGCCAGCGGGTGGTACAAAAGTGTTTTTGTTGTTGAAGAACAAAAGATTCTTCTTGTAAGCCACTAAGGTGCTCAGTAAAATATGCACAATAAAAGACACTGACGTAGGTCTGTTGGGTGTTCACTTGAAAAGACAGCACTCACATTGCCAATTACCCAAAATCCACCCTGGCGCTTCCCTTGATTATGCAAGTTTACTTTGGCATCAGTAGTATGCTTAATTTACATTTAAGCAGATTTTCAAGCAGGTATGGTAAGCGCGTGCGCGTACACACACACACACACACACACACACACACACACACACACACACACACACACACACACACACACACACACACACACACACACACACACACACACACACACACACACACACACACACACACACACACACACACACACACACACACACACACACACACACACACGCACGCACACACGGCCCTATGCGTAAAGATCAGATTTCCATCATGTTTGTTTTCTTAGGATAAGGCATGAGTGAACAAAGAAAATATTTTGCTTGCTCATGGCCATCTGTTGAAAGCAACAGAATTTAAACAAAATTTCACTACGCAATTGATTTAATTGGGGTAAATGTCACAATACACTGCCGCTCAACATATCTGAAAAGCAATTACGTGAAGAAAATAAAATAATCTGTAAAATAATAAAAAATGGTTTACCAGGGGTTGACACTAAGGTCTCAGAGGCACTTGCCCGTTGGGCAAGTACAGGTCATGTTCTACTTGCCCAAAGGTCATGCCCACTTGCCCAAAAAGTGGGGGGGGGGGGGCTGTGTGATAAAAAATGTCATACCTATAATTATTTGTATGCCAAATACCTACATACAAGCTATGAATAGGACTATGGGTTGACACTTATATCACACTTTTACATTTTTGAGTGGTGCAAACCACTCCAACAACTGGCTTTGTACCTGTGTTTGTTCGTACCAAAAAAACGAGCATGGTTGCTATGCTGTACAGTAACTATAAATAAATGTGTAGTTGCACCACTCAGTTCACACGGGTGTGATTTTTAAGTGTACCAACAGTGAAAACAGCATATTATAGGTAAACAGTGCTATTACCAGTAAGACGCCTGAGGGCGAGAAGCGACCTTAGGTCGCGTGCACTGGCCATATATGGAGCGTGTCTTGAGTGTACAGGGTTTGATGAGGTCAGATCAACATATGGAAAGTAAGAACAGGTCAGCTCCATATATGGAGCACTATGGGTGGCAGCAGTGGCAGTGTCTTGAGTGTACAGGGTTTGATGAGGGCCCAGGCAGGGCCGGGCCTTAATTTTCGGGCCTGTTGAGAACTATAGTTTTCACCGGCTGCCCGTCTACAGTTTAAATGGACACAGGTATCAGTCAAAGGTATCAGTCAAAAGGGAGACATCGAAGAGGAAGGATGGATGGGGAAGGATCAACATATACAGAATGTCAACAGGTTCTGTTCCATATATTAATATTGATGACATCAGGGATCTCCATATATGGGCTTAATTGCGACAGCAGGTCGCATTTATAATGATACGATCCCTGATTTACTATCATCCCTGATGATGTCATGATGTCACGAGACCTATGTCATAGTGATGTCATGAGACCTGGGCATATATGGGGGCTTTCCCCATGTATGGGGATTGTGAGTGACGTGACAAAAAACGCAAGGTTTCATAGTTAACTGTGACCTTCGGTCGCAATTATACATTCTACAGACCAGAAGACTTGTGTTGTGTTTATAGACAGTTTGCATCCCCTCTCAAACAAGCACTTGCCCCATCAGGCAACCTGAACGCAAACTCTACCTGCCGAAAAGTTGTATTGACCTGCCAGGGGCAGGTGGGCAACCCTTAGTGTCAACCCCTGTGTACTACTAAAAGTGAACCACAACATTGAAGAAAAAAAGTTTGTTATGAGATTACCAGGGCAGTTGGAATGGTTTTCTTGCTCTAGTACGCAAAATAATTGGAAATGACAAGTTGGCTTTGAAAACGTAATGTTAAAGCACAAACCTGTGACTGTCCTGTCCCTCCAAACATTGGCAATGTGGACGGATATGACAGATGATACAAAGCAACGTGCTGACGTTAAAATACTCAGAGGTTGTCACAAAACGTATGCATGCATACATACAGTAAACAAATGTTTTACCCCAACTCTCAGCTCGTACTGCAAACGCAAATCATCTCCCAAAAATAGGAGTATCAGCAAACAATTGGGTAATTGTTCCACTTTCAATGCATGGCACCATGTGTGTACATGGTCAAAACATGCATTTGTTTATGGGTAGTGGCACAGAAACAGGACAATAAAACAATGGCAAAATGTCTTTGTTACTGAATCACAAAAGCTGATAGCTGCTTATTTGCATTCACAAGATCACACGGAGCACTCATTTCCAAACAGTGAAACCCACATCGTTATAAAGGACGTTGTAATAATGCCACTACTTCTGTGTTTGTTTCAAAGGACTACTGGAGATACTGTAGCATTCCTTTGACCATTAAAGGATTTTTATAGGCTTTGGTCAGCTCACTGTGGCCATCCCCATTGGCTCAAAATTATACTTATTTTTCTGCCCCCTGAGGACTGCTTTTAAACCACTGCTTTCAATCTTAAAGAAACAACAACAAAAGACCCTGTCAGGGTAATGCTTCCTGACAACCCAAGATAGACAAAAAGACAAAAACAACACCCTAAACACTCAAATGCCAAATCTAGGAGGCAATACTTTCAGGACAAAATGGTTAGTAAAAAAAAAGGCTTAACTTGATTGATTAGCAAGAATTCTATAGAATCAAACAAGCAATCAATCACTCAGATCAGTAAACTTATTAGGTCAAAAATAGGCTAAGTTTTAATCAATGTGGAATTCACTGTTAGACTCTACGAAATAACCTAACCTCATTCAAACACATTGAGCAAATTAATTTGTCTTTAAATCTGGTTGGCCATCAAAGGAAGTAAGGAACCATCATCATCTGTATTTCTCTCACAGACAAAAAACAATTGAATAGGAACAATTAGAAAATAACCTAGTGTCAGAAGGAATGAAAAATCACTTTAAATGTCAATAGTGTCACTGACACTATGTCAGAGTGAAAAGATGCTAGCATCGGAAAACAAGTACATGTCAATTCTGGGCCAAACAGTTAATTTAATTAAGGCATTCAGGATGGGAGAGCATGTTGTGTGCAAACAAAGCAAAGGTGAAAATGTATTACTCTATTAATCCAACACAAAACAAGGGACAATGCGAGAGATTGCAAGTGGGAAGCCGTTACGAAGGTGAAGAAATGTTTCTAAAAGCAGCTTGGCATTGCTCTCAAGGCTGTATAATATGAGTACTATAGATTGATGCACAACTTTATCTCTGAGAAGAGTGAAGTTAATTTATAATGAAATATGTTCACACTATCAAGAGTATTTACCTCATGTTACTAATGTTCATATGTAGTCGATAGTGCTGGTCATTCTCCCCCATCACCTGGACCTCTCTGGATCTGTTTATAACCAGAAGGAAAGCATCACAAAATACGATTTCTTTAGGCAGCTGTGAGTGGAAATTGCTCTTTAAGGAGACATTTATGACCCCATTCAAAGGTTGACATCTCAAAACACAGGAAGGAAGGAACTGAACTAGTGCCATACAGTATCAAGAGATCAAATTAAAATTCCTGTTACCTATCTGACAAAGCCCTCAGACCTCAACACCTTTACTGAAAACAGAACTATGGAGTGGGTCAGCTATTTCTTCTTAGATATACCTAAAACACCCTACCATGCATGCACTTAACATATGTTAACATATCACACCCATCATTATGTTAACATATCACACCCATCATTACATTTGACACTCAAAAACCATGAATCCAATTTTGAATTTATCACAATGACGCAAGAATACACCATCGACCCGTTCAAAGCCACCCTCTTGAGCAAAGCTTCAGGAAGGAGCACGTTTTTGTTGTAGCCTGTAGAGAAAGCACTTAACCCAGCTATGATGTCTCATGCAGAATGTGAGAGGGGGGGCTAACCTACGTCCTCCTCAAGGGTGCTTGGAATTAGTGCCTGGAAGTCTGTGAGATAATAGATCAAAGAGATGCATCAGAGAGCAGCGTTTTGCTTTTCCTACATAACTAAGTGACCATATTTTCAAACACCCCAAACAGGGGCCGGGCCATAATCACTTAAGTTCCAATTTAAAAAGTAATGGAAATAGACGTTCTACAAGATCACATGTTGTGGTACAATGCGTCCTGAGCTTGTAGATGGGCCATTTTTACATCTGGTCACCGTATACACAAGGCTCATGCAAAATGGAATTTCACAATCAGGAATACAGATTAAGTGCATAAAACAGCCCAGCCCACATGCTGCCCAAAATGGGATTTCTCATGTCATTATCATCATGTGCTGTAATATGCTCCACCTCAAGTTGCTGACAGTGCATGTGATGTAACATCACATTCAATCAATACTCTTAAATGTCCAATGCAGAATCAGAGTATAATGCTATCATATAGTGCGCTGATAACCTTTCCTCCACTCTGATTGGCAGACATCTAGTACAGAAAGGTTTTCAATATCATGTTTTACATGTCATCTATGGGTTTCAATTAATTTCTTTGCTTTGTTTGTAAATAAGCTGTCTTTCAACACTTAATAATGTATTACCATTTTCTAACCCATTCAAAATGTTTTCCTTTTAAAATTTTAAAGGCATTAATTAAAACTACCATAGTTTGTGGCCATCTAGGATCAGGAAGGGGGACTTATGGAGGTGCAACCTTCACTTTCTGTACTGTACTAAAAGAAAATCTTGGTTTTAGAAATAGTCAGAATAGCTCACCAGCAATATCAACGTGGATTCTATTCAAGTCTACTAGGAGCTGAGCAAGGCGTTTAGAAACCAAAGACCGTGATATGGTCTGATAATGCCTTGGCTTCTGCTAATGGCATCTGTGTCCATGTTTCAAAATGTCCAAGAGCAATTGCAGTGGGAAACACAAACTTTGAACAATTTAAGCCATCTGAGGCCAAACACAAAAAACAAAGGCAAATTGTATTGCCTCCGCATGCTCTGCTGCCACCCTCTGGACAAATTGGGTAACTTCATTACATAGATAGAATTTGAGAAACAAGCAATTGTTTTATTAATTGATGCATTCAACACCACTTCTGTTTTCACCTAAAACATAATTTATGCTTCTGCGACAAAGTGCTGTATGGCTTGACAAAAATAACATATTTTCGACATAAGTGTTGACAGTGACAGCACGTAATTCTCATCAAAGCAGAAATGTAATTACGCAAAAATTTAATTACGCAAAAATCACTTACATTTTATGCCTCCAGGACGAGAATACAAAATGACGACTTAAAAGAGAGAGAGAGAAAGACAAAGAGAGAGAGAGAGAGAAATTAAGAATCTATGTCCAGCATATAAAAATAGTGAAAATAGAGTACCACCTCACAATGCGTTCCATCGTGTCCACTTTCTGATTGGCCTACATGATTATTTGAATTCCATAGTTTAAGAATGAAAAACACGAATATTCTGTCTTGGATTACAGAGCTACCATTATTCTAAAAGCTAAAACAGAATCATGTTCTCCAAAGTAACGATAAGAGTGAAGTGGGTGATGAGTGGGTTTCTGAAGCTGTCATTACATTTGTATAGCTTGCACAGTCAATGTCTAGGCCTTGGCGTTCATACTCGGCCTCATGAAATAAACTCATGAAAATAGCTTATGATGCAACTAATGTATAGGCTAATATAGCTTATTAACCCCCCTACCCAAGTCTTTGTGGGATGCCTTCTATGGGTATGCTATTCTGAGTAGAGGGTTTGAGGGGCTAGCTGTTCTAGTGCACTCTGGTGCTGTGATTGGGCAGACATTATTAGCGGAAGGCTGTGAATGACCACACTGTGGCTGCCTATGCTGACATTTGTCACCAGCAAGGCGTCGTCACCACAGGGCAAAGCACTGTCTTTGTGCACCGCTGAGACGGTGTGTTTGGACGCGTCCTCTGATGAACCACAAGCTGCAGGAGCTGCAGCCATGGCCGCCAAGGTGGCGTTGCCTTCCGTTACCACGGTGACCTCGGTCCCACCCTCCTGGATCAAGGTGTTGAGTCCTTCTAGGTCTGAGCAGGACGTTATGAAGGCCTGTGATGTGCCACCACTGGAGCCGTGTGAGGCGATGGTAGTCTGCAGCAGGGCCCGGTGAAGCCGACTGCTGTTGTCGGCGGGGCCGAGCTGTGTCAGGAGGACAGTCTGTGGCTCCATCGTGCCTTCTGTTGATTGGGAGGAGCCGAGGTGTGGCATGGGCGTTAGTAAGTTGACCTGCTGCATCATGGAGTTCACAACCATGTCCTGGCTGTCAGGTGTTAGCAGTACCATGCTAGGCTTACTTTGCTGGCTGTCTGCGCTAGGCTGCATTAAGGAGCTCTCCTGGCCCAGAGGGTGGGCGATGATTACCTTGAGATCTGCATTGCAATAAGAGGCAATAAGAGGGTCAGCTGTGACGGGGACTTGAAGCCGGGCGCTGTCCTGCGAGGGCACGGCGGGATCCAAGTCAATGTTAGTGGACTGAGCGGTGACTTGGAGCTGCAGTGTATTCTGGCTGTCCCTGTGTTGCTTGCGGTGGCTGCGCAGGGAATCCTCCCTAACAAAGGACGCGTCACACAAGTTACAACGGAAGAACCGCGCTGCATCCAGCTTGGCCCGGTACCGTGAGCCTAGGGGTTTGGGAGAATCCCCTCCCCCAGATTTCAGCCCCCCTCTTCCACTTTTACCACCACCACCTTTCTCTAGCCTATCTGAGTGGCACTTCCTTTTGTGGATGACAAGGTTACTACGCTGCTTGGAGGCGAAGTTACAGAACTCGCACCGGAATGGACGCTCTTCTGAATGGATCCTCTCGTGGACTTTGAGTGCCCCTTTGCTGGAGCAGGAGTAAGTACACTTGGAGCACTGAATAGGCTGTGTGGGTTGGTGTTCTCGCGAGTGGTGCCGCAAGGTGGTTTTGTTGGCACACTGGAAATCACAGTCGGGGCAGCGGAAGGAGTTGTCAGTGCCGTGTTTGATCTGGATGTGGGATTTCAGGTTACCTTTCATGGCACAGCGGTAGTCACAGAAGTCACACTTGTATGGCTTCTCGCCGGAGTGAATCCGAACGTGCCTCTTCAGGTCTGAGTTGATCTTGAACTTTGCGTCACACTGTTGGCATTGGAACGGTGCATCCCCTGCAGAAATGTCATAATAACACAAGACTTGAAATTATTTACACACACACACACACACACACACACACACACACACACACACACACACACACACACACACACACACACACACACACACACACACACACACACACACACACACACACACACACACACACACACACACACACACACACACACACACACACACACACACACACACACACACACACACACACACACACACACACACACACCTCGTAGTTCCGTTTCCTGCTGACCAACCTGTAGGAGTCCCCAGGACAGCGACAACCTATAGCTAAGACCCGGCCTCTCCCACTTACAGGGGCATTCCACTCATTTTCAACATTTTACTATGTCATTAATATACCTTAAAGCTGTTGTGTGGAAATAGTGAAAAAGTCCCCCCCATTCTGTGTTTCCTAGAACTGTAATTATGAAAAAAATCATTAACATGGTGAAACACATCTTGATGACATCATCAAGATGTGTTTCACCATGTTAATGATCTTTTTCAGACCTCAAGTTCTAGGAAACACAGAATGGGGGGACTTTTTTACTATTTCCACACAACAGCTCTAAGGTATATTAATGACATAGTAAAATGTTGAAAATGAGTGGAATGCCCCTTTAAGACACTTTCCAGCCGGGCTCATTCATTCCAATGTAAATATCATGGAGTTTACACATTAAATACTGGTTCATTTTTGGAACCAGACCTTCAAAATCTCTTCCAAATCCGTCAACAAGGCCTGCCATATGCATTGGAAAAATATGTGCGTGGCATTTATTTTTGAAAACAGTGTTTTATCAGATAGGAAAACTATTGGTGGAGAGGTTTGTCTAACCCATGTTATATTTATTAGCTGTGATTGGACCATAGCAGTTTGGGGAGGGGCTTAGCTTATGTTCTTTGGAGTGCCCGGTCAAGCTAGAGGCACCATGGATAATTGTGGGCAGGAACTTTACCCCTGTAACACCTGGACCCCCCAAACTCTTAGAACATTGTGAGACCAGCAGGATGTTTAATAACCTACCAGTGTGAGAGCGGAGGTGAACAGTAAGCTGGCTAGAGTTGCGGCTGGCATAAGGGCAGATCTGGCATTTGAAAGGCCGCTCGTCATAGTGGATGCGGAGATGCTTCTTCAGACTGCTGCTGTCTGCTGCCGCGTAGGGACAGTATTTACACTTGTGCGGCTTCTCTCCTGTGTGCGAGCGGCTGTGCATGTTGAGCTTGTCTCGCCGGCTGAAGCGCTTGTGGCACAGCTCACACTCAAATGGCTTCTCACCTGAAGACAAGCAACACAGGTAGCAAAACACAGATGTACATCAATGACCTGAAATCTTTGACACAATAGACTCTATTGTGAAACCTTGAACCCCCTATTTCAACTTTTTATATATGTTTTGTAAATTAATGCCTTCTTCTGCATGTCACACAAAAGTAGTGATTATAACTGAAACCGATCTACAAGGTCACAATGTGTTTGCAGGCTTGCAGATAGGCTATTTTCACTATTTTAAAATGTTTTAAGACACAACATACTAAAACTTTTGTAAACTTGTTTTTGAAAAGTGCTATACAAATAACAGAGAACAAGATAGGGTCTAATAATGGTGTGTCTTCTATGTAAATATCAGACTTCATGTGGCCATGATATTTACAGTAGTTATCTATTTACAGTTCAAGACCAATCCGGCCCCCATGGACTTCCAGTATAAAATTACAGTTCAGAAAAGTAAAAAATCGAAAGATTTGTACAGCTCTAGCAGTGATTCTCAACCCGTTTAATTTCAAGGACCACCAGCTTGATATGCATTAGGCTAACGGACCCCCTTAAGCTTCATCTCGAAAGTGATGGAAAAAATAGTCTATGAACAGGTTGAAAAGTATCTTACAAATAAATTAATGTACGAGTTCCAATCTGGCTTCAGAACATCCCACTCCACTGACACATGCCACATGGTCATCCACGCCTTCATTTCCACACAAATTGATTACTGCAATTCTTTGTACATTGGTATCGGCCAGGCGTCACTTAGGCGCCTGCAGTTAGTGCAGAATGCAGCTGCCCGTCTTCTCACTGGAACCAAAAAACGTGACCACATCACCCCTGTTCTGGCCTCTCTCCATTGGCTCCCTGTTAAGTTCAGAATAGATTTTAAGGTGCTTTTATTTGTTTTTAAATCACTTCACGGTCTCTCTCCCTCCTACCTCTCTGACCTAATTGTGCCCTACGCCCCATCTAGAGCATTAAGGTCTGCGGACAAGCTGCTGCTGGTCGAGTTCACGACTAGCAAGAGGAGCAGGGGTGATCGTGCTTTTGCGGCTGCGGGCCCCAAACTCTGGAACATGTTGCCCCACCACATTAGATCTGCCGAGTCAATTGGGGATTTTAAATCCCTCCTCAAAACTCATCTGTTCTCCCTCGCCTTTAATTGCACCTGATTTACCTGTATATTGATTTCCAGCTCTGTGCTATTGTATGCTCTGTTTTATATTTTATTGTCTCTTCATTGTCTTTTCATTGTTTTATATTGCTATGCTCTACTGTCTTGTTTTCACTCTGTTCAGCACTTTGGTCAGCTTTGGCTGTTGTAAAGGTGCTATACAAATAAAGTTTGATTTGATTTGATTTGATTCTCTATTTGAGCGACCACATCAAACATGAGGTGGATGCTGGCAAATACTGCGGCATGGTCATGCTGGACCTCCAAAAGGCTTTTGACACCGTGAACCACTCCATACTGGTTAACAAGCTAAAAGCAATTGGTTTTGATAGCACATCAGTGAGCTGGATGCAATCCTACCTGGAGGGGAGAGAACAGATGGTGGAGGTGAATGGAACACTGTCCCCCCTCCCAGTGAGCTGTGGCGTTCCACAAGGAAGCATACTAGGGACTTTACTGTTCCTAATATATGTAAACGACATGACATCAGCTTGTGACTGCAACTTGTTCCTGTCAGCAGATGACTCGGCACTGCTAGTCTCAGACAGGAACAAACTGCAGGTTGAAAAGGCCCTCAGCTCTGAACTCGGTAGAATCTGCACAAACTATCTTTACACCTGGGAAAAACTGAATCCATTCTCTTTGGATCCAATAGTAATCTCAGCAAGGCAAATGGCTTCTTGGTTAGAGTGGGTGACAATGTTATCACACGTAAAGATGAAATTACCTACCTAGGTTCCATCCTGGAGGCTAATCTTTCCGGTGATAAAATGGCCACCAACGTAATCAAAAAAGTCAACCAAAGAACAAGATTCCTTTACAGGATCTCCTCACTGGTCAACAAAAACACCTTGAAGACCTTAACAGGAGCCCTCGTACAAGGTTTCTTTGACTATGCATGCACCTCCTGGTACCACAGCACCTCAAAGGCCCTTAAAACTAGGCTCCAGACTTCCCAAAACAAACTGGTCAGGCTCCTACTTGGCCTCACCCCCCGAACCCACCTCACCCCTGCCCACTTTGACAGGCTGGAATGGCTTAGGGTCGACGACAGAGTACAGCATCTTGCAATGGGTCTGGTCCACAAGATTCGATACACCACCAAGATACCCATGTACCTGTCTAGATACTTCCTTAATGTTAACGAAGTCCACACCAACAACACCAGAGGGAGTGCAACGAACCATGTACAACCCATATTCGGCACAAACAAGGGACTAAATTATTTTCGCGCCTATGCCACCAAAATGTGGAACGCCCTACCAACAGTAATTAAGACATGCGAATCCCTTGACTCCTTCAAAACCGCTCTCAAGGGGCACCTACGGACGGCTACAATTCGAAACTGGCCCCCGTAAAATCTGAATCCCCCCCACCGCCCACCTTTTTTCCCCCTCACTGTATATGTTTCTTTTCCCTTTTTACCTCCTTTATGATGAATTCCTGTTCTGTTCTTTGACTACCGGTATATAGAAGTGTCTTTTTGTACATCTCTAAATGTTTTGATGAATTGAACAAGGTGGACCCTCTTGTAAACAAGTGTAATGCTTAATTGGGTCGTCCACTCACAGTTAACAGTCTTTGTATTGAGTTTGTGCTTGAAATGTACTGTAATTCTGCAAACTGTTAATAAATATTTCAATAAATCAATCAATCATTTAATGACAGTCATTTATATCTCTGAGACCCCAATTTATATTGTAAAATCAATGTTAATTTAACTCTGAGAGTGTCATCTCTCAGAGTTAAATGTAAAACAACACTCTGAGTTACAGACCCATAAGAGTCCATTTGGTTCCTAATGATCCTTTAGCTGGGGACCCCCTGGAACTCTCTGAAAGACCCCTAGGGGTCCCCGGAACCCACTTTGGAAACCACTGCCCTAGACAGACAGGCCATCTAGTAGATGTCTTGCCTCAGAGGGGCCACGCCGTAAAAACACTCAGCTGTCATCAACATACCCGTATGAGTCTTGAGATGCCGCTCCATATCTTTTTGGCCATACTGCGTCTTAAACTTGCAACCTAGAGCAGAGGAGATATACAGTTAGTATGTGTGTGTGTGTGTGTGTGTGTGTGTGTGTGTGTGTGTACATACTATATAGGATTGCTGCTTCGGTCGATAATTTCTCCCCTTCAATACCAATGGGTATTGTATTTTATATCATTAAAAGATGACAGTGAAGTGACAATCTAAGTCAGTCAAGACTTAGATTGACCAAGACTTTTTAATACCTCAAAATATAAAACAAAGAAAGAAAGAAAGAAAGACCATTACTGCATCAAAATCAACAAACTGTCCCACAGTTTTGACCTTGGTTGGCAGCTGGTTTGAAGGAACACTTCAGCAACTCACCTGAGAAACAGCAGCTGTGCCTCTTTGAAGTGAGTGCTGGTTTTAATTTTTTAGAAGGTGTCTTCTGTGCTTTGGTCAGGATCTTTTTGACACCTCTCATGACACAGGTCTGATAGGTTTCCTCAAAAACAAACTCTGTGCTGGAATCTGATGAGAAAGAACAGCAGGTGTTTGACTGCAACATCCATAACAAAAAGTGCAGTATTGGAAAACGAAAAGATTTGCAGTTTTGCATCAGTGGGGTTTTCAGAGTCAGACATAAACCTAAGCGTTAAATTATAGGATCAGATCTACGGCTTGCAAACAGATTCCATACTTTACCTGTAAGAGTAGGTGTCATAGTGGTGGCAGATATAGGGGTGGATATGGGGCAGTCATTTTGCTTGTGGGCAAGAAAGACTTCAAAATTATTGTACTGTTGCTTGCAGAAACCACAGATGTGGATATCTGGGCTAACCTCCACCACAACAGAATGACCTGCTGCTAATGACAGTGGAACAGAGGGAGGGCATGAAAAATATCATTAAATATGTTGATTGTTATGACTTCATAGTTATATTGAAATGTCAACCATTTTAATTCATAGTTAATTATCGATAACGTTAGTTAGTGTGACTTCTTACCTTCGGTGTTATATGTTGCCATTTTGCACGCTTGTTTTGGTGGAGATCAGCTCATTTTCAGGGTCCCCAAACAGCTAAAACGTGACTTACCCAAAAATAAAGCAAGCCAGCACAATTGCCATGCATTTATGATAGCGAACGCTGCGACTATATAATGTCTATATCAATGCCAAATGTACGGATCCGATTTAAGTCACTTCTTTTGGCAACATTGTAAACACAGCTCGTTTTTACGACAGCATTGGCAAGTTTGCGGCAGTGGGACAGTCTGGTCTGGCCGTGGAATCAATCACACGACCATTACTGCCACCTATTGTGCAGGAGATCGTCTGAATGAAAACCATGCATGCATGCTTTCCTTGAAGGTTTGTAGCTCATAAACAGAAATGTGTAATGTAAAGTTAACAGTTTATACATGATGTAAACAAATGCGCTGCATGTATGTATATGTGAATTATGCATATTGACGTATATTACATTATTATGTGGCTGGAGCTGCTGGAAAGGTAACGCACACCAGGTTTGGTGAGGTGCACTGCTGACAGTGAGTGTTGACCTTCGTGAATCGAATCGGGATTCGGGAACAATTTTAAAAGGGAGAGGGGAAAAGTCGCACATGCAATCCTGCCTGGGCCGCCTATTAACCAATAACATGGCTTTTACTCAACTGTAGTATCTTTGTAGAACTTCCAGGTGTAAAGTACGGCCCAACTTGGGTCAGTTTAGCGTAGAAACAAAAGCATCATTTAATTTGCCTAATATATATTATGCTCTCCAATCAATTAACTGTAGGTCACTCGAGTGCTAGGCTACGGAGACCCATACAGGCGTCGTCCATCACACAAAAGTGCGTGGAATTTGATTGATTGAAATGAAATGAAATGAAATGAAATGAAATGAAATGAAATCTATATTTACCCAGGGTATCTGGGCTAAGCTCAAGAACTTGTTTCCAGCCAGGCCCTGCTCATAGAACACATTTCATCGTAGTGGTTGATGCCTTGTTCAAGGGCATTTCAGCGGTGGTAATTTTAACGTGTCGGACGGCTGGTTCGAACTGGGAACCTTCCGGTATCTAGACCGCGCCGCTATCCGTTCGGCCACCGCTGCCACTTCAGGGTAAGTGAACGAAAATCCCCCTTTTTTAAATACCGCAGAACAAAGTGACAAGTGAGTATAACCCATGAAAGTGAGTCACATGCAGCCGGGCTGGACTGAGACAAAAATTCGGCCCGGACATTTTCACGGAATTTGGCCCACTGGCTGTCTGTTAACAGACAATTAACTAATTTAACATTTGGCCGAACCGGCCCACCAGAGGGTCTGCCCACCGGGCATATGCCTGTAGCTCTGGTCCATAGCTCTAAAGCAGGTGTGCCCACACATTTATGACGTGAGATCTACTTTCAAAGATCTACCCACTGAAATAATAAGTGTACCATTGCTGAAAATAGTTTAAATATATATATTTAAGCCCCCCCCAGGTATATATATGTACCTGGGGGGGCTTTGGAATAGGGACACTTATTATGAAAGGCAGTTTCTGCTGTCAAAATATGTCCCCCGTATTTAACTTAAACGCCCAATGCATTCTCAATAGCAATAGCACAAACTTTGGCATGCTACTAGTCCTACATACTTAGAACGGTGGACATGTTTGCCTGAAATGGAATCTTAGAAATATATAGTGCTTTCAAATTTGAGAAATTTATAATGGGGCTCAATGGCAGATATTGGCACGTCAAAAAAGCACTTACACCTAGAAACTCCATTCACACATTTTATAATTCAGCTTACTGTGGAGACACATGCTGGAACTTTTTACTTTGAAATGATTTGTAGTTTCGGAGTTATTTAACTTAAACGCCCAATGCATTCTCAATGGCAATAGCACAAACTTTGGCATGCTACTAGTCCTACATACTTACACCTAGAAACCCCATTCAAACCTATTTAGGTTCATCTTACGGTGGACATGTTTGCCTGAAAAGAAATCTTTGAAATGTTTCATAGTTTTAGAAATATATAGTGCAAGGACACTTCGACACCAACTCTGGGGGAGCCCGGGTTCGAACTGGCAACCTTGCAGGTACCATCCAGCCACTCTACCCCCTGAGCCACCGCCGCCCTGTTTTGGTTTGGTTTTACTATAGTTTATGACAAAATGGAGAGAGAAAGCTAAATTCATTGACAAAGTACATTTGGAATTTGTCACCCGTCCCATCCTACACACCCAATGCGTTTCATGCATTTCATGCATGCGAGCAGCGGAAGTTGAGAGTAACATATAGCTCTAAATGCAACGCATTAGAGCTATGGACCAGAGCTAATATGCCATGGTACATCGTGTGGCGGCTGTGGCCAATCCACCCTTTGAGTATAATAATGCAAAATACAGTCAGTACTCAAGGATTAAAACAAAACAAAACATGTTTACGAAACAAAAACGTTTTTAACCTGCTTTTAAAAATGTCGACTGACTCTGAATTGTTTTAAGCCAAAGGCAGGGCATTCCACATAGTAGGAGCAAGCACTGCAAAGGCCCCTCACCTTTTGTCTTGTCCAATTTAATTACACTGTTATAGCCAATTGCTTTAATATATAATTGTACTTGTAATTGCTTGACTATAATGTATATGCTAATTGCATTCCTAGATCACCATAACATGGGGTATAGTAATGCGTCGTTATTGTTCAAAGGCTATATAAAGTCCAATAAACAGGCTGTAAACATAAGTCATGGAATCTTAAGAACTGGCATATTTGAATGATTGCCCGGGATACCTATCTCAAAATGAATGTGTCCATGTGATATGAATATGAACAGCAAATGACATGGATGAAAGCAAATACGACCAGTTACATCACAAATCAAATCATTCGATCATATCAGTCCATTGGTCGGAGTGCTGTCATGTCTGTCCCGGAGAGCCCTGACGTGTCTTACTTTTTCAGACACCTATATAGAAATCTTTTGGCTGTTTTGCGCTTAGGTGTGGAAACAGTGTCTCTGTGACCTTGCTTAAGCACAGCCAGGGTGCACACTCTTATAAGTAATGGTAACTGCCCATCAATAGGCACCAAACTTATAAAATGGAGGATCGAGTAATGGCCTTTTAAGGAACTGAAAATCTGACCTTTTGTACAAATCATGACAATAAACACATTTTTGGGCCGAAAAAATAATATAAAAAAAAAAGTGTTGTACCCTGACCTTTTTTTCGTCTTTCTAATTATCTGCACCCCAAATATTTTGCTGTAAAACTGGCAACTGCATTAGTGCACTATTAGTGGCTGTACTCTTTCTTTATTGCTCATCTCTCTTAATGTGATTTTATAGAGCACATTGTGAAATATTTTGCTGTAAAACTGTAACACTACTGGCTACTAGTGGCTGCATTCATTCAGCGACTAGTCTGTCTGTCTGTCTGTCTGTCTGTCTGTCTGTCTGTCTGTCTGTCTGTCTGTCTGTCTGCCTGCCTGCCTGCCTGCCTTTCTCTTTTTGGGGGGGCTGCAGGGTACCCCAAAATTACAGCAAAATGAAAACAAAATACCCCCAAAAAAATTCAGCCGCGACTGAATCGCGGGCCGCGTGGTAAGGGGGGCCCTGACTTTTGGTCTAGCCTGGGGTGTTAATCCGGCCCGCCAGGGCCCTCGGAAGGGTTGATTAGGCACTGCGTCCACTCTCAAATGAGCATTTCCTGGTCGGGAAACCTGAAAGCAAACTCCACCTCCCCGAAAATGTAACTCAACTGCCAGGGGCAGGTGGGCAAGTTAGTACATTTTATTTATAAAGCACCTTTCGAAACAAGGTTACAAAGTGCTGTTAGTCCAGAGGCTTAGTGCACTTTTTTAGGAGAATAGTGCACTTGCGGATAAAAGCGCCAAATTTTGTATGAGGCTTCTTTACGTCATGCTAAATGATTTTAGCCTAGGAGCCCTTGTCAAATATCTATTTTAAATATCAAATTGCAAGACTATCAATATCAATGAAATATGTGAAATATGTGAAAATCCGCCTAGTACTTTTTCAGACTATATACATCATAAAATGATCAGATTACTTCCAAATGTGATAAAGTTGACTTATTTTGACATTATTAAAGTCACAGAACATGAAATATCATCAATAACACCTTTATTGCAATGAAGAATACAAATTAATATGCATCATAGTGCGAAACATGTTATAGAGCTGTGCACATTCTGCCTAGCTGTCACAATTGCATTTGCAAAGTGGGGAACAGTCCAAATTTGCATTGCTGCATTTGCAGGTATACATCACCTTTACAGGTGCATCTGATCAGCTCTCTGCAAGCTCTGGAAACCTTTGGAATGGTCAGTCAAACTAGCACCCATGACCATTCTTCCTTGGCTCACCCATAGTTTTGTGGAGAAGGAATCATTTGATGGGTTTGTGTGCTGGTGGCCCAGATGCCTGCTTGGTAGACTGCCCGTTTCACATGTGAGTGCACCCTGGGTGGGAGGTAATTTCTCTATCGTTCGATTTTGTTCACAGAAGAGTTATTTTCTTTTTTCGTTGATGGAGCTCAAAGGACTGGATTTGTCGTACAAAATTAATGTCAGTCTTTCAAGCTCCCGGAAGTGCTGGCAGTCAACATCTAGTTGCTGGAAGGGATGCTTTGCCAGATTGACGAATGTTTCTGTCGCAGCATCATAGGCTTGCCAGGTCCGCCAAGCTGACTTCTTACCCTTTCCATTAATAGCCGGGGAGCGGGAATAGAGATGTACCTGTGATGTCATGACATACTTTTTATTTGTGTTTTTTCTATTCACTTGGTCATTAAAGTCCACAGAATGAGAGGTCTGCTCTGACCAAATTAATAGAAAAAAACACAAATAAAAAGTATGTTATGACATCACAGGTCCTCTCAAATTTTGGGTGACTGGCTCCCTGGCTATTAAGGCATATGTTGTGTCACAACCGGAATATGCATGAAACATAGGCAGGGCTCGAGATTTGGGTTCCCCTAGGCTTTTGCAGTCTACCAAGCGGGCATCTGGGCCACCAGCACACGAAGCCTGCACCAAGTGATTCCTTCTCCACAGAACTATGGGTGGGTTAAGGAAGAAGGGTCATGGGTTTGGCTGACCATACAGGTTTACATGCACCTGTAAAGGTGACTGTAGTGTAGTACCTGAAAATGCAGTAATGCAAATTTGGACTGTTCCCCACTTTGCAAATGCAATTGTGACAGCTAGGCAGAAAGCACAGCTCTATAACATGTTTCACACTATGATGCATATCCTTGTACTATAATGGAAAGGGGGAGCTCAGTGTTGAGAAGACTGTAGCAACAATGTTCCACCTCTACAAAAGGGAAGCAACTCGCCAAATCAACATCATGGTCGACGGTGCCCGGCTACAGTCCCAGTCCTCACCGACATACCTTGGAGTGAAGCTCGACAGAACACTGTCCTTTAAACAACACCTGGACAGTGTTAAGGGAAAGACCACCGCCCGTGCCGCACTGATACCGTATCTAGCTGGCACCACGTGGGGAGTCACCACAAAGACATTGCGCATCTCCACCGAGGCCCTAGTTTTCCCTGCCACTGAATACTGTGCCTCAGCCTGGAGCCGTAGCCCCCATATCCAAAAGCTGGACATGGTCTCTGGATGCCTACGAGCCACGCCAACCAACCAACTGCCAGTCCTTGCTGGAATCGCCCCAGCAGAGGTCAGGCGAGAAGCAGCCACACTGGCCCTCACTCGGAAGGCACAGTTGAGCAAATCTCACCTCCTCCACAAGGTCGTCACGGAGACACCACAGCGTACGTGTCTCAAGTCCCGGCGGCCCTTTGCCACACAGGCCCAGGAACTGCTCGGCACAACACCAGCCGACACCTCCAAGGCTTCCTGGGTGAAGGCAAGGTGGAGAGACCAGTGGAAGGCAGCAGATCCTTCCAGGCTTCACTACTACATCGAGGATCTCACAGATGCTCCTGGCCAGCACCTCCCCCGCAGGGAGTGGACAACCCTCAACCGTCTGAGGACGGGTGTGGGACGCTTTGGTGCATCCATGCAGAAGTGGGATGTCACAGAAAGTGCCCACTGCGAATGTGGGGATCCATTACAGACTGTGGAACACGTGCTGACCAGCTGCCCCACATACCGGCCACCAAATGGTGATCAAGGCTTAATTGACCTAGACAATGACACACTGGACTGGTTTGCTGCAATGGAGCTGAAGGTCTAAGGACATATACGACAGAGGAAGCACAAAACAATTCTACATGCCACAGGAATCCATCTGCACTACATTGCCTCCGCTCACCTGTCATATGTATTGTACAAATATTGCTTTTGTGTGCCATACTGTTATTGTGCAACATTTTGCTGTGACGCAAATTATATCACAATTTCCACATTCACCGACCCCTCCCTTTTTCACTTCACACACACACACACACACACACACACACACACACACACACACACACACACACACACACACACACACACACACACACACACACACACATGCACACACACGCACACAGCAGCACGGTATGGTACAGTACAGTATGGTACGGTAACGTACAGTCTGGTACAGTACAGTACAGTACAGTACAGTGTGGTACAGTCTTGTACAGTACAGTGCAGTATGGTACAGTACAGTGCAGTATTGTACAGTACGGTACAGTACAGTACGCTTCAGTATGGTTCAGTATCGCACCCAAAATGTAGTCTGACTGAACAAGTGGGCACCCTGCACAAGTGGCCACCCGGACAACTGGCCACCTGGATGGTGTGGCGCGAGACCGTCCGATGGCCGGTCGAGTTCTAGTTCATTTGTATGTATTCTTCATTGCAATAAAGGTGTTATTGATGATATTTCATGTTCTGTGACTTTAATAATGTCAAAATAAGTCAACTTTATCACATTTGGAAATAATCTGATCATTTTATGATGTATATAGTCTGAAAAATACTAGGCGGATTTTCACATATTTCACATATTTCATTGATAATAATAGTCTTGCAATTTGATATTTAAAATAGACATTTGACAAGGGCTCCTAGGCTAAAATTCAATAACTGACCCTAACGAACCATCATGCAAAAAATTACGCTTTTATCCGCAATTGCACTATCCTTTCACTAAGCCTCCGGACTATGTACAGTGGACACAATATAAAACAATCAAGTTAAAAACAAACATAGTTGTATGCAGCTCCATTTTCAGTGACAGGTCCTTAACTTAACTGCCTGCTTGCCACTGTGAACCTCAGGAATTTCCTTACACTGACTTTCCTGTACTGTATGATAAAAGGAGGCACCAAAATTATTCCTTCACTGCTGAAGCAGCAGTCCTGAGAGACAACGGGAACGCACATGCATTGCAAACAGGCATGCACCAAGTTGTACTAGTGCATATGCGCGTGTACATGATCACATGCACACACAGAAACATGCCAGCCCCCCCCCCTCTCAGGTTCACATTCATGAAGCCAGTATTTCATTACCTCTGGTCTAAAAGAAAATGTGCCCCTCAAGTTTTGGGGGTGTAGATAAATGTGTGACTGACAAGTCACACATTTATCTATGTAATATTAATAAGCCTTGATGTGTTCATCACTTCAGGGTAAGAAGAGGAATTGGGACATTTCATTGGTTCAAAGAAAGGAGAGGAAGATAATTAAATAAATAATTAAATCTGCTTGACCGAAGAACATCGAAATCATATGCACATAAATCCCAACACAAACTCGTTTACATCAAAAGACCACATTTACACTCAGATGGAGTAATTAAAGAACGACTTATTTCATCCCGGCAAGCAAGTGGAGAATGGGCCGTTCACAACTTTGATCTTGAGTTCGCACACTCAGACAGACACCCCCTAATCCAGGAGGAGGCTTCTTTTCTTCACTCTTCATTCTGCTGGAGACGTCTCAGTATTGTGCTGGTGGTTTGATCATTTTGCTGTACAGCCAGCCAAATACTTTCTGAGGCAGAGGTACTCAGTAAAAACCATAGTGTTAATTGACAAATGGATAAATGAACACTGAGGATTTTAATGTGTAGGTTCCCAGTACTAATCGTCTTCTAATGAAACGTTGCCAATGCTACAAGACATCAAAGGAAGATTATTTTGTCACTGAAATACGTTTCGATACCAGTTTAAAATTTCCCTGCCATTTTGTGGAATGATCTGCTTATTCAACAATTTACGCTGAAATACAATATCAGTTGGACATCCAGCTGTGCCAGTTCTAATTTGTAGACACTCCCCGTTTCCATTCATTGACACCCCCGTATTCACTGAGTGATGTAATGTCCCTCTTTTCCCCTGCGAGACAAGGGCAACAATGGGGGGGAGCGCCTCTGTCACATTATTTTCCCCCACTGAGGCACGCCAGCTGCTTACAGTTCCTTAATGGCTAAGAGCTGTCACAAGCCATCACAGCCCGCTGCCACACAGGAGAGGCAGATGCTTTAATTGCACAATGACTTGTAAGTTGTCAACAGCAATTATACCAAGCCTCCACTAGAGTGCACCCAAGGAACACCATTTACTCAGAGACCGGCTCATATGCTGGACACCAGTGGGGGAAAAACTGAACTTTGAGCATGCTTCTGTGAATAATAGAAATAGAAATTGGTTCTAAGAATACTCCTAGCTTAATGATTTAGGTGTGTGTTGTGATGAGTTGGGTTGAATTGTCAGCCCAGGACCTCCGAAATCATATTTATACATAAAATATTTACCTAGGTATGTCACCTCAGGGCCCGCTGCTTACCGTGCTGCGGCAGGTCGTGGTGTGCGGAGTTTGAGTAATTTTACTCATTACTAATTCATGTCATATATTTTTTCCTTTTGTGTGATTCAGTGGAGGCTCATTTGCAGTTGCCATTCTGAAGATTATCATCATCAAGAGGAAGCAAATAAGATGGTGAGTTCAAAGTCGTGCTGTGGCTATGCCTCTGCCTGCATTGTTTCAAGTTGTGCGGAAGATGTTCTGTTATATATACACACAAAAATAACAAGACTGTGCAATGTACATTAATAATACTGTAGGTATTTCTATTTATAGACCAGCCCCTAACCCATCCCTCAAATTATAATCAAGTGACACAGAATCCAAACATTGATGGTACCCTTCTATTAATTACATGTCAAATTGGGTGGGAAAATAAGTCCCCAAACAAGCCCCCATGTTTGTTTTGAGCTGCAAGACAAATTATACACACATGTATGAATTCCTTTGGTCAACAGCTGCTATCTCAGCATCAGATAAAACAGACCCAAAGTCTGGAAAGCATCAATGCACTTTATCATACCGAAAAGGACGGTGTGCATACAGGCGTGCATGCTGCATGTGTACGCACATGCTTTAGCATGTTGTACCGTCGTACGATGGTGTGGCAGTGTCCTAAACCAAAAATAGCAGATCTATAAGCTTTCAACGCATGTTGTGAGCTCGTAGATTGGCTACTTTTAAGCAGGACACAGTTGTACGACTAAGTATAATAACACATATGAACATTGAACAGTGCACACTTGCACACAAAGGGAGCACATGCTCACACACAACCAGTGCGTTGTGCTCTTTGTATCTGCCAACTGATGCAGATGATGGGGTTGCAGCTGATGAGTAGAGGGTTTGCATGGCTTCATAAACAATATCCAGTTCTGACTTAGATTATAAGTTGTTTACTCCTTTACACTGTAAAAATCCCCAGTCAATCATGGATTCAAAAATACCTCTGGGTCAATTTTTACACTCTCCAGATTTAATTTAAAACGTACGATTCACAAAGAGATGTCTAGACAGAAATCACAAATATTTTGTGTATTTCTTTCAGCGAAAATCAGGTTTTGTTACTATTAGTGAAGGTATGCTAATTATATATGTGAATATCAATGTCAATGTGAATGGAGGGGGGGGGGGGGGGGGGGGGCGAGGTGATTAAACTTTTTTTTTTTCTTTACAAAACTGCACTTGAAGCCAAACAAAATATTTAAAAGCGCCTTCTGCTCTTGAAAGGAGGTGCCTTGTAATGAAGTCTAGTGTCAGTAGGGGGTGTCCAAAATCAGGCTACATAAAGAGACCCAGCATGCGTTCAAGCCAACTGCTCCAGTTTGTTGCAGCTGACATTTTGGAACCAGTGGGGTCAGCAAAATAGTGAAGCAGCAGAGATGCATCAAAGCCTGGCAAATCTTTTTGACTATGAGATTATTTGTTGTTGTTATCATTGTTGTTATGTTATTTTAATAGTGAGTCTGAATTATCATCGCTGTGGGTTTAACATGAACATTATTTCATGGCCATCTTTTTTATCACTCACAATTCAGCATCCTCCTGAAGACTGAACATAGAAAGAAAATCAGGCCTTATACAAAAGACTGTGACAGACATACCGAACTAAAGCTGGACAAAAGAAATAGGTGTGTGTGTGTGTGTGTGTGTGTGTGTGTGTGTGTGTGTGTGTGTGTGTGTGTGTGTCGTGCGTACGTGCGTGCGTGCGTGCGTGCGTGCGTGCGTGCGTGCGTGAAATTGTCAATGATGTCGTTATGTCAGGAGAATCTTGATAGTTAGACAGATAACAGGGTTGGCTCATTCATGCCCTGGTCTCTCTCTCTGTCTGTCTGTCTGTCTGTCTCTCTCTCTCTCTCTCTCACACACACACACACACACACACACACACACACACACACACACACACACACACACACACACACACACACACACACACACACACACACACACACACACACACACACACACACACACACACACACACACACAGAGGAGGAGCAGCAGCAGCATCGTCGTCACAGAGGGAGTAAGGCTCATAATTGGACAGAGGTGTCGGTAGATAATGAAGCCAGGCCTCACACCTGCCAAACCTTGGGGATTTCACTTGACTGGCCACTTAAATCTTCCTCAGTCTGTGGGTCTGGAGGGCAAGAGAGAGTGAGTAAGGAACTAATGGAAAAAAGAGAAGTGTGGCGCTACAGGGAGGATCCCTGTCAGCACGAGTGTAGCGTGGGCCCCCCACCTCCAACCCCCCAGCCCCAACGTGGCTCGTTCCATACAGCACCCACCTCACTTCACTGAAAATCCTCTAGTGTCAAGGATTTCAGACGGAAACTGGGAAATGCTGCACCAGCTATTTTGTTTCAAACTCTCGAAAACACTCGCTTCTCCCCAAGTTGTCTTTGGTGACAGCGTTATGTGCGGGGAAGGGCGTATTGTGCCAGCTTTTAGCGTGGTGTCATTCGATGTGTGAAAGGAAAAACGGATAGATGCTACAACTGAGAGGGGGGGCGGGGTTGCGTTCCCACGTAGGACGTTTACCTGACAGTCATCAGGCGCATCTGTGACACTATCAGCGCTAGAGAGAGCAACACTAATTAAGGATTGAATGGACACCTTTGAGAAAGTAACAATTCATGAAGAACAAATGCGGAACAGAGATCTAGGTGACGGAGAGTAGAGAGTGAAACGCTATCCTATTCAATTCTATTTACATACACACAAAGAAATACAGTGAAAGGCAGCAATAAGCAGGGAATACGCATTAGCTGGTCTAATAATCCCAAACATTTTCAAACCAAGTATGTTTATCGCGACAGTTGAGTTTACTATCACGCCTCGTGACACGCTCCATATATGGCAGAATTCATTCCAAATGTTGATCTGACCTCATAAAACCCTGTACACTCAAGACACGCTCCATATTTGACCAGTACATAATTCATATATGGCGCTATTCTGACATTCCATATGTTGATCAGTGTTGATTTTGACAGCACATTTTGAATCATTTTCATTTAGTTTTAGTCACATTTTAGTCACCTGGAATGTTTTAGTGTTAGTTTAGTGTTAGTTGACTAAATATAAGATTTTAGTCGACTAAATCTACAGTCGATTTAGTATTTTGGCAGGCCTTGATGCCGTCGTACTGGCTGATTTTACACTTGCTGAAAATAGCCGATCTACAAGTTCACAACGTGTTGCAACACGATGCGTTGTGAGCTTGTAGATCTGCTATAAAATGACTTATACTGGATCTCTTGTCCACTAGTCCCTCCTATCTAACATTTTAGTGTATAGTTTTTATTTGTTGACGAAATTGTCAGTATAATAGTCTTAGTTTTAGTCATCATAGCTTAGTTTTCATATAGTTTCCATTTAGTTTTCGTCAGTGAAAAATCGTAGTCGATGAACATTTTTGGTCATAGTATTAGTCGACAAAATCAACACTGATGTTGATCTGACCTCATCAAACCCTGTACACTCAAGACACGCTCCATATATGGCGTGTGTCATGGAGAAGACTGGATCATCACCTAGAGCTGGATATATGGAGGCCGGCTGCAGCAACTCTACATCTGACCTCTCGCTCCTATGCCACCAAAATGTGGAACGCCCTACCAACAGTCATTAAGACATGCGAATCCCTTGACGCCTTCAAAACCGCTCTCAAAGGGCACCTACGGATGGCTGCAATTCGAAACTGGCCCCCGTAAAATCTGACCCCCCCCCCCCCCCCCTGTACTGTAATTCTGCAAACTGTTAATACAATTTTCAATCAGTCAATCAAAAACCAGATGGATAGTTTAACTCCTGCTTCTTAACTGTGCCGTATTAAGAAGCTGTGTTGTTACAGCGCTTCTCACCCTCAGGGCGTCTTACTGGTATAGCTGGTGAACCAAGTATTATTAGCAGGCCTATGTTAGTCATACATTCTGTTTAGATTATGACACAAGTTAACTTGAGTCACATAGACTGTGTATTTATTATATTTCATTATACACACCGACCCCCCCACCCGAGTCTTAAAGTCCCCTTCCCCATGACCCCTGGTGTGGATTAAATCCTTCAGATATTATCTGTGTATATTGAATTGAATTCGCTCCCCACAAAATATCCCACAGGCCACAACTAGCTTTGCCTTCATTTTGTATGCTATACAGGACCTATGAATATGCTAATGTATCATGCCCCCACAATCCCATTCACCTAATGTTCAATCATAATAATCATTCCTACAGATTTGATTTGATCCCCCAGAATTTGATGACATTCAAACAGAAACATAGATACTGTAAGTGCAAACGCTGAACGCACCACCACACACAATCACTTCCTCATTGATCAATGCATGTCTTTAGTGCGGCTCTGATAGGTGTTCGGCCTGTGACATCTGGGGCATTTGAATCTCTAAAATTAGAATTTCAGTAATAAAAATGGACAGATATTGAATTTTATTTGATTATTAATATCATTTTTTGCATAAAACATGATGTCTGAACTGGTCAGTACAGTTATATCCACAAGAGGGAGCTCGCCAACGATTGTCATGAACAAGCTTAACTAGAAAAAGCGCCCCTCGGGGCACAGGTCTCCACCAGGCCAGGTCAGGTTGTGGCCTCCTGGTGGCGTTATAATAGGCCAATGTGAAAAGGGTGCCATTTGTTCTTACACCATTGATTGCAATTGGATGATTTGAGGCATTTTGTTCCAAAAATGTGTTTAGCAAAAATCCACCTGTTGGTGGTGCTATAACAGGCCAATGTGAAAAGGGTGAGATATATTCCTCAGCCTAGTAGAAACGTCTGTGAAAGATTTCACGTAAATTTCACGCTGCGTTCATGATTTGAGGCTTTTTGTTTCAAAAGGGTCAATCCTGCAAACTTTGAAAGCCAATGTTAGCCAATTAGGATGGAATATGAAATATCGGACAGATCCATCTTGAACACATGACTATAGAGATAGTGTGTAACGATTTGCGGGATTTTTGGACAGAATCTGGAGGAGTAATATCAAAAAAAATGTTTTTCAAAAGTCGGCCTCCTTGTGGCGCTATAACAGGCCGTTCTGGAAATCTTGGGGCAGAGGTTCATCTTTGGCATCCAGGGAGTGTGCGTGCAAAATTTGGCATCGACCGGGTTAACGGTGCCGGAGATTAGCTGTTCACAGACGGACGGACGGACACGGACACACAGACGGACGGAGTGCAAAACATACTCTCTCCCTATGCCTTCGGCCTGGTGGAGACAATAATGGTAACTACCGGTAACATTTTTATGATCAACACTTTATTTGAGTTTTAACAGATACAAATAAACATGTAATAAAATTAATATAGTAAGAAAATGTTACTATAAATGCAATAGTTTATGTTAGGGGTGCAACAGTTAATCAAACTCGTGATACATCATCATACAGCACATTTCCTGCTCAGCCAATCAGCTGAGCACATTCCCTACTCAAACAGACACAAACACACAAAGCTGTGCATAGGAGGGGCTTTCAAAACGTTTCAGTCTAAAACAAAATATTGGCATCACTTCACTATTTTTATACAACATCCAAAGTAAAAGTATGATTGATTCATTAATTGATTAATTGAAATATAAAAACAAAACTATTATATTTTAAAAATGCGTTACTCGATCAATCGATTAGTCGAAAAGGTAGTCGATAAGAAGATAATCAATAGTTACAGTCCTAGTTTAGTTGTATACCAAAATCCCTCATACTGTTTTGTTTGTCCGGTGAGTGTTTCTGTAATGTACATTATCTGCACCGGACATGATCAAAATATCACATTGCTTGACTCACACGGAATATGTTGCTTTTTTGGGCCATGTTACGAATGTGGAATTTGTTTTGATTTGTGTAGATGGAAGAGAGGCTGAAGTGTGCGTGCGCCAGGATCCAGTGAGTGTCACCGGGATCCTGCCTGAGAAACGCCTGAGAAACGATATAGGTAAAATGACACACTGAAATGCTTTTTAATAAATAAATACCTCATATTTAAATGTTTTAATACTAGACGTAAACCAGCACCGGCCTACCCAGGGAGCGATCAATGGTAAATGGTGCATTTATATAGCGCCTTTATCCAAGGCGCTTTACATAGATTGTGCATTACATTCACCCATTCACACACATTCATACACCGATTGCGGCGGAAGCCATGCAAGGTACCAACCAGCATATCGGGAGCAATTTGGGGTTCAGTGTCTTGCCCAAGGACACTTCGACATGTAGACAGGAGGAGCCGGGATTCGAACCGCCGACCCATGGATCATTGGACGACCTGCTCTACCTCCTGAGCCACAGTCGCCGGATCAATTCCACACCTGATTTTGTAACCCTTTGTACCTGTTGTCAGAGTACCCGTTGTACCCGTCTGTCTGCCTGTCTGTGTCCCTTTTATGCTCACATATGGATGGAGATCAATGATGTCATTGGTATATCTCCATATGTGGGAGGTTCTCGAGATACGTTAATTACATACAATCATCATCATCATTTTTCGACCGCAGTCGAGATCGTGGATTTCACAATAACACGCCAGACTTCCCGGTCCTTCATTGCCATCCCCAGTTCCTGCTTACTGATGCCTGTGTCCCTAGCGATGACATCAGGGAACGACAGTTTTCTACCTCTGGTCTGCTTTGAGGCAGAGTCCAGAGAAGAAAGAAGGGAAGATATAACCTCATTGTCAGCTCTGTAGCAGTGGCCGGCAAACTGTGTTCTTCTGGATCGGACTAGTGAAGAAACACAGGGAAGGTTGCCGTATATTTGATTAGTCGATGGGTGGCTCTTCCAAGACAGATTGTGCGCTCTCATTAGAAGGTGGGTATAAGTGCCATCCAACCGTTTCTCTAGTTTCTTTGAAAGTGTCCATGTCTCGGAGCCATAGAGTAGAATCGGCTCAACAATTGTCCTAAATATTTACTTTTTTTTTTTCCTAAGCTGGGATGACCAGATCTTATGCATGTCATTGCAGGCTGACCAGGCCATACCCTTCCTAGTTTGAAAGTCCTTTTGGGAAGAAGATAGGCTATATATGAACCCAAATACTTGTAGTCATCAACCTGTTTCAGAGGAGTGTTGTTAAGTGTTTTTATAATGTGCCTATGTGTCTATCTAGATCCCTCTGTACCCCATAATACAAAGTCATACAGACAAGACAGACTGAGACAGAGATTTTGAATGTTGACATGAAATAATAATTCCGCTAGTGTTTCATTACTGCAAGTGTGAAAAAATTAATAAAGGCACTAGTCGGCGTAGTCGCGGTTGTTTAGAACAAAGATACCAAGGATTAGTCAGTGACGTCACTGTTATGTGAAACGGCAGCCTGGAAACCAGACGAATCTGCCACAGGAAAACAATAAATCTTCCACACCGAAGTTCCAGACTAATATCTACACAGTGATATTAGTCTGGCCATGCCAGGCTAGCGAAATGGTACATTTGAAGGCAGACAGCACGCAAGTTCTAGAACAGGGATAGTCTGAGAGCGGTGGGTTGTACACCGGGACGGGAGATGGCTCGTTGGATCCAGGCTGGCGAGGCACATGATCTGTCTGTGGCAAGAAAAGGTTATCTCAGTCACAATTGACATTTATGTAACTTGTTCTTGTTTTACATCATTCAACATAAAAGTAGCTGTAAACCCATGCATACCGGGATATACTTTTTTCCCCCAATGTCAATGCCAGGTGGCCTGTATGGCCTGTAATGCACTAGGGGGAACATTCAACCTTGCAGTCAACAGCGACAAAATATATCCTTTATATGTGGATGGATAACATCTCATTTCCACCTAGTATTAGTGCTCTAAGTGCTGTACATGCTGTGTGAGGTGATATCTCACCTCATATATAGTGTGATAGATTATAGATAGACAAAAAGCTGCTTGTGCAAAGCCAGTTTTGGGAAATATGCTGTAATTGTAGACCCTAGATCATCATCCTCCTCATCCTTTACCGCTTAAACTGCCACAGAAAGACACATCTAGTAGTTGGCCAACATGCGCTAATGTGGATCTTCTTTCCAAATTGCAACGATAAGCAATGCTGAAATGTGCCCTGAAATGAAATCACACGGAAACCGAAAGCTTATCAAGATGAAACTGTGCAATAATACAAGAATTATCCATCACCATCCATCATGTATTTGTTTGCAGGAAACAGATTACATAGATCTTAATTGAAATATTATTTTACCTTCATTTGAATTATTTATGGGATTACTGACTAGATTCATACCTTAGAGAAAAACATGAACACGTATTATGTGATGCAAGACTGTGCATGTATTTTTGTGTATCTCTCATATATAATTCAAAGCACAGAGTCAGAACCATCTAGCTATACGAAGAATATCAACAGCCTCGTCTTTGATACAATTTACTTGAATTCCACCGGTCTAAGCTGAGCTGTCCATTGGCCGACCATTGCTAATGAGATCGAGAGTAAAATTGAGAGTGGTGGGCTGGCTGTCATCCGTTAGGTGATGGTTTTAAGACTAAGCAGTGATACTTCATTAATTAACCTTCACATTCTATGTAGATCTGCTCATCAAGATGCAGTTAATTAAAGAAAGGTCATTCCAAGGGCTGCCGGGAAGCAGCATTATTACAATGGAGGGATGGCACT
Organism: Electrona antarctica; assembly: GCF_951216825.1. NCBI lineage: Eukaryota > Metazoa > Chordata > Actinopteri > Myctophiformes > Myctophidae > Electrona > Electrona antarctica. Next base: position 20,674,598 of record NC_136807.1, on the reverse strand, counting down.
GCTTTGAGCAAGATAACACAGGGGAGGGAGGGGGCAGGGAAGAGGCGATCAGGCAGTCACTGCTAAAATGGCAGACGACTTACCAACAGACAGTTTCTGAAGTCCTACTGTACTTTTCACCAAACCTGGTTCAGACCGAATATGTTTTTTTTTCTTTCTTTCTTTTTTTCTTTCTTTTTTTTTCTTACCATTTGCGTCTTCTTTATCATACTGTCAAAATGCTCTAAGAGAAAGACTGTAAAATATTAATTTCACTCAATTGACAGCATCTAGCTTTTAGCATCTCCCACTCTTCCCTGTCAATTTCTGGGGCGTGCTCCACTCTCTTTGACCTTGCTCAATGTCCAGAAAAATGCCTTCTTGAGTAAATAAAAGGGAAGAAACTCCAAGAGGGCATGAAATAGTTATGCTTCATCTCTGAACTGAAATCCACTTGGAGGAGGTGACTTATTCATTTTGATTTCCGCTGTGCCTATGTGTCTATCTAGATCCCTCTGTACCCCATGGCCCATGGAACTGCTCAGAATATGCAGACAGCCTCGTATTGAAAAAAGGATATGGCAATTAGTTGCCGTTGTTTTGACTCACAAAAAAGAGCAGCCTTTTTATCAATATGAAAGATTAATTCCATAAGTGTTAACAGTGTACATCCATGTGTACAGAAATCAGTATTTTGAATTGGATATACTGCAAAAGAGATAGAGATTATTGTAAAAGTATACTTGTATAGCAACTTCTATTTACAAGGCCAACATCAAGATGGAGTAGGAACTACCTGCCCTATGAATGGTTTTATATTGTGTCTTTGCCAGGGCTTATTTTTGATAATAGTGACACACTGACACCCCACCCCCACCCCATCACCCCTTGTCTTGAGTTCCTTCTTGTATGGAACCTTGGTGTCAGTTTTTCAAAATGTTACAATATTGCAGCGAGACACCAGTGCCTCCCCCATGGCTATTCAGCCCACCCACAGTCATCCCTGAGTCTTTTTGCTTCGGCTCCAATGGCAGGTGTTGAGAAAAGGTGGAATAGGTGTGTAAGTGCGCAAGTATGTAACCCCCACTCATTCCTACTGTACGTGCACACACACACACACACACACACACACACACACACACACACACACACACACACACACACACACACACACACACCCTGCCACGATACAGTAACTGCTGACCCCGGACACTGTGCCATTACGGCAGACGAGGCTGGGCTCCCCTGGCAGCCACTGGGGCCGCTGGTTGCTAGGTGGAGAGACATTACCGCGGGCCTCTGCAATAATTTATCCTAAGAGCGTGGCGAGCCGTCATGTAGCCCCTGACAGAGAGCTGCAGTACTTTATCAGCCTGCCTGTAAATCAGCCATGTGTGGGTGCAGACGGCAACATTGTTTGATCTCTTTCAGACACTCTAATAATCTGCTCCCCTCTGATTGATACCTTCACACAACAAAGCACATTACACCAGGAAACCGCAGCAGCCACCACTCCGCACGCACGCACGCGTGCGTGCACGCGTGCGTGCGTGCGCGCGCGTGTGTGTGTGTGTGTGTGTGTGTGTGTGTGTGTGTGTGTGTGTGTGTGTGTGTGCATGTCTTTCCACATGCATGTCTATATTCACATGAATGTACATGCTTGTACGTACAGTATGTGTGTGCACGTGTAGTGCATGTTTGCATGAATCTTTTCTCGTGTGGTTTTGTGCTACACTCTCTTGTGTGTGTGTGTGTGTGTGTGTGTGTGTGTGTGTGTGTGTGTGTGTGTGTGTGTGTGTGTGTGTGTGTGTGTGTGAGATGCATGTGTGTCTCGTGGTCATCAGTACTGTCATTGGCCTGGGGAGGGAGAGGGAGCGGATGAATGGGTCTTCTGCTGAGACACAGGGTCATTTGGAGTCTCTAAACCAATGACAGGCTAACGGGTTCACAAAATGATCACCGGTTAAAGGGAGGGGCAGGGGGGAAGGGAGAAAAGAGACAGCGCGGCCAGCCTCATCACAAGAAATACAGCAAATGGACAGCTAGGAGAGCTGTTGAAGCAGTTATTATTTTGTTAAGTGCACTTGTGGGTTTCTATGTCAATGAGGACCAGCCAAAATAGGAACATAGTGTCAGTATAGATTTTGCTTTTTAAAATGTATATATTAAGCAATCAGTCGATTACTTTGTTCAGCTTGTTCATCAAATTATTTTCCTAATCATGTTCATTCCAGATAGACATTTTGCTATGAATCAGCATTCAGCACTGATCATGTGAATCATATGAATGATTATAGAAAGATAGCATTTAGTTGTGTTGTCCAGTTAATATGTATCAGATATATTGGACAATTAACATGTAGCCCATGCTTTAACAAATAGTAAAAAAAATAAATAACAATTCAGCTGAGTGGTTGGATCTTTTCTATAAAATGCTGATTTTTCCATTACATTCAAGGCCTCCTATCAAATGAAAGTGAAATGCATCCTTTCCAAATTGCCTTCCAACTCCTTTGCTTGATATGGCTCATATACAAAGGAGGGCAATGTCCCATCCAACAATACCCATACCATTTGTGCCGCTCAGCTTCAGAATGTCATTGGTTTGAGTGTGACAGTAAAACATAAGTCTACCTTTTCCATCGGTCACATTGGAACATGGCTTCCAATTATTCAGCTCCAAATTCAATAGCAATTTTCTGCTCAATGAAATAGTGGTTTCAATCTGTGGAGTGATGTCACTTTAGAGAGAGATTTTTAAAATGGCATGTCTGTGAGTGAATAGATGGATGTTGGAGGATTCATTTTGCTTGAGGAAATGATACTTGTCTGCTCAAGCTTGTCATTTATCGATGGAGAGAATACCTCTGTATGCTATAGGGTCTATATCTAAAGATTTATAGCGTTTGGATGTATGAGAGAAGTCTTGTTTTTCCAGAGTTGGTACTGCTGCCGACGGAACCATAGTTCTCAGCCAGAATTGGTGGGATTTCTAATAGAAGAAGCCTAACTCTATGATTGCGTTTTTTTCAGATGGACGCTATTTTCTCTCTCTCTCTCTCTCTCTCTCTCTCTCTCTCTCTCTCTCTCTCTCTATGTATGTGTATGTATGTATATGTATATACATACACATTACACACGCACACGTGCACACACACAGTATAAAAGAAATGCAATTATGTGTGTTTGTGTGTAATGTATCAGTAGTCCATCCAGGGCCCCATAATGAATGCAATGCAACGTGCGATCACTGAGCCGTGTGCATGCCCAGCTCAATGCATCTCTGAAAATAAACAGAGCAATGGAAATGGTTCTCATTAGTGTTGTTTTCATATTAAGTCCCTCAGACAAGGTTGACAAACCCGGCTCCCTGTGCCGGGCTCCTCAGGGACCATCGCTTCAATACAGCTCGGCCAAACAACACCAAGCCGATACCAACATACCATTACCACCTCCTACAGTTACTTATCCTCCCCTCCCTCCCTGCGGAGCGCTGTGTCTACACAGAGCCAAGTAAAATGCATTAAGATCTTCCAGAAGCAAAGAGAAAGAGTCCCGCTTCCATTTATCACCATTCCTCTGGTTCTAAAAGGAACAAATGTCCTCTCCGCATCTCCTTTACAATTAGAATTCCAGGAATGGCGCGTGTGAGACGGAACTTACTTTGTGCTCCAGAGACTAGCTACTGCGAGGCTGTTTAGCAGGAAGTGAACAGGTGTGTGGGGCTTCTGGCTCACGCCATGTGTTCCAGTTGTTTCCCCCGCACCTGTTTCCCTGAGCCTACATGCGACGATCAAAACATTTATTAACCATAACAGGAGAACAGACTGAGAGTGTATCTGTCTCTAGTAAACCGTATCTCGGAAAAGTCATGTATCGCCGCAAGCCAATTAAAATGTGTCGTGTATATAGAGGTCATTACGTTAGAGGTCAACAACAGAGAAAATATGTCAGTTTTAATTGACAAGAATCTAAATACCTTTATATTAATATATATATGATCTATATATAGGCCTATATAATCCCGCCTTGTCTTCCTTGGCACAGAGACATCCATGACTCCATCCTCTACATCAGTGGTTCTCAAAGATGGGTCCGGGGACCCCCAGGTATCCTTGGGGGTGTTCCAGGGGGTCCCCAGCAAAATGAGTTAATATTTCATCAAAATCGCTGCACTAACTTTCCTCTTCGCTGACATTTTTACAATTGAGCTGATAGAGTCTGCCTGCTTGCTCAGGAGATAAATGTAATCTTGACCAACAGGTCAAAATTTGTGTCACATCCTGTGTCTAGGTGAGACATGACCTTTTTATTTTACAAAATTGCATTATGTAAAAAGTTAAGTTACATAGTGCCACTTTACTTTAACCCTATGGACATGGGGGCGACTGTGGCTCAGGAGGTAGAGCAGGTCGTCCAATGATCCATGGGTCGGCGGTTCGAATCCCGGCTCCTCCTGTCTACATGTCGAAGTGTCCTTGGGCAAGACACTGAACCCCAAATTGCTCCCGATGTGCTGGTTGGTCGGTGTATGAATGGACAATCTATGTAAAGCGCCTTGGATAAAGGCGCTATATAAATGTACCATTTACCATTTATGGACATCAGATATTTGACAATAGCTGCTATTTAAAAAGTATATAATAATAATATTGTCAGATGGGGGTCTGTGGAAAAATACATATCAATTTGATAAAAAGTTTGAGAACCATTGCTCTACATCCTTCCTCAACATGGGATCAGTGCCCAAGCATTCCCCACCTGAGCTGTGATGTGGAAGGGCACATCACACTGTCGCAGGCCACTGTAAATATCACCTTTCTTGTTATCTCCAAGACCTGTTTTTCCGGTAAACAGGCAAATGTGTAATTCAATACGCTGTGTCGGGCCATTTGCTTTCAGAGGACATCGTAGGTGACGTGTCTTAGCCCTGGAACGAACATAAAGATTAATAAGTAATGGGCGATACAAATATGATATTTGTTCTCAGACACCATGCCTCCCTCCACATACCCCTCTTTTTTCTCTTTTCTTTTTTGTATTAGATTAATGCTTCTGATCACAAAGTAGCTGGTAATTCAAAACGACGGTCTCAGAATTATCCCAAAACTATCCCAAAACTAGTGAAGTTTGGCTCTATCGGGATTGTTTTCCAATGTTAATTCAAAGGAAAGCATGGTGGCTGTCAGTTCTTTAGTCATCTGTTATTAGTAGATGAGAACCCTAGTACCCTAGTACTGAGGGTATATATTTATACCCTTATGTGTATTATGGATCGGATTACTTAATCCTACAGCTAATTGATGATTTAATTATGCCCGTAGCCAGGAACTGGTTGAAGATGTTTCCAACTGGCTCACATCTTTATAATTTTTACAATTTTCAGACAATAACACTAATATTGAGCTGCATGTCCCGCATTCTGAAATGAAACAGTATTTTGTCCGCCCTCCATAATACTGCTGCAGGTCCCTGTAGCATTTTGTTATTTGTTGCAATGTTTTCCTTCTCTCACACACTTTAATATCATGGTATTGCTTCCATTTGAGCTGCAAAATAAAGTTCTATTTCATATTGTGGGATTAATTTACTGGCTAGCTAGCACACGTCTCAAGGTATTTGTTGTGTTTTGTCTTATATATGAATGATTTAGAAGCGTCAAAAAGAGAGAATGGGTTGGAAGGCTGCATGTCCTGTCTAACCCACCAATCTCAGTAAGATGTTTAATTTGGTCTGCTGGTGTAGATGAAAGTGCCCATTCACCGTGACTGGGATTAGGTGGTTGGCTATGTAATTTCCCTGAAGGAGACGCACATTTGAGTACATAATGGCAGAAATGAAAGAAAGGAAATATGAAAAAGCGTGCAATTCAAGTTGTCATGCATTTTGGCTTTGTAATAGGAAATACTTCATAAACCAGTTACTGTTAGACAGAAGACACACAATCAACTCGAGAGTCATTTTGCCAGATTTCAGTGTGCACCGTGTTCCTGATGGTTGGTGTTGGACAATATGGTTCCTGATGGTTGGTGTTTGGACAATATTTCAGTGTGCACCGTGTTCCTGATGGTTGGTGTTTGGACAATATTTCATAATTTAGCAAACGTCTGAAAGTTCACTGGGTCTATTAACCCATTCAGGCCTGACATCGAAATTTAAAAAAAGAAGTTTTCTAAATCATGACAATTTTCGGAAAGATTTGAGGCACATTTTAACGATTTTTCAAAAATAGCAGACCTACAAGTTCATAGCGCACCACTCGGTGGCGCGCTATGAGCTTGTAGATCTGCTATTTTTCAATAGCTAAATTATAACAATGTTTAAAACACCAAAAGGGGTTCCCGCCCCAAAATGGGTTAATGGTTAATGTGGTTAAACGCTAACGTGACATGGATGCGTTCCAGGTCTCAATGGATTAATGAAAGATTTCCTGCTTTTCTTTACACTCCATAACACTTTTTTAAAATGCTAATGGACTTCAACAAGCACCTGAGCAAGGATGAAAGTGCCCTAATTCCTGCTCAAAAGGTCACAGAGATGAGTTATAGTGGTATAAGCACCTGAAAGCTATTCCCTTGTTAGATTTGACAAAGGGAGGCTGCCATTTTCCCCTTTAAAAATAGTGTTGGGTAATAAATGATCATTTGTGGAATGTGGTCGCTACCGGCAGTGACTTTTCCTCTGACATAACTTTACTGCTGGCTGATTTACATCCTGGAAGTTGTCCCCAAAATGTTTAAAATGAGCATTTTATTCATGATCCATGCCAGACGCTAGTGACACACAAGAGCTCTTATTATGCTTCTTAGGGGGAAGCAGCTAATTAGTCGGCCATGAAAAATGCAGGCATGGTTTTTTTCCCCATCTCACTATCATCCTCTATTTGACTCAACGCTTTTGTATTTCATTCGCAGTTATGTACCCAGAATCAGCACAATTTGAATCTTCTACAAGCTGAGGCTCTGCTTACATGCACATCATCGTTGCCATCAACAGTTACCCACACTTTCATGTTCCTATGTATTATAGAAGGTGTCGGCCTCCGGATAGCCATGTGTATTGTACAGTATGCTGTGTGCACCTCAACATATGTGGTAGTCCTTCTCAGCAGCCCTTCACGGGTCCCTGAAAGGTGCTCCTGGTGTGGATACCGGGCCGTAAGAGCAAGGATCACAGTGACAGTTTCAGGTGGAGGAGACTATTAATAGCTTACCTCTCAGCCATAGCATTTCATCATTTTTGGTGTCCGAGGGCTTCCTGCTTAAAAAAAAGGGGTGGGTGAAGTGGGGGGTGAAGTTATGCATCTCAATCCACCCCTTCATATTTCACGCTTCCGGGGATTATAAATAAAAGGACAAGACATTGACCTGGGCTATTAGTTACACGCGATCCTGTGGGTGGATGGTGCTTTGTCTTCTGTCAAGCTCTTATGTTTATCCAGCAGAAAGCAACAGGATTACAATCAAAGTCTACAATGGGAGATATGCCCCCCCCCCCCCCCCCCCCCCGGTGCTTTGAAGAGAAAAGGAGAAGATGGGCAGGAGTTGGACACATCAAAAAAGGCAATAGTCAATAAGCAAAAGGAATCAGTCAAAATCTGCCAGAAGGGAACATAAAATATAACAGTATTCCAGGCTACAGAAGTTAGGTGGAGATAGGAGGGAATTCAAGCAGTAGAGCGGATTGTTGGTCAGTTTGACTGGTCTTAAACCATATACTTCGTTGCCTAATAGCAAAAACAGGTTGTGAGCTTATAGATTGAAACTTTTGAATTTATTTTCAAATGTAAGATTCTTTATTATCTATTTTTTGTTGTTGACATTTCTCACCTACAATGACATACCCAAAATAGTGATGCCAGGCAAGTACCCTAGTACTGACTAACCTCCCCGTGTCCTTCTTTTACACCCCCCCACACACACACACACACACACACACACACACACACACACACACACACACACACACACACACACACACACACACACACACACACACACACACAGTGGTTTCTCCCTGCAAAGTGATGAGGTAAATAGTAAACAGAAATCTCTCACTGTATCCCTTTGCGAGCGGCGGGCCAGGCGTGTCTGTGCTTGCTGTTGGTAGACAGACCTTTGATCTTGAACAAATAGGGGATGTCTCAGACTCAGAGCCGCTGCCTCAGGCATTAGGATATGTGGGCATCACATAGGGTCAAACGCTGGAAGAAGACAGTAAAATTAAAACCCCTTATTGCCACCTTTTATGGCTCCATCCCCTATGGCAACTACATTATGTATGGAAAATGACGAGCTTTGTTCCTATCATCAGAGCGATCTGCAGCGAGGCCGTGGCTGGTATTCTGAAAAAAATGAAAGTGATGCATGTAAGCCTGAATATATTACTGTGGATATGAACGTACACTACAGTATCATGTCAGGATTATGTACAGTAGCTAACTTCTGCTATTTAAACAGGAGCACATGCAATGCATAGTTAAAAGAATCACACCCGTGTGAAGTGAGGGGCGCTAATAATATATTAAAGTCTAACTCATGTTGATTAGGTGATGTAATGGTGATGTAAAACAAACGGTGCAAACACAAACATTAAACGCCATTAACAATAAAGAGACAATATGACGTAATGAGGCACATTATGATGTAAACTTTCTCTTCATTGTCAATGGCGTTTACAAAACAAACATTGAACTAAAGACAAACATTAGGACAGACATACATACAGACATACACACATGGCCATGCGGCTGCTCAACAACATCGCTGGCAGATTGCAGCTGTTCGTGCTCTAAACAGACATTTCGTACTCTAAACAAACAGACAGATATACATACAGACAGGCACCGCTCAAAAACAGAACAAACCAAAAAGACAGCCAAGTTTTTTAGTTGCACTTCAAAGTGTTTGCATCAAATCTAGATTGACAACGCTCACTTGAAATTAACGATTTTTTTTTTCTGAGACCACTGAGTCGCTAACCACCCGAAACCCCACACATTGACTTTCCTCCACAGATTGCAACTCATCCATTTTTTAATTGTGTTCATTTTTACCTGGGTCCCAAAGGGGCCTCTGCTGCCATGGTGGTCGCTGTCATCCGTCTGCTCTGACAGGAAGAGAGAGAGCGAGAGCCCAAGCTGATGTGTCAGGCTTATCACACAGCCGAGCGATCCGGAGGTGACATCCTCCACTGAATCAGTGACATTTCACGGACGGTGCAAATCTATCCATCTTTGTCAAGCGTCTGCCACGATTTTAGCATTCCTCGAGTTAGCATATTGATCACCAGGAAACGCTTGAGTGAGGACTTCTTGTTTTCTACCCCTTAAACTGGGCATTGTGAGTTTTCTGCACTTCTCCACCGGAGACCACAGTAGTGGGCCCTCAAACTGGGAGACCAGACCAGAGTCCCATGAACATGTAGAGGGTTTTTTACCATCTAGGACCAGGAATGGCTCGGTAAGCTCTCTGTTGGCTTTAGCACAATTTATACTGAGCGTCAGATATATATATGAAAAAATGTCATGCGGCAACCACATGAACCATTGATTCCTATTCTAGGGATGTCATAATCGCCAAAGAAAGCAGATCTACAAGCTCGCAACATGTACCATTACGACATGATGTGAGGTTGTAGATCATCTATTTTCGGCAAGGGGGAAATAGGGGGTCATCGGTCAACAGTATATAGGGTTTAAGTGGTTAAACACTATAGTGCTGCCTTTCTTTCTTTTGAAAACATTGACAAGCTTGTCATTCTATGGATCTACAAGTTAACCATCTCAATATATAGATTCGATATTTTTAAACTTGATCTGTTCTTTTGACGTCGGCTCACGCATTTCCCCAAAGGCACAGTCACTCACTGCCCGTGGTTTTCCTGTCTAGCTACACTAAGAAATAATGTACTTGAATCAAATTTGATAAATATGGAGCACAATGGAGCACTGTTTTCATCAGCTAAATGATCTAAGTGATGCATTAACAACGGGCATTTCTTGAACACTACATAGAAAGAACCTTGTTGATGAGCTCGTAGACACCATGGGTTCAGTGGCAAGGGCACTATTGCAGCCAGTTTTGTTTGTTTAAGGGTGTAATATAATAATTGATTAATAATGCGAAGCTTTGGGGAAAACTATAACCCCTAAAATGAGGGCGATGATTGTGCTTGTGCAACACCAAATCAACAGCGACAGAATGGCACGGGGGATTACAACATCTGCAGTCTGCGGTGTCGAGGTTAACTTGTCCTGTGATTACAAAATGCATTTCCCGGGAGCAGGTGTTGCATTGACACCGTTGCGATCATGTGCAAATGCGAGCGCAAACGCAAGCATACACACAGGCATCCTTGACACATGCAAACACACACACACACACACACACACACACACACACACACACACACACACACACACACACACACACACACACGGACTCTGAACCACACAAAGAGGGCGAGAGAGCGGAAAGAGGAGAATGGCTGCCTCCCCAACCATATGCTTTTGGCCCCTACGCCTGTGAGCCCCGTGTGAAAACATGGATGAGCAGCCTGCAAATCGATAGGGACAAGAGATCTGGTGTCTAGCAAATCCAGTGCAGACTGACATGTTCTCCGTGTAATCTCCTGCATTGTGCTGCGAGGGGAAAGATTATCCTCCTCTGACTGGCTGGTAAAAGGTTGCTTTGCTGTACTTCATGTCTGTGTGAAGGGAGGGAGAGCATATGCCTCTCTGTAAATGATGCTGGCTCCCCCCTCCTGTCAGAGGCTGGATTACGTCTGCCCCCCCCCCCACACACACACACACACACACACACACACACTCCAATAAAAGGCTTTCTCTCTCCTCTTCTCCTTTCAGGAATCATCGGATTTATGACACTGGATTGGGTAAAGTTTGACGCCTGCTAAGTCTTTGAGTAGGATTAGAAGGGGCCTCTTGATGTGTGCCATCCACTGTGTTGAGCAGTGCATTGTGGTCAGGGTTATCAACTGAAGAAATGGCAGTACTAGTACATAGTGCATAATGATAAGGCTCGTTATACGCATCAAGCCCTGAAAGCAGTGCGCACGAGAGAGAGTGTATGTGTTTGTTCAGAATCAATATGGAACACTATCACATTTGATTTGTCTTGTGCTCCCTTTTCCATCGCTCTGTTTTATATTCATAAATAGCAGATTGGAGAAGATGGGTGGCTGCACTGTAGCAGGATCATAATGGCAGATGCAGGGGAATGGTTTAGGACCTGGTCCTCTATTGCCTGAAAAAAGGCTGCTTACATTGACAGTAAATTGAAACTTAACACTGCAGCACAATTTACAAAGCCATAATAAAAGCCAGTGACTGGCTCAGGATGGACTTGTAAAAAAGCGGTACATGTGTTGTAAATTGTAATGAAATACAGCAATGACTTTCCTCCGATCTAGAAATAAACAGGAAGAAAAAAAAAGTTGATATCTGATGCAAGATTTATTGTTTTGTGCTTGTGTTGGCATGCGTGTCACCATGCACGTGTGTGTGCATGCGTGTGTGTGCATGTGTGTGTGTGTGTGTGTGTGTGTGTGTGTGTGTGTGTGTGTGTGTGTGTGTGTGTGTGTGTGTGTGTGTGTGTGTGTGGTGTGTGTGTGTGTGTGAATGAGTGAATGAGAGTTCTTCAAGTCTAGACACTAGAGGCAGACAGTCACCTTCACAGCTAGCTATCCTTTGAGAACAACCAGGTCCTCCTGCATTTCTGTCGGTGCTACAAATGGGTGGCCTGTGAGCACAGCTGTAAACTCCAAACCGCTGAAGCAGGTTTTGACGAGGCGTCTGTAGTGTAACCCCCCCTCTGACAGAACGTCTGGCTTTGGGCAGGTGTGAGAGTATAGCAAGAGCCAGGTTAGACGCGGTTAATAAAGCCTCAACCGGTTCCTAAGCCTGCCCTCGGAGATCGCTTACATCAAAGCACCAATCAAAAACTGGTGCAGATATAATTTGTCATCAGGGATTTCCTGCTAGAGAATTATAGAGAAGATACAGGCCGATCAATACTATGGATTTTCACTGCAGTGGCTGATTGTCCAATTGCCGTGAAACATGTGCCGAGATAAAAGGGCACGCCTGCCATTTTGTAACAGACTGCCGAGTCAGCATAGGGCTTGTCAGATACTTATAGGCTGCTGTGATAGAAAATTATCATGCTGCAGCAGTGTCCAAGTCCTATTTAACAAGTTCCCCGTACATGTGACGTGATTCATCACAGATCCCCACTCCATGCTTTTGAGGGGGCATCGCGCTGTATCATACTCCAGTGCAGATTTGGCCACACATCTGTGGCGTTAAAAGGGGCAGCACACATGGATGCCAGTGCAATACAATCCCTCCTTTAGAAGATGTCCGCTAGAATTAGTGAAGACTCGCACTGAATCTGTTAAATCCCTCACTCACTGCACTATGCTGACCTCTGAATGTGCATATGCTAGCTTCAAATAATCAAAAATAATTTTTCAGTCCATTTTAATCTCAACATATTTCTATTGTAACAGTGAATATTCTGTAGAATTTTTGAGGACCTGTTGCTTGTAATGGCATCATCCTGCCCAGGCAGTAGATTTATAAAAAAAACCTGATTCATATTTTATACTGTATATGGAGAGGGAGAGAAAGCGAGAGAGAGTAACTCTTAAGGGTCACTTTGAATAACAGAATGTAACACTTCTAGTCTTGTGTTACTTCTTGAGTTACAATTATATACAATTTAAGTCCTAAACACTTCACATTCACACTCAGGTGGCGCAGTTGTAAACCTGCCCACCACATGGACTCTGAGGGCTCGAATCCACTGCGGTGCGTTCGGCTTTGTCGAGCGTATATACGAACCCAATTGGCCCATGTTCGTGCAGCTAAGCTCCCACGGCAGTATTTGTCATTACACAGTCTTCCTGATGGGGGCTCCTCACTGGCAAGTTAGCCAGTAGGATACAACATCAAAGCAAACACAAAAATGCACACATACAGTCATACACATTACACACTGTAGGCTACCAACCCGGTCTCACCTAAACACTGTGAAATAGCACAGATTGGCATTTCCGTACATACATGCCTAGAAAACCCCAAAATCCGTACATATTACACTGAAATCCTCCCCATAGACTGTGACGGAGGGGCGGCGTCTCTACCGAACTTGAGCCACGTGAGACACCACCAAGCGAGCTAAAGCGAGCGAGTTGCCGTGTCGAACTTTGCGAAGTTCTGTAGAGCCGACTCAGCCCCATTCAAGTTGTAACCCATAGCACAGAATCGTAAATAATGTCAAACCCAAACTCACCCAAAAATCGTGGTCAGGGTTAGGCATGTATGTACGGAATTGCCAATCCGTGCTATTTCACCGTATTTGGGTGAGATCGGGCTCAGGCTACACGTTCCAGACCCACAGGAACGCACCCAGGGTGCCGTCCCGATTCCGGCGAGCCGCCCCGCGTCCGAAACAGTTGAGAAATGACATAGTTACCGTGTGGGGGTCCCTGTACTGTACTGTACTGTACTGTACTGTACTGTACTGTACTGTACTGTACTGGCACACCCAAAATCACCATATATACAGTTAATATGTGCGTGTGTGTTAGGTTAGGTGTAGGTGGTGAAAAACAACCATGCTGTTTTCGTGCTCAGACGCACCCAGCCACCCACCCACCCACACACATAGCTCCGTAAGGGAGTGGTTAATTGCACCACTCAAAAATCACCTTCTTTTCCTTATTCTTTCCCCCCATGTATTTATTTGACAAAATATTGATGGATGAGATTGTAAAACTAGAAAGCAAAAATGAGAGAGATAAAAAACAAAACAAAACAAAAGGGTAGCTTTCCGGTGTGGGTAGACCTTGGCTATGGAGCCCAAGCATGTCTCTTTCTTTGTTCTATATGCCAAGTCAGGCTACAGTCTGAGGGCGGTGACTTTAGGGCCTCATGCCAAGCACTGAAAATGAGAAGCTACAGCACAGTGACAGATGCAGTGACCCTCAGCTCAATCCTTTACTGTTGTGAATGCAGTGTTAATATAATTCTTTAAGCCGGAGTTATACTTAGTTACACACATGTGTCACACACAGACAATAGGAGATGTACAAGTTGACAATGTGCTGTGGTGCTTGCAGATCTGCTATCTTCAGTGCGGAACTCCCGTGATTGACATATAACTTTACAGGCTTTACAGTATTGCTGCCTATTGTTAACAGTTTGACTGCGGAATTAATTAAATCGCAATGCCACGGATTCACTGCCTGGATTAAACTAACCTTTGAAGAACGACCGGACCGACATCATCGTTTCTTTTCATGAAAATCCGCTTTAAAATGGTGTGATCCTTTGTCGTAGTGTTGAAACATTATCCAAAGTGGCGATCACAACAACAGAGCGGAGGAGGAATGCGCCACCGCCGTCATTGAAATGCATTGGGCCTCAATTTCCCAGAACCCTTTGCATGCCAGTGCGACGGATGTTTTTCCGATGACGTCATCAAAACGCGTCACCTATCCCACTCGTGTGCGATGGAAACTCTGTAAGTCTTAAAACGTATTAAAAACGCGAATTAAACAATGAAAACGTAACTCGTGTAACTCGTTATTGGGAGTTAAGCTGTTCTACAATCAATGAACTTGTGTAACTCGTGAATGGGGGGGGGGGGGGGGAGTGTTAAGTAAGTGAGCTATCTATCCTTTAATGATGGCCAAGTAGCTGATGGTAACAAAAACAAGGCTCAGTACATAGTAAAACTAGAGGTCTCCACCAGGTCATGTGTAGGAGTAATATAAACATGTGTTTTTTTTGTGTGCAAAAATGTACCTCCTGGTGTCGCTATAGGGCAATGTTAAAAGGGTGGCATTAATATTGTTCCTCAACGTAGTGGAAATGTGCGTTCATGATTCGAGGCATTTTGTTCAAAACGGGCCACACCTACAAACTTTAGATGTAAATCTTAGCCAACCACGATAGAATATAAAGAATCACACAGATTTGTCTTGATCACATGACTATAAAGATCATGTGTACCAATTTGTGTAATATTTGGATAAAATCAGAAGGGCTAATATGAAATAATGTGTTTCACATAAGTTGGCCACCAGGTGGCGCTATAAAAGGCGTATTTGAAAAATGCATGGCAGATGTTTTTCCTTGGCTTCTAGGGAGTGTGCATACAAACCTTTACGCAGATTGGTGCAGTTATAAGTTAAAGATGCGATAACATTTTTGGGGCAGAGGTTCGTCACTTCGTTGTTGGCATCCAGTGTGTGCCCAGTTTGGCATCGACTGGGCCAACGGTGCTGGAGATTAGCTGCACACGGAGGAACGGACGGACAGACACACGAAACATACTCTCTTCCCTTGCCTTCGGCCTGGTGGAGACAATGTATCAGTGTTAATCCTGAGAGTGTACAAAATGGATTCTATACTCGTGTTCACATGGTTTTAACCGTTTTGTTATTATGTTATGTTATCTTATGCACAAAACACAATCTTTGCCACGAACGTGGGACCTCGTTTTGGATTGTGTTAATAGATGCTAGGTTGGATGTTTACCTGGTATCCTAGTTTATTTGAAGAACTACAGTGCACTACACTGTCATTTGTTGATTAGGCTTATTCTGCTTACTCTGATTCGCACTAAGTGACTTGTATTGTATGTCGCTCTGGATGAGAGCATCTGCAAAATGCCTAAATTGTAAATATGCTGAACAAGCATTAATTCCTTCCTGAAGGATGATAAACCATACTGTGGTTGGTGATTCCGTGTCATTAAATGGCCCCCCTAGAAAGGACAGAAGAGAGAAGACCCGTGGAACTCCCTCCTAAATCATGCAATATAAGGACTGTTTTCCAAAAATAAAAACGAGTCTGGTGATTCTAATAAAAACGTCACAGATAACAATGGTAGTTCCAAGTTTAAAATCAGACCTGTCTGAAGTGAGTGGTGCTGTATGTACTGTACAAGCCCTCATCCCTGGCCTGTGTGTGTGTGTGTGTGTGTGTGTGTGTGTGTGTGTGTGTGTGTGTGTGTGTGTGTGTGTGTGTGTGTGTGTGTGTGTGTGTGTGTGTGTGTGTGTGTGTGTGTGTGTGTGCGTGCGTGCGTGCGTGCGTGCGTGCGTGCGTGCGTGCGTGCGTGTGTGTGTGTGTGTGTGCGTGCGTGTGTGCGTGTGTTAGACTGTGCAACAGTGACACTTGGTGGTGAACAAACACTATAACGCTATTTTCGTGCTCAGACAAACCCAGGGACCCAGCCAGGGACAGACCCAGGGACCCAGGGACACACATAGCTGTCTACTCAAAAAGGAAATGTAGATCTCATAGGGGATCAATCCACTCGAAGGGAGTTAATCCAACATAGGAAAAACAGTCAGTCAAAGGAAAGTGTTCCAGTGTGGCAGGCCAGCTCGGTGACAGGATGTGTATTCAGGCCTTGTTCAACAGTCTGATGGTAGCCGAAAGAAAGCTGTTCAGAAATCTGGTGCTTTATTTGATACTGCCGTACCTCCTTCCGTAGCCATAGAAGTGGGATGAAGAGGTTGTGACTGAGGTGCTGACTGTCCTTGATGATAGGGTGAACTTTGACTACACACGTTTATGCACCACCCGCTGTAGGTTTTTCCGTTTGTGAGTGGTGCAGATCCCAGATCCAATATGACAGAATGCTGTTGAAGAACAGCCTTAGGATGCATTGTGAGCTTGTAGATCGGCTATTTTTGCAAAATGTTTACCTATGGTGACATGCACAGAATAGGGACACTAGGGATCAAATGGTTACATATAGCATATGTGAACAAGTAAATATACATATGGATAATGTTCTAAATAGGCAACAACAAAGACATAAGGAGTGCTAGGAGCTGAGGTGGGGTATGAAGAGGTGAGCATTCAGGCTACAGCGGAAGATGAGGAGTGACTCTGCCATCCTGACTGACAGAGGGGGGTCACTCCACAGCTTGGGAGCCAGGAGGGAAAAGAGAGGATTCTTGGAGCATTGGCCAGGGTGTCGTAGGGACGGGAGGCACAGACGTGCTGTGTTTGCTGATGGAAGTGTGCAGGAAGGGGTCTGAATCATATCCTGCAGGTAGGGGGGTGCCATGCCCTTGGTTGCCTTGTAGGTCATCACTAGTGTTATGAATTGAATACGAGCAGCAACTGAGAGCCAGTGGACTGAGCACAGAAGTGGAGACGTGAAAATGTTAGGAGGTGGAAGACCAGACGTGCTTTCCTCTATTGCCACTCTTGTCCCTATCCTGACATTGCCATTATCACCGTGACTGCTCAGAACGGAGATCTCCGTCTTTTTAATTAATTACGTCGACTGCCCAGGATGGAAATTAGCCCAAAGACGGAGAAGCAAAGAAGCAGCGACTCTACTCCAAGTCTCTCTCGCGTGACTGAACTCCTCACCCTATCTCTAAGGGAGATGCCAGCCACCCGTCGGAGAAAACACATTTCGGCCGCTTGTATTCACAACCTTATTCTTTCCGTCAGGACCCACACTGCATGACCATAGGTGAGAGTAGGAACGAAGATTGCTTGGTAGACAGAGAGTGCAGTACTGTTGTTTACAGTAATTGTTAATCCCGTGAATATACAATACACTACAGTGTACCACCTCAGGGTTGAGGTTAGGGTTAAAAAATCACACTTCTGTAGTGTACATCACGGGTGGGTCCAAAGACGTGGTTGCTTTCTTAGTTACAAGATGTATTTATATCGGCCACATGATGTCTTACATTATCATTTATTGCCCTAAACAAACATTAAAGTCCATAGACTTAATTGGCTGGCAAACGATTTACATCATAAGTGCCCTAAACAAACATTAAAGTCCATAGACTTGGATCATGGCAAACGATTTACATCATAAGTGCTCTAAACAAACGTTAAAAATACCATAGACTTGGCGGCCAACGGGCCATATGACGTAATCTTCAAAAGCCATGTATTGAAGGGGCTAGCGCCTTCAATACATTAGTGCCCATAATATGCTAGATGTATCTGCTTCTTTTCAGTGCCCATGTTAACAGGTCAGAGCGGACAAATCAAGCGTAGCGATAGTTCATTGAGGCACGGAAGGCAGAAGGTTATTATAGTTCCCCTCATTCATTCCCCCTAGTAATTCATTCTGCTTCTTTAAATCAGCTGCCTCTCCAGGCCACGCCCTCATTCCCACAGTGCAATGCAGGCGGCCTACTTAAGCAGCCTCAGATCACTACTCATACTACTACTGAGCTGTCAAGCAGCTCATGCGGCATCTGCGTGAAAATTTCCCCCACCTCCCCGGCCTCCTCCCTGTAGTTCTTAAGGTGGTTGCACAACGGCCGCGTTTTTTCACGCTCGGTGTGTGGAGACCTTTAGTCCAGGGGTTATGGGATGTTATTGTATTGTTTGCGATTGTGTAGATTCATTGTGTTTAATCATGTGTTGATGTGTTATTTCTGTGTATTGTTGTTCATGGATTATTGTATCTTTGGCTCTGCTCTGGGGGGTCGTTGATATCCGACCTGTGTCTCGGTACGCAGATTATCTGATATCACATGAGCAGAGCCACACCGCCATACTAACATGCAATAGCTTTGCAATAAATTGTTTATGGTCAATCTGAGCTGAAGTGTCTCAATGAACTATTATTAATGGGGAAACTCCATTTGAAAAGACTTCCTGTAGAGCAGATGTAACGTTACTGCTGTTATAGCAATGGTACCACCACCATACTGAGGTGACGTTTCAATTGTGTTCTGGGCATAATGATAGTTTTTATTTAATTCAATTCTTGCCTACTATGGAGTATATTAAGGGTGGCAGTGTCAGTCTTTTAAAACCACTTTGGTCGCTATAGTGTGGTTTTAAAGTCTTAAGGCCTATTCATAGTCCAGTTTTAGGTGAAGAGGTGACCACCGAAAACTACAATATGACGTCATACCGCAGTGGTTACCTCTTCACCGAAAACCGGACTATGAATAGGCCTTTAGGCCTTGGAACACCTACTGTCAGTAGCCAACACACTTGTTACAGACATGTAACTGTATAAGCCAAACAGCATTCAAATCAGCCTTGCTGTAAATGTTTCTCAATGTCTTGTGGTTTCCTAGTTCCTACTGTAATTGGGGTTTATGTACTGTATAGAATTCAAAGCCGTCATAACGCCGTCACTTTCCACTTGTTTTGAAGATAATATTAAAGCGCCCATGATGGTTTTCTATCCAGCAACATTGGATATTTTATATTTAAAATAGATCCTACGAATTCTTGGGCCGAAGCGCATCTGATCCGGCAAGTAACGAAACTAGACATACAGTACGCAGTGTTCCATTGAAAATGAATGAGATGTCCAGACTCCAGTGCAGCACAACACAATAATGCAGTCAGTGTGTCCTCTATGTCTTGTTAACAGCATGTTTGCAGTATATCTACTGGCTTGATGTCCAACAAGAAAATTACAGTATAGCTTTTATTTTTTCTAATGAAGGAATCTTACTTGGCTCTCAATATCTGAGTAACTAGTAACTACACTTTACCAAAGCCTGGCCAGGTGAGTACCTTACTTAAAGGTGCTGTAAATTATATTTGTTTAAAAACAATAAGTGTTATGATAGTAGTCATTGCAATAGCGTATTTGTTCAGTGACAGGGGTAATAGTGTATGTGTTCAGTGACAGGGGTAATAGTGTATTTGTTCAGTGACAGGGGTAATAGCGTATTTGTTCAGTGACAGGGGTAATAGCGTATGTGTTCAGTGACAGGGGTAATAGTGTATTTGTTCAGTGACAGGGGTAATAGTGTATTTGTTCAGTGACAGGGGGGTAATAGTGTATTTGTTCAGTGACAGGGGTAATAGTGTATTTGTTCAGTGACAGGGGTAATAGCGTATTTGTTCAGTGACAGGGGGGTAATAGTGTATTTGTTCAGTGACAGGGGTAATAGTGTATTTGTTCAGTGACAGGGGTAATAGTGTATTTGTTCAGTGACAGGGGTAATAGCGTATTTGTTCAGTGACAGGGGTAATAGGGTATTTGTTCAGTGACAGGGGTAATAGCGTATGTGTTCAGTGACAGGGGTAATAGCGTATTTGTTCAGTGACAGGGGTAATAGTGTATGTGTTCAGTGACAGGGGTAATAGTGTATGTGTTCAGTGACAGGGGTAATAGCGTATTTGTTCAGTGACAGGGGTAATAGTGTATGTGTTCAGTGACAGGGGTAATAGTGTATGTGTTCAGTGACAGGGGTAATAGTGTATGTGTTCAGTGACAGGGGTAATAGTGTATTTGTTCAGTGACAGGGGTAATAGTGTATTTGTTCAGTGACAGGGGTAATAGTGTATTTGTTCAGTGACAGGGGTAATAGTGTATGTGTTCAGTGACAGGGGTAATAGTGTATTTGTTCAGTGACAGGGGTAATAGCGTATTTGTTCAGTGACAGGGGTAATTGATTGATTGATTGATTGAAGAATTTATTAACAGTTTGCAGAATTTACAGTACATTTCAAGCACAAACTCAATACAAAGGCTGTTAACTGTGAGTGGACGACCCAATTAAGCATTACACTTGTTTCCAACAGGGTCCACCATGTTCAAATCATCAAAACATTTAGAGACGTACAAATAGACACTTCTATAGACAGAACAGGAATTCATCAAAAAGGAGGTAAAAAGGGAAAAGAAATATATACAGTGAGGGGAAAAAAGGGGGGGGCGGGGGGGGATTCAGATTTTACGGGGGCCAGTTTCGAATTGCAGCCATCCGTAGGTGCCCTTTGAGAGCGGTTTTGAAGGAGTCAAGGGATTCGCATGTCTTAATGACAGTTGGTAGGGCGTTCCACATTTTGGTGGCATAGGAGCGAAAAGAATTTAGTCCCTTGTTTGTGCCGAATCTGGGTTGTACATGGTTCGTTGCACTCCCTCTGGTGTTGTGGGTGTGGACTTCGTTAACATTAAGGAAGTATCTAGACAGGTACATGGGTATCTTGGTGGTGTATCGAATCTTGTGGACCAGACCCATTGCAAGTTGCTGTACTCTGTCGTCGACCCTAAGCCATTCCAGCCTGTCGAAGTGGGCAGGGGTGAGGTGGGTTCGAATAGCGTATTTGTTCAGTGACAGGGGTAATAGCGTATGTGTTCAGTGACAGGGGTAATAGCGTATTTGTTCAGTGACAGGGGTAATAGCGTATTTGTTCAGTGACAGGGGTAATAGCGTATTTGTTCAGTGACAGGGGTAATAGCGTATTTGTTCAGTGACAGGGGTAATAGCGTATGTGTTCAGTGACAGGGGTAATAGCGTATTTGTTCAGTGACAGGGGTAATAGCTTATTTGTTCAGTGACAGGGGTAATAGCGTATGTGTTCAGTGACAGGGGTAATAGCATATTTGTTCAGTGACAGGGGTAATAGCGTATGTGTTCAGTGACAGGGGTAATAGCGTATTTGTTCAGTGACAGGGGTAATAGGGTATTTGTTCAGTGACAGGGGTAATAGCGTATTTGTTCAGTGACAGGGGGGTAATAGTGTATTTGTTCAGTGACAGGGGTAATAGGGTATTTGTTCAGTGACAGGGGTAATAGCGTATTTGTTCAGTGACAGGGGTAATAGGGTATTTGTTCAGTGACAGGGGTAATAGGGTATTTGTTCAGTGACAGGGGTAATAGGGTATTTGTTCAGTGACAGGGGTAATAGCGTATTTGTTCAGTGACAGGGGTAATAGCGTATTTGTTCCAGCTCTGTAGTAAAAAAAATGAGCAATTGGAGCTGGAACACTATTATTTGAGCCGATAAAAGGGTTCTTTCTCAGGATTGGATGAAATTGGCCACCCACCTGAAAATATATTTTAATGTTTTTATTAAAGAGCTGTAGAGATGGGGGCCCTGTTCATGAAAAAACAATGATTACTATTATAATATAGAGCTTTAACATTTTAGCAAAAACTATATTTTAAACAATAAAATATTACTTACACCACCATTACGTTTAACACAACTAGAACTATGGAAAAGTCAGATCCCAGATTTTATGCAACTATTCTTCACTTCACAACTTCAGCAATCTATCAGTGCATGCAGATCTGTTTGTTGTATTTGCATTCAGTAACTCAGGTCAGCTATAATTGCAAGGAGCAAGAAAACATGCTCAGATTTCATATTATTTTAGTGCTTTGTTTGTTTACAGTCTAAACAATTGTTCGTTACCGTGCTGTATTTTTGTCTTTCGTTGTTAATTATAACGTCTTCATCTTCATGTGCTGCATATATTTAATTCTTGCAGTGTATTATTCTGCCCTGGTACTTAACTTGGGGAAAGCCTGTAAACAGGACTTATTAACAATGCAGAACAATGGTTCCTTGCAAAAGCAAAGGTTTTTGTTAATACAAAACTGCTACCAGTAGTTTAAGTTGTCTTTCAAAGATGCCAAAGTAGAAGCCTTTGTTCAAAGTGATTCAACAATGACAGGATCTTCCCCCACTAAGTAAAAAGTCTTTGACATTGAAGAACTAGAAACCCTGCTTTTCCCTTGTGAGTTGTTGTGGTGGGCAGAAAACCATGACTGTATCAACACTTTCAAAAGTCAGTGAAGCCGGATCCAAAATGATCCAAAAGATTATTTCAGCATTGGACCCAATCCATCAAGTGATTCATTTAACCAATTTCAACCTGATATCCATATTTTGGATGTCTGTATAGACATAAAAGTTTCCAAAATAGGGAAATGTACAAGCTCACAACCCGTCACATGACAAAACGTTGTGAGCTTGTACATCGGCTATTTCACTGTGGTGAAATATGTCAGCTAAATGAAAGTTTGCCATTTTGTTTTCCACTATGTTGTCCTACCTGCTGTCTGTCCCCAATGATGGGCACTGAGATGAGTGTTTTGGGAAATGTGCATGGGAAAATGAATTCATACTGTAAGGTAATGAGGACTTGCGTGAGCTGTAATTGTTATTATTGCAAGACGCAAATTGAAAAGCATAACCTGCCTGACACCAGCTATCAGTTGTCATTATGTGGGAAAACATGCCCTTGTTGCAGATAGCTGTCTGTTGACACCCAAAGTAATTGAGGAGGTAGTCGAGCTGTTGAAGGCTCTCAAAGGGGAGGACGTACACTTGATCAGAGCATTTTTATGTCTTTGGAGATGATTTGATTTCACATAATGTCTATTTTATGGCCAGATATGCCATTAATTTGCATGATACCGAGCCAAAATGTGACATTTTTATTTAGACGTACCCACAATGTTTGGAGAACAATTGGGTGGTGTTTTTTCTTCTGTCAGTCTTTCAGTGGCGGTGGCGTCTCATTATATCATATCTAACAGAGCAGTGAATAGCTGCCTCTCTCCTCACATTGCTGTGTCAGGTCAATGTGCCATTTTTTTAAGTGGTGACGGGAGGGAGGAGGCGGGGGTTTATTGTTGACAGCAAGGCGATGATTTCACATTTAACTCTTTGTTGTTGTTTACCAACGGCACAAACAAATATGAGGAAAAAAGAAAATCATCTTACCCCGCACATTATGCCATATGCCATTTCTTATACGCAGTTGTTTGTGTATTGCAGTATGAACAATTTTGATATGAAGCCTTCAGAAGATTACTTGTATTTAAAGCTGCCGTTTCCTGTTTTTGGAGATTACTAATAACACATTAACTTTTTGGTTATATTTGTTCACACCACTATTGTTGTGTAGCCTATCTATGGCATAATATGATTCGCTCACACACACACACACACACACACACACACACACATATTTACTCAACCGCAAACAGGTTTTATGAGTGCTTACTAAGTGTAACCACTGTTTATCTGAAATGCATGTGTAAATAGCAGTGTAAATACATGGTTTAGCGGTAGAGGCGATTTAAGTCGGGGCCAGTACGGTTTCTTAACGCAGGCCCATGCTCTCTCTCTCCCGTTAGCTTAGGCTGGCAGACAGGGCAAGTCTGTGCTTGGTGCCTGAAGCGCTGAGGCGGGAACAAGGGGCTTCTTTCCCATGAACTGGAGCCAAGTGCCAGCACTTAAGGTGAAGGGCCGAGGCGCTGCAGAAGTAATTTAATCTGAGCCTCTGCCCAATTCCCTGGGCGGCCGAGTTTAAGAAAGGTCGTGCAGAGAAACAGGCACTGGTGACCCCTTCCCAATTACGGGCGCTACAGCAGAACATATCACAGCACCGTCCAAAGTGACAGTCATTTAGCAGCAACTCATCTGAGGAGAGGAAGTGGGAGATGGATGATAAGGAAATAAAAAATGATTTGCCAGGACCTGTTAGCCACTTCTCTACACAGGCCTGCTGCCCCCCCCCCCCCCACCCACACACACACACACACACACACACACACACACACACACACACACACACACACACACACACACACACACAGCTCCTCCCTGTCTCATTCACACACTCTCATACACACCCCCCCACCCCCTCTCTCTCTCTCTCTTTCTGTCGCTCTCTCTGTCTTGTCCCACCCCCTGCCACCCCTGCTGCCCATCTCCCTCCTGCTCCACGGACACGTGACGACTCCGCATGATTATTGGCGCAATCACTCATGTAACAGCCTGCCCAGCTTTCCGTGGGGGCTCCAGTATTTGTCACTGTCACTTCCCCAAGTGCTCCGCCATTGTCTTGGAAATTGTATGTGTAAGGCAGGAGATGCCTGTGACCCACTTCGACAAGGGAGCCAGCGATGTGAGGGCGCTCATCACACAAAAAAACAGCAGTTTGATGTGTCCTATTATGTGTCCCAGCAAGAGCCATAAATAATTGTGACAAGTTTTTTGTTGCGCGTGAAAGTCCTTGACTCTGCCTCCTGTTCCAGCACCTCCTCTCTCGTACGGAGACGCTGCCAAGCACCCCCGATGATAGATGGCGCGGTGCAGCAAATGACAACGGGATAGATTTTTAGTTTGTGCTTTGGAAGGGATCAGTAATGGTGCTTTGCTGTACAAAGCAATAAAAGAGAAGGACAAGAGACAGAGGGGGGAGAAAACAAAAAAAAGAAAGATCCATCGATGCGGGCTGGAAAGGGAAGAATGATGGTCACTGGCGCATGATTCTCGGGCATTTGAGCACTTAGATATATGAAATCAGGATTTGTCAAACCTGACTGGCGGCGTAGCGTTTGGCTGCGGACCACAAGAGATGCTCAGAATTCTATTGAATTGTATTGTCCATCACCACTGAAAGCCGGGCACTGTCCTCTCTACTAAGAATAAAAGAATAAGTTGATACACTCCACTGCAGCAGCATTTGTTTTACCCTGGGTGGTAAACAGCAGGTGTATGCAGTTGTTCAACTGTAGATTGAAGGCCATTGTTTTCACTTCCTGTGTCTTTTACTTCCCCAAACCTGAGATTTCTGCCTGCTTAGCAGAGAAGATGCCGCCTGTGAGTAATTGACGTGGACGTCAAATAAAGTACCACCTGCAGGTCTTGGGTGCCAGGCGGGCAGGATACTGGCAGACAGTATGATCAGTCATGGTAATGAGTGCAGGACTGACGTACATGCTCTGTATTATATGACTGTGAGGCCTGAAACCAGGCCTTCGCCATTAGTTTAACCACTGTCTCTTTATAACAGAGTCAAGCTGTGAAGTTTTAACAATGTCATCTTTACCCCTTCCCCCTGATCTCAATCGTACCACCTCCACATCACTGCAGTATTCACAGTACAATCCTCAGTGTTAAAGCTGCAATCTATCCGTTTTCTTGTGTGAATCATTTTTAAACAATCCGTATGGTAGAGTACGTTAATACAATATAACTAACACGGCTACAACTTCTACTGGTTGACAAGAGTTATAGCGTGAAGCTCAAAGCGTAATAACTCTGCCAAAATGGGCTTTCCATCTTAGCTCAGGAATAGAATTGTTGGTGCTCGAGCGGGAGACCTGGGTTCCAGTCCCAGGTAAGACATACATCCTATGGATTGCAGCTTTAATTTAACTCTGAGAGTATACAGATAAATTAACATAGACAATTTGCTGTTTAGGAACCCTGATCTTCTCTGTTTTGAGTTTTTGTCTTAAGTCATACTGGTACAGAAAAGAAAGGAAACCCTGTATGGGTCTATACAGCATAGCACACATGTTGCAAGCTATGCAGCGCTATGTAAGCACATTTCATGTTTGTGTTCTCTCCTTGACTGTGCATGCGTTTTTGCTAATGTGTTAGACTTCCTCAATCAAAATTATTAATTTATCTTTTAAGAGCACTGCGGCGGAGATGATCATTCATGTCGTTGCATCCGATAGTTAAGAAGCCCACTTCCGTAAAAATCCATCATGTACATCAACGCACATTACTGAGGTAATTAAACAGGAGGTAATGCCTGCAGATATCATAAAATATCAAGTGGTGATCAAATGCTCCTTAACACTGTACGGCCTCAGCACATGAAAATGTTGCACACACGTGCAAAAAAAATTATCTGCCCCAACATACAAATGCAAATGTAATTTGTCTATTTTAGCGTATCTGTATCTTACACAGAGAAAATGACTAATTATTTGAAATATACTGATTACAACTAGCTGAGAAAGTGGCATTAAAATAATTACTCCTGAGCCCTCTCAGAGTTTGTACATTTAGCACTATGCCACCATTAGGAATAATCTGTCCAATTAAAGGTTGTGTAATTAATTAAGTGCACATTCTGTGAAGAGGAGAGGGGAGAGAATTTATCAAGCTGCTGAAATATGACCTATCTTGTCCAAAAGACTAATATGTTTAAACAAAAGATGAAAATTGATGACAACATTATTTGTAACAAAATGCTCACTGTGCAACTATGATGCATCTGTACTTGGATTCGGCTCCGTAGCATTGTCCTCACAAAAGCTGTGATGTATTACCCCTGGCTGCCTGGCAATAACTTTCAATGAAGGGCGCTTTGCCTATCTAGTGAAACAGGCTGTTACTTTATCCCACTTCAATATCAGGGACCTTCATTGTAAACATTGTTAGGTAGATAAAGGTATGTTCAATATGTTATATATGTTATAAGTATAGTAAAATAAAGTCTCCCAATGCATTCTTCGAAAGACAACATAATGTGTGTGTCTCTTACGTTGTAAAGAACAATTAAGACATGGTTGGCAATGAGCAGACATTCTAAGACCACCGCCATCCACAAATCTAGTAGAGCAGAAAACATCTCGCTGTGCAAACCTGTCGGGTCATTTCTGTTGGAGCAAGAAATCTGATGTTGTGCGTGTGTGTGTCCTTTTTAGTTTTTCTGTCTGTGTGTGTGTGTGTGTGCGTGCGTGCATGCATGCGTGTGTGATGTAAAATGCACATGGATTCACCTGCCAGTGCTGCCAGCACTACATATGGCCTATATCAACAGTAAAGGGAACAGCAATCACATCCCATCCTAGGAAAGTATATGCCCAATGCAAGTGTACAGTAGCCGTTGTATGCGCTATAGAGATATAAAACAAACCCATCCAGTACGGGATCTTTTGAGTTTTGAGGATGTGGAATTGAGACATTATCTCACAGCTGCTGTGAGGTTACTTAAGGGGAGGTGAGACACAAGTTGTCTCCGCCAGGCCGAAGGTGTGGCCGAGATCCTGTCCGTCCATTTGTGTGTCCGTCCGTCCATCCCTCTGTCTGTCTGTGAGCAGCTAATCTCCGGCACAGTTGGACTGATCGGCATGAAACTGTGTACACATATTCCTCGCATGCCGTCAGGCTGGCTTAGCAGCCTAGGTGCCCAGACGGTTGAGCTAACCGTCTGGGCGGTCTACATGTGTTTTGTGGATTTGGAGAAGGCATATGACCTGATCCCCCGGGAGGTTCTGTGGGAGGTGCTTTGGAGTATTGAGTGAGGGGGACCTTGTTGAGGGCCATCCAATCTCTGTACACATAAAGCGAGAGCTGTGTCCGACTGTCCGTGTGCTCGGAAGTAAGTCGGATTCGTTTCCGGTGGGGGTTGGCCTCCGTCAGGGCTGCGCATTGTCACCTATCCTGTCTGTGATTTTCATGGACAGGATCTCGAGGCGAAGTCGTGGCGGAGAGGGTATACGGCTCGGTGAGCTAAGGGTTGCATCACTGCTTTTTGCAGATGATGAGGTCCTGATGGCACCAAGACTTTCAGCTCTCACTGGACCGGTTCGCAGCCGAGTGTACGGCGGCTGAGATGAGGATCAGCGTCTCCAAATCTGAGGCCATGGTTCTCAGCAGGAAACCGGTGGATGGTGCAGTCCGGGTAGGGAATGAGGCATTACCCCAGGTGAAGGAGTTTAAGTATCTCGGGGTAGACTCGGAGTACAGTCGCTGCTTCTTCACCCTGGAAACGTCTCGGGATCCCCCAGGAGGAAGTCACTAATGTTGCTCTGGAGAGGGAAGTCTGGAGCTCTCTGGTGCAACTGTTGCCCCTGCGACCCGACTACGGATAAGCGGTTGAAGATGTATGGATGGATGGATGGATGGATGGATATATAACAGTTTGTGAAACCTCACAAATAATCCATGGAGAATGAATGTGAGAAGTCTACTAAATGTGACTGCGAGCTTCTTGGGGAGGTGTCTGAGGATCTGGGTACCTTTTCTAGTTCAAAACTGGTAGCAGTACAACAATCTCAAAGTTTGAGATTTGATATAAAATTCAGACATCCATCAAGTGCATTCATTGTCATTAGAGCAGGTCTATGCCATGCATCGAAATGTCATCACAGGCGAGTCTCAACCCATAATAGAGCATGATCACAGAAACAAGTATGCAGCAACATTGAATTGACCTGGGACCACAGTGCTATGGACATCTAAGCAAGAAATGTCTGAAGCATCCTTTATCCCTAGCTAACACACCTGGTGACACCCAAGTACAGTTCAAGAAAGGGAAGGGTACAGGGTGGGCGGATTTTATGTTGTTTAAGTGAATTCACAGAGACAGGTGGGAGTCTATGAGCCTCCATGGCCCTGATGTGCTGGAGGGGGGGGGGGGGGGGGGAGTCTGTGCTGCCACCAACACCCCCACCAAACAGCCATCAGGAGGAGCCCATGCTGACAGCTTCCTTACTAAGGGAGCGAGGTAGAGATGCTGAGAGGAGAGGGAGACATAAATCCTATGTCCTATATAAAAAGAAATACTATCCATGTCAGGGAAAGGTGGGATGCCCTAAAATGAATGATAACAGACTCATTAAAAATAACGGCCAACTAAATGATAAATGGCTCGCCTCCTGAAAAGAGCACAGGACAATGGCCTCTACAAATTAAGATTGCGGTGTTCTGTTTTAGAGGTGTTATTGCCCTCTCTCCTCTCTCAACAAAATATCAACTAGTAATGACACCACTGTGTCCAGTTCATTATAATACTCTGCATGGTTCCTCAGACCTGCGCAAATAACATAGACATTATCCTCCCAGTCATTTCATCGTTAATGTTTAAGAAATGTATTTGAATTGCTATGCTTTGTATTTTAATTCTGCAAGCATGAATTGCCATATGCTTTAAAGAGGCGATTATAATCTGAAATAAATAAACCACCAAATGTATTCCACCTACAGTAACAGCGATGCTGGCAGTTTTGCCACTTCAAAGAAGACACTAATATTAAAAATGTAAACTTGGCAACATGCATTAAACCACTTGAACCCTAGCATCCCTGTTCCCTGAGTATTTCCCAGGTGAAAACTACAAAAATAGTCAAAAGTGACGAAAATAGACGATCTACAACACGTTTTGATCTTGTTGATTGGCTATTTTCGGCGAAAAGATTTGGTGTAGAGGGAACAAATAGGGGGCCAAGTATAAAATCCTGGGAGATCCCAGTCAAATAAGTATTAAGTGGTTAAAACCAAGTCAGTTCTGTGAGACAGATCTCACATACCTAACGATGACAGTAAATTAAACTGAACCATCTCAACATGTTCAGAACTGTACACATCTCTTTGGACAGTAAAAATTCAGCAAGCGTTCATCAAACATAAACATTTACATCTGTGTGACATAAACAGATTCCACCCCTGTAAATACTGCGGAGAAGAGACAGAACCCTGGCCTGTCAGAGGGAAAAGAAATGAGAAATGGGTGACTCGTGCAAGTTCCTGACTTTTGAACTGATAGACGTCCAGTCCAGAGCAGGCTTGATAGGAGAGACATGTCAGTGAGTGCTCACTCGCCCTGTCTCTCTTCTGTAAACAGTGACATTCCACAGCTATGAGAACACTATCTGGCAAAACTTTAAACGAGAATTCAAAGACCTGCGAAGACAAGAGTTATGGAGCTCTCTGAGAATGGTGTGTTTCTAGACTCCAGCACGAATCATGAACCCTCTTTAATTTAGAATTGTGATATGCAGGCTGCCATTGGGCGGGGGAGGTGAGGGGTGGGGGGCAACAAGGACAGCTGTCCTGGGCCCTGAGCCCAGTTTGGTGATGGGGATAGGTTTAGATTTGTCTTAAGTAGCCCGGTGTTTGTGATTTAAACTTGTAAACAGTATCGTAATGTAATATTTTCCCTGCCTTGGGAAAACGAGAATTCTACAATATCTATCTGTCTCTCTGTCCGTCCGTCCGTCCGTCCGTCCGTCATCCATCCATTCCATTAAGAAATATACAAAGTAAATTATCACTTAAAGGTGTAGTGAAATGAAAAATACGTTTTTCACACTTTTAGACCATCTCCGTGGTCATCATATGAGCATACCTAACAATGGATGCCAAAAAAATGGGAAAAATCTCATTTTTGTGTGTTTTTATATATATATTTTTTTTATTACTTCCTGAAAACGAAAACGTGCTGCGTGATGACGTGTCGAGGCCAACATCGATAAAAGCCAATAAAAATGAAGCTCACCCGTATCCTCTCCATATGTGCGCATCCGTGCAGCACAGCTGCTATTGATTACAGAAATCCTCCGTTTTTACTCCCATTCCAGATAACATCCTGACAGTGTATTACTCGGTTTCAACTTAATCATCACGCTAAAATATGTATCTGAAAACATTATAGGGTAGAAATAAGCCACATAACAGTAAACTGGTACAGTTGGCCGTCTATTTGATTTGTAAACAAACACACACCACGCTGCTGCGTATAGCATAGCAACATTCCCTAGCTACCGTCCCATCGCCTGAAGGGATGCGACGCTCTGATTGGTTCAGAAACTTCAGACCGGTGTTTCAACTTGAAACCGTTTGAAACTTCATAATAAAATGTCCACCATTTCCGTTTCATTACACCTTTAAAGCTGCTATAATATAAGCAATAATATGTCAAAATTTGAATTACCTTTTTTTTGGGGGTTCTTTTGGTATTCAGACAGCCAGCAATGGGTAAAACACTCCCAAAAAACCACACCTATATATATTAAAGTCTAACTCATGTTGATTCGGTGATGTAATGGTGATGTAAAACAAATGGTGCCAACACAAACATTAAATTCTCTTTATTGTTAATGGCATTTAATGTTTGTGTTAGGGACAAGATGACGTACATTTTCCCACCATTGTCAATGGTGTTTTTAAAACAAACATTAAACCTGTATATATCAAAAATCTTTTGTCTCTGTGACACATCTGGGGGCCACAATCTGCATTCAGAGATTTTCCTAGAAGCTATGTCATTGGTCGATTTGCCTGTCTACTTCCTGATTGGTTAGTCATTTCGACCAGGTTTTTTTTTTGACCAATGTTCCTTCTAGGAACATCTTTGAATGCAGATTGTGGCCCCTAAATGTGTCACAGAGACTAATGTTTTTAGGGGAGCATTTTACTCATAGTCTGAATACCAAAGAAAAACCAAGGTCATTAAGATTTTGACATATTATTGCTTATAGCAGCTTTAACTGAGCTCTGAACATACAGTATAATAGTGGCATTGTGTTTTATGTGTATCTGAGGTAGCTAGCTACACATACTTGTATCTACCTCAGATAGCATGCGTTTATGATCATAATATGCAATTGGCAACCTTTTATATTGTTTTTAGGGTTCATTTCCAGTTAACAGTTGCAACATTTTATAGTGTACTGTTGCCATTTAAAGTTGGGATGTCACACTTGAATTGACACTAGACAAGTTTTTTTATGTCCATCTTCTTTATGTGTCAGATATTATGTACTATACAGTATATGCAGTTTAAAATTGCCTGCTTTGCTAGCAAACAATGACCTTGTAATCTTTGTAAAGTTGTGGACAAGAGTTGCAGTAGAAGATGATGGGGGTTTCTAGGTAATTCAAGCACTTGTACTGCTTGATTATACGTAGCAGCACTGTGATAAGGCTTCATTGAAATTTACAACAAGCAATCTCTACCATATGGACTCACCAAATGGAGATCACAGACTGGCAAAAGCAATCAGCTTTTTAATTAACAGAATTAACAGTGCGATGTTAAACCATAATGACAGCAATAAAAACAGTTGATGTGACAATCAAAGTGCACAGAAAAACATTCATAACCGTTTTTTTCTTTTCTTTTTTTTCCCGTATAAGAGAAAGACAATACCAGCAAGTGGGGGTATATTGGAGAGAGATCTCAGACCCCCCTGTGATCACACAGCCGCATACACTCTGATGGGCTATAAAACATGGGGTCACAGAGAACAGTCATTTGGGTTTATCTTGGACACCTCACTTTATGTGCTCCTACTCTCCTAGAAAAATGGTGGAATGCTGTCCGAGGCAATAAACAGCCAGCGTTTTAGAATGATCCTGACTTGGAGGCAAGGCCCAAATCTACAAAGCTGGCTGATGTGCCCAACTCCACCTTTCAGACTACCATAATTGTGATACAACAAGAGATCCGATAAGCAAGAGAAAGTCATTGGCAAAAAAAAGCTGTTTATTGACCATAAAGCACATAAACACACAAATGTACAAACACATCAACAAATGCACAAACGTGTGTGTGTGTGTGTGTGTGTGTGTGTGTGTGTGCGTGCGTGCGTGCGTGCGTGCGTGCGTGCGTGCGTGCGTGCGTGCGTGCGTGCGTGCGTGCGTGCGTGCGTGCGCGACACATACACACTCAGAGTGAGAGAGGAGATAAACCGCAACACCAGAGCTACAGCCACACCGCTGGCACCAGTACACAAAAGAAAGTCAAATTATTCGAAATAATGAAAAGCCATCAATAAGAATTCTGCAGAGACTCATTTCATTCTGTTTTCAACAGCGTTTTTCAGCCCATTATTTTCTGTAAATGTTAACATCGCCCAGCCTGCCTATTGATTCTATTATTTTTGACCTTGCATTAGTGTCGGCTAATCTCGCATGCTATAAAATTTCATTTCATAGTGAAAAATACTCCAAGGCCCTAAGGGTGAGTTATACACAGGTTGCAGCACCCCTGGGATTCATAAGTGCACACGCGGGTAAACAAACCGTACATTTAATGTTTCTTAGATGAGTGAGCAGCGCTGGGGCTTTCATTTCTTCCTAAACCTTAGGGTTTTTTCCTTCTTTTCTCTTACGGTGTCTCAAAGTGTGGGTGAGGTAGAGGGGCTCATTCAAAGATGAATGCTTGCATCTTCCAAACAGTTATTGTATTTTCACTCCCATACAGGCTTGAGAAGAATACTGATATGTTGTGGCTGAATGCCTTTCGCCTGTGTGTGTGTGTGTGTGTGTGTGTGTGTGTGTGTGTGTGTGTGTGTGTGTGTGTGTGTGTGTGTGTGTGTGTGTGTGCGTGTGTGTGTGTGCGTGTGCGTGTGCGTGTGCATGCGTGGCAAGGCATCATTCAACAATGTTACATTTTTCAGATTACATTCAGAAGTGACCTGTCCCTGACCTGAATGAGAGAGTTATGAAGTAGTACTTACTGTACATGGGTTATTGGGTTATTATTCATTTTATTGACAGACTCGTGGCTAATATGTAATCAAATGTAGACGGGAATTACATTTAAAGGAAATCATAAGTTATCTGATTATTAGCTGTGCCTTCACATGGTATAGTATATTAGGACAAACAAGATCTGTGAAGCCATAGTTTGGAGAAGTGCAGATGACTTTTTTACACCTGTGCTTATAGACGTACTGTTTCTGAGAAAACCTATTTATTATTTGTACAGTAAGTCCCTTACTGTCAATTTATTTTTAGCTATTCGTTTTAAAAAAATAATGTTACCTTGTGTTGTTTTCTTGTTTGCTCAGACATGGCCAGATGGAGCAGTTTCATATTTCAGAGTTATTCACCAGTTAGTACATCTATTCATGACAAAATGTAGTGGGCCAATCACAAAGACGTAATCTAATCTGTCCTTCTTGTACATGGATTAGTTGATAAATAGGGCTATGATTGATATGCTGCTCTGTGCATATTTTTCAAACTCCAACGATGCATTTTCTATATCTCTCTCTTTACATAAACATATTGGCGCACTTTGCTACAGTATACTGCTCTCCAGTGCTCAGAAATTAGAGAGAGAGAGAGAGTGTGTGTGTGTGTGTGGGGGTGGGGGGTGTCTCAGTGATTTTCCAACTGTGGATGCCTGTGTTCTGCGTGTCACTTTGGTTAATAATCTCCTACCAATCCTTCAACTTGGGTGCACGTTCAGGACGCTTCAAACCATGAAAACAGCTGGCTTTGTGCAGCCCAACTGTCAGAGTCTCCTTTGCTGTCGATGATGGAAATATCAAACCAGTGAGCCGTGAGTGGACATCTCAATCTGAATCTCCTCTGCTCAGCCAAATCACAGCCATCCCACGGATAATTCATGCAACACACGTATACGCCGCAAAATACTGAGTGTTAATTTAACTACTAGGGTCAGTTTTTACTATCCGAGATACATTCACAATCAGAATTGTACTGTATCCACATTAGGAATTCATAGAATGACTCTGAACCATTTTTTCTGTCTGATATCATGTTAGACTATGCCTCCCACAGTAATACACATACAACTTTAAGATGAGTGATTTAGTTAGACTATTTTTGCCATTTATGAGACATCACTGTGAAATACAATTGTCCCGTGTGCTTTAATTTAGTCATCATTTAGGATACAGCACCGGCTTTATACATACAAACATTGAACATATGTATTCAATGTAATACGTAAGTATTGAACTTAATGAAAAATGCCTGAGCACACTGACACAGAAGAAAAAGCCCCCACTCTTACAATGGACAGTGTTTCACAAGTGGTGTCCATTTAGAGGATGTGCAACAGTGAACGCAACATCACTGCTTTTTCAAGCTTTTCCACATTATCATGTTGCACTCAGTCGCTTGCCAACATGCACTAAAAACTCCCCTTCCTCCACGGGGCATCCGGCTTTACCGGACGTTCCAATGAATACATGTGGCCGTGTTTGTGGGTGTGAAGCTGGATAGGTCAGGAAATTAGAGCGGCCTATTGGGAATCAGAAGGTTCGATCCCCGGCTCCCCCTGGCTTAGTGGCGTAGTGTTCTTGAGCATACCCTATACTGCTCCAGATGAGCAGGTTGGTGCCTGCCTTGCATGGTTTCCTCCGCTGTTGTTGTGTGAACGGGTTAATGTAATGCACATTGTAAAGCGCAATATAAATTGACCATTTACCATCTAGGGAGGACAATCTCCTGAACGTAGGTAGCGCTTGTTCAGTTGGGAGCATTCACCCCCTGGTGAAACACCTAAAAGAAATTGGGAAGTTGCAGAAAAGGGAAAAACCCTCCCCTTCCATTTAAAAGTATCACAGCAAAATAAAATAAAGGAACAACGATCACACTTGGCCATGTAATCACCAGTCATGTCTAAACAGCTGCCTTAAGAAGGTCTGAATGTGTTTTTTATTCACTCCTACTGTATGTTGAAATGGGAGAGGGAAAACTATTTTAGAGATCCGCTGAGTTCCATTTTCCCTCAAAGGGAAACACTCGCATGCACTATGGAATTCTGTGGTTGTTTTCCTTCTTCAGACAACCTATTGAGTTTCAATGCAATGCAAGTTGGCGATAGAATGATACAGTAGAGGTCTCTTGGGCTCATCCAAGTTTAACAAAGCACATCATAAGGACAGACAACCTTAAGCCCACACAGCGTTACAATGCATCCCCCATGGAGAATGTGATAAATAAATGAGCAGATGAGTTTGGTTCTGACAAGTGAGGGACATGGTGTTCCTGGTGCATTTTTGATAGTGATCTAATTCATCTGGCAGGCGTGGATGTTGATTAAATCAGAATGTCAACCACTTGACAAGACAAGACACAAACCGATGTGGAACCTGTTTGAACAGCAAGAGATGGCCAGGGAGATTGGCAAAGCTGCGTGGCCGCTGAACTCTGCATGCTGCCCTGTTATCGTCACTTCCTACAGAGACCGAGACAGACAGAGAGAGGAATCCACTGAGGCCTAGCTACCTCTCCTGTTGTCTCGTAGGATAACATTAGCCACCCGACACAACTGTACAACAGAGTGATGACACTAGCATGCTCTCCTTCATGCGCACTTGATGCCTCCATCAAAATTTCCCTGACAATCACAAAGTAGGAGGCGAGATGCGTACATGTGGAAATTACAGGCCTTGTAATTACGGGGAACGAAGCCTCTCCAAGCAGTCGTGTATGAA
This sequence comes from Electrona antarctica, assembly GCF_951216825.1. Classification (NCBI taxonomy): domain Eukaryota; kingdom Metazoa; phylum Chordata; class Actinopteri; order Myctophiformes; family Myctophidae; genus Electrona; species Electrona antarctica. Next base: position 20,638,100 of record NC_136807.1, on the reverse strand, counting down.
AGATGATCAATGGAAAATCATTGGAAGGAATGTTTGGAGTTGGTTCATTAGTAGCAATACACAATCGGACTATGATAAAGGGGAAGTTTCAGTTAGTGAAATATTTGGGGCAGGTTGTCATTTAACTGATAAGAAAGAACCTTTCCAGAATCTCTATCTGTGGAAACCCGCCAAAAAGAATAATAAAATATAACAATATCCCCAGCTCCAACTGTCAAAATATGATATTGATAATATAACGTTGAAGAATTGATTTATTTATTCAACCTGAAGAACTGGTTAGGACAGGGATTTCAAAGTGGGGTCCGGCGGGGTCCTTGAAGGGGTCCCCAGCCAGTAGTTTAACTTCACCACCATAATTCAATTGATTTGAAATTATTACAAATGTATCAGTGTGCATTCAGTAAATAGCGCCACTACTCTATTTCTCATGTAAAATTATGCAATTTAGGACAGATCTATATGAAAGCAGATTGCCATATGAAATGGAGGTCCATGGCCCAATTTGAGCATCCATAACATAAACATTTAGGAAAACCCCTGGTTTAGAAGTGAGATACTAAAAGAATACTGTCCTGAATCTCATTTACAAATAATATGCACACATACACACACGTGCCCCCCCCCCCCCCCCCCTACCCCACACACACACACACACACACACACACACACACACACACACACACACACACACACACACACCCACACACCCACACCCACCCACACACACACACACACACACACACACACACACACACACACACACACACACACACACACACACACACACACACACACCTGGTCCTTGGGTATTGTGTCAGCTCCTCTCTCCCCTCAGCCTTCTGTTCACCTTCCTGCATGCACAGCTCCATGGAGGTCAAAGTTACATGTACAAAGTCACTCCACTAATCTCCTTTGTCACTCATAAAATTTACACTACATCTCCCTCTTGGAGGCCTGTCAGTTTGCTCCTGCCTGTGGCTGTCAGAGAACAGATAATTACTCGGAGGGATCGGAGAAGGCCTTGATTATTTATAGGGTTGGATGTCTGAAAGACAAAAAAAAAGAAGGGAAAAAAAAACTATATGCTGCTTAATTTCATATTAATGTAACAAGAAAATGATGATGTCACGATTGCTAAGTCAAGCACAACTGCTTTTTAACAGTTGGATGGATGTGAGACAAAATGAAGTACTGGTAGTATGTTTCACAAAACTTTAACAAACCCTACTTTAACAAACACTTCTAGTCTAGCACCACATTTTTCCCTATACCTTTTCAAAGATGCAAATGATTGTGAAAATCCCAGTGAACAGTGAGATAAGCAACTTTCATCCTTTCTATCTTGGAAATGCTTATGGTGCCACATTTTGACATGCTAATCCTTATCTGTAAAAGCCATAGCAGTGGATAGCCTGAAGTCAGATGAATGACGAATTGAATAGTCCTTTTCTAATTTATTTTTTCTATATTGTCTTTTTTGTTTGTTTGTGACTTCATCTGCTAGTGAGCAATTCACTACCACAGCGTGGAAAGCCTCATATGCCATGCTGTAAGCTTTGTTTGACAAGAGAGAAGACACAAAACATTCAGAGGAAATTAATAGTGAATAGTAAAATCGCACACATCATTCACACAATTAAACTTTTTTTTTGCAAGCAAGAAAGAAAGAAAGTATTGTATTATTTCACCCTTCCTGTACTTCATCTTTATAAGCTGAACAAAGTTTCCTTCATGTTTTTTGTGTCTACAAGGCTGCATTGTTCTTGCAGAGAGTTACGGCTAACTAAATGGTTCTGTACCTGCGTCTGAACGGGAGGTAATTTTATTATGTTTCCCACCCAGGTATGGCTGTACCTGATTCATATATATTTTGGGGGGGCCAATACAAACTTTACAACATATTCTTGTATGGCAAGTGACGATCTGTTTGAGGACATTGTAATGTAATGCAATAATATTGCATTACATTACAATGTCCTCAAACAGATCGTAAAAATATATAAAGGTAATAAGGTTATATCATATTATGATATAACCTTATTACCTTTATATATTTTTACTTTATTGTGTATCTGTTTTGGTCCTGTATTTCAGTCTTTTTTATTTACTTATTTTTCTCAAGGTGTTCTTAATGTATTGTGTGCTTATGTGTAGTCTTGTGGTGTATATATGTGTGTTGCTATGTGCTAAAAAAACAAAAAACAATAAAAACAGTTTAATAATAATAATAATAAGCTGAACAAAGATGTGGTGATTAGCAGCTCGTAACAGGAGTGTTGGTCTAGAATCTCAAATGAGGTTTTTGCCTTTATTCAGGTCACCTGGAACAAAACGGGAACCTGGTCAGTGATCCACATCAGTCGATCTAAATACGGACCCAGGCGTTGTTTCTTTAATGGAGCTATATTGGGTGAGTACAGTCAGAACGATGTCTATATCACGTCATGGTGTGATAGACTCACTAATGGGAATACATTCATTCTAAATGTGTGTGCATATTTGAATCTAATACATCTTAAACACCAGCTTAATAAGATGTGGCAATTCCATGTGCAAGTCAATTTGATGTCCATAGGGACCGAGAAGCGCACATCACACGATGCGAGTCAGGATCAAGCTGATGCAGGTGCCTCTTCTCTCAGAATTACAAGGAGAGTTTGCAGACAGTTATGAATTTACAATTAGTCTCATCCTGGTGACTTCTTAAGGTTTGTGACAGTGGCTGGGGCTCCACTAAAGGCCATGTGTGTGAAACCATGAATTTCTTGCGACAGGCTATGATACCAGAGAGGCTATATTTAGGGAGGATAACTAGTACTGCACAGTATAATCTGACATTTGTACCACAAGGGAGTCATACCGTATTGCTCACAAATGACAGTGTCACTGCTGGTTTGCGTCCCCAGTGGAATAGGTTAAAGAGAACAAAACATGTTTTTGCAGTGCAGTGCCGCTCCACAAGACAGATCTAATAAAACTGTATTTGATTGTGGGGGTATGATCTGACTGTGCTTGTCACTGGTGAGTGAGCCCCCTGAGTGTGGAGACAACGACAGTCTGGTTGAAGGGGAACAAAGAGTCCCTGGGAGCGGTCTCAGCGGACTCAGGAACACAAGTCTGCATGACTGGCCTGCTTTTGATGGCTGACTTCAACAGGGCATTTTCACTTCCCTCCTCCGCTCCTCTGGCCCTCAAACTATATAGGGACAAAGGAACACAAGCAGAGGAAGCCAGCTTACCGTTAACATAAAGAGCTATAGATTTGGAGCATTCCGTCAATGTATTTTCACAGCTTTGATCCAGCCATACAGTAGATTGTTCAAAAACATGATTTCCTCTTATTTTCTTTGTTTTCAGATCTCATGTTTGTATACTTCTCCAAAGTTATTACCAGTATGACGCCTGAGGTCGAGAAGTGACTTCGCCCTAAAGGGCGAAGTTGCGTGCACGTGCACGTTTGAGATCAGATGTAGAGTTGCTGGCCAATAGTGATGACATCAGGGATGGGCTTAATAGTAAATGTCATAGTAAATGCAAATGTAAAGGTTGCATTTACTATGACATCAGGGTCTCCACATCTCCATCCCTGATGACGTCATATGATGTCACGAGACCTGGGCACCATATACAGTATGGTGCCCAACACACTAACTGATGGGAAATGCTCGAATCCATAGTTAACTGCGACCTTCGGTCGAAAAACATTGCCGAAGTTACCTGAATAATTCAATGATGGCTCGAATTAATTGTGAGATTAATACAGTAAAGTCATGGATGTCAGCCAATTCTCCAGAAACTATTTATAGCTAGACTTGCCAAATCAACCAGTGCCTTAAAATTGAAAGTACACAACAATACATAACAATACTTTGATAAAATGAAATAAAAAGCACCACATTTAGTGTGTTGAATTACCTATCTGAAGCAAGCAAGTGTCTGAAAGTGTACTGAAATGAACGGAACCCATTAGCTTCCTTGAAAATCAAAGAAACAATGGTATGCTTTGATAAATGCTGTGAACGAGGATGCTTACACACACATAGTCCTTGTAGCGGTGCCGATCCATGGGAGAGTAAACTGGAGTGGAAATCTTGAAAGAACAAGAAAGTGGCCGCACACGCTGATAGCCAAAGTGCCAATATTTTATGTAGGACGCAGAATAAGACAGAAAAATCACACCTGTGTGAAGTGAGTGGTGCAACTCCGTGTCAGGGTCCCCGGGGGGAAGACGGAAGTTCCAGGAACGCACCCAGGGTGCCGGCCCGGTTCAGGCGAGCCACCCCACGTCCGAAACGGTAGAGAAATGTGGGGGTCCCCGGGGGTCCCCGGAGACATCCAGACCCCCAGGAACGCGCCCAGGGGGCCGGGCCGGTTCCGGCGTTCCGCCCCGCGTCCGAACGAGAAATACTGTGTGGGGGTCCCTCTACTGTACCCTCAGCTGTACTAGCTGTCACTGTACTGTACTGGCACACCCGAAAGCATACAGTTAATATGTGTGCGTGTGTGTGTGTGTGTGTGTGTGTGTGTGTGTGTTTGTGTTAGGTTGCGCACAGGTGGTGAAAAACAACCTGTTTTCTGTTTTCGTGCTCAGACACAGCCAGCCAGCCACCCACCCACCCACACACATAGCTCTGTAAGGGAGTGGTTACACCACTCAAAAACAACAACAACAACGTTTCGGCCGTTAAGCCTTCTTCAGGGATTTATCATGCTTTGATAAATGGTCAGCAGTTGTCAACTTGTACTGTGACTGTATCAGTGAGCTAAACATGCCAGACCACTATTATGGTCCTTTAAGTTTAGAATGGGTTTATACACAGTACACGCCAATGTAGAACTATACAATATATGTCACTTCATATGTTAGCTGTTGCTAAATAAAAATGTTTATTCTGGAATGGTCCATCTGTAAAAGTCTTGATTAAGAAGCTATATCTTATACTTTGGACATTAATTGAAGGGTTTTTTTCGACCATAAAGACATTCCCCAAATAAGGACAGCAGGTTGAAAGTGGTTCATGTATAACCACACCATCTCTCTGTTGCTTGACGCAGTACCCTTGTTTAAATTATAACATCAACCAACACATTTGAGTCCCTGTCAAATCCCTTTAAAGAAAACGAGCATGACGAAAGTCTGTTCAACCAGGCAATTCATTAGCCAAAGTCAAACAGCGGTCTTGCTGCAGTCGGTTGCTGCTGCCCTCCCCATGGACACAGACAAGCCACTTAGGTCCACATTCACCAAGGTGATCACACCTGCGTCAGCCTACAGTAAACCTGCCTCCCACTCTCAGGAGGACACGAGAGAGGTTGCACAACAAAGCTGTGGTGACACTCTTGGGGAGCTCGGATAACAGATTTCTCGATCACAACATCTCTGGGCCATTGAAGGATTTTAAGCAGCTAGTATGCATGAGCAACATTATAGCCTCTTACGTTACTTTAAGTAGGTTCATAGATACCTCGACAATAATTTCCTCCCACAGTAATCCTATACTGCAGGCCTACCTGGAATTCCTCCCCAAACCACATTGCAGAACAAGATCCAGTATTTACACCGAAGGGGGATACTGAATAATGGCTTTGTGAGATATCTTTACTATGAGACAGTAAAGCCGTGTTAGCAGAAGTTCTAGGATATAATACCAGCTAGATGCTCATTGGAGATTTGAGGATCAGCAATGGGAAGGCTGTTTTTTCAATGATATGTTTGAATTATTTCTCATGGGTGTGCATAATGGCAATATAAATCTTTCCGGGTGTGCAATTACAAAGACTGGCATGGTCTATTCCCCGCTGGGTGATCGCCTGCGAACAATGACATATTACCGGCTGGCCAGCAGTGGTCATTAAGAACTGATATGGGATTTATGGCCAGTCTTTAAACATCAGATGGCATTAAAGAGATTTGAATACAGTCAAAATGGCACAAAGAATCCTGCCTGAGCAAGACGGAGCTAATGAACTGTGGTGGAAAAGCAAGGGGATATAAAGTTATTTTGGGTAAAGCCAATTTCTCATCAAGCAAAATTACTCTGATTATAATCATAGGTTGTCATAGTCCATATAACGCTGGTTGCTGCTATCACTGGGTATTGCTGAGGTTTTATAACGTTATAAAGGAACAACATACATTGATTAGCAGGAGGCCTGGCTGCATTTTATCTATTTTCAAAAGTATTTTTAAGATTACAATTTATATTATAGATATATCTAGATGTATATAGAATACATTATAGTAGAAAGTAGAAAGTGTATTGCATTCAATGCATTGTAATTGTAATGTGCCACATTACAAGGACGGACAATAAGATCATGCTTTGGCAGGGGATAAGTGATGCAAAAAATATAAATGCTGCATCGTTCAGTCAATGTTACCACATCAAGGCACACACTTTAACATGTGAGTAATTTCCAGGCAGCAATTAAGGAGTCTTACCGTCCACGCGATACCTGCTGAGAGTATATAAGGAGCTTAAACATCAGATGTGTTCATTGGAAAGTGAGAAATAAAGCTTTTGCCTCATCATATTAGTGCCACCCCTTAAAATGACTGTTTATCATGAGGTACTGCTCAAGGTTTTAATGAGCTCCCTGCCTGTTCTAGTATAATTCCAATTAGTCCCTTCTTCTCACATAATGGCATGATTACCTTATGAAGCCTCCATTGTTTCCTGTACAAGCCTTGAAAGGAGCCCTGACTATTTTAATCTGTTTCCCAGTGCCAGCACACCTGCCAAGCCAGTTACACCTCCTGCAGAATGATCACAGGTATTGGTTCATTAATACAGAGAGTGGCAGTGTATGAACCCCCCCTTGGTCACACCTAGTGGATGGATGGGAAAATTAATGTTAAAATCCAATTCTGACTGACTGCTCTCCCCTTTCAAAGTCCAAGTCTGCATCATTTCGGAATTCTAATGAGAGATGAGCAGCACAGGTTTATACAAGATTTGACACAGAATGGCATACAACATACAAGGACCTACAATTTATCTATTTTAATTACATTCAAAATACCTGTGGAAGACCTGCATAACTACACACAGGGCCATTTGGGTCACTTATATATATAATATAAGCAAGGCTGAACTCAGTGACTATGAACAAACCCTTCGTCAGTGTCTGTCTATGGAGAAAGGCCCATTACCACAATTCTGGTCACTACCATTTTCTGAAGGAGGAAGTCATGAGCTATTTTTGATCAAAACCCAGGGAAGAGGAGAATCAGTCATTAGCTGCAGCGATTTACACTGTCATCTTGTTTGGACAGCCTGTGGCTTCCACTTGAAGACAATTCTGGTTCTCACGCAAATGGCACCCGCGGCATGCCTCACATCCCCCAACAGCCTCATCTCCTTCTGAAGGCTGATTTACCACCAAACTCACTGCACAATCATAATGACTATTACTGATATAACTTTTGTCATAAGGCTATTCTGTGAAAGTAGATACTGAGAAGAGAAGAATGTACAGTTATAGTAATAATAGAGCTAATGCTGTTTATTCAATAACTTTTGTACTCATAAGGGCAGTATACTCAGGCCATTATCGTCCCAATAACAGTTATTGGTTCAAAATGTGAATGCTGGATTTTGCACTAGAAATATTTTCATGCAAAAAAATAAAAAAAATATAGAGTTAATATAGATCAACAGCAACGAACACAACTGATGACAAAGGTAATAGTCAGAACCTAAAGAATCTAGATATACACTCGGATTTGACACTCGTGCAGAATAAGAGACAGGTGAGAAGAAATGGTAATCTGCAAGAAAGCCCTTAAAAGAATCAATTTGGCAAGGTGTCTGTGAATGTGACTTTATCCGGCACTGCGATTCCAACTGTCTCCTGTATGTGTGGGATGAGTGTCTTTCTTCCCCGCTGACAGGCAGACCCAGGCCAAATTGACAGTTCTTTAAAGCGCCTGACAGAAAGCTGCATTAATTAAGTCATTGCTGGACTTTAATTGTGTTAAGAAGTTAAAAAAAAAAAAAAAAAATCTAATATGAGAAAAGGTTACCAAGTCCTCTGTGGTGTCAGATTTTCTACTTCTATGAATATTAATGTGCCTAATGAAGACAATCTTCGCTTCATCTCCCCATTGTTCGGTATTCAGGTGCCAAGCTTTCACAGCCATTGATTTGTTGTTAAAGAACAAATATGTCATGGGAGAAAATGACTGCCATGTCTTTTATCTTAAATTTATCAAGAAAAACGCCTCTCTTCTCAGATAAAACGTGGATTTTTTGTGTATTCTCAAAAAGGAAAGGAGGGAAAAAAAAAGAGTTGAGTGAATATCACGTAAAAAGTGTCAAGGTGTGTTAGGATGTTAATTAGATTTGGTAGGCTGGTTTCACTATTCTACTCTGCATAAAAGAGGACTTGCAAATCTCATCCGGTTCAATAGGCGAAGAATGTACAAATCAGTGAAATCACCTTCTCTGGCCAATAGCAATAGGATTATTTTATTCATTGCAATATTCATTGCAATATTTTAATCAGATATTTTTATTTTTATATATATTATTTTATATTTTATATTTAATCATCATATCCATCCAAGAACTATTATCTTCAACAATAACCTCAGTATATCTCAAAGTCTGTTGACGTACAATTGGTGTGTACTGTACATCACTGAACCATCCAGCTATACAGGGTGAGGTGAGGGGGGTGCAAATGTCCACCGTTGTTGCTGCATATGGTGAGATGTTCTATGACAAGCTACATGAACATGTAGCTTGTATACTGGGGCATGAGACCAAGCATTCCCAAAACGTCAATATTAAGCAGGCATCACGATTGCTGGGCATATTGAAGAGACGGAAATTCAAATGAACCTCACTCTCAACGTGAAGACGACCTGAGTCCTTGTGAAAGATGAGCTATGGCTATTTCTGGAGAATGAAGTGCTTGGTCTCGCCACGGGGCAAACCCTGAATAGCCAGGGTTGGAATTACTTGAAAAGAACGACTGGCTGATGTACTTGGCACTTGTCATTGAAGGAGTGTCTTTTGTTCACATTGCCATAGATCACCATCTGAGGAAATGATACAAAAATGGCTCATACGAATTATTTTGTGTGTGTGTGTGTGTGTGTGTGGGGGGGGGGGGGGGGGGGGGGTGTGTGTGTGTGTGTGTGGGATATTTAAATTATTAAGAGGGGGAAGATGCTGTCAAAATATTAATTTAGCAGTATCTCACGTGAATTTACTGTTCAAATTTTGGGAAACTTGGCGTGGAGTGCATGCATGGCGCTACTTTCCCAGATGTCCCTGTCTCAGACGGTTAATAAAAAGGGAATGATCACCTTTGCAAATTTATGTCTTGTGTTGCGTACACAAAGTGTGAAGGATGGAAAACTATGCGCCTGTGGACGTCCCTTTATTGCGTCTGACAGAGATGACTTTTTAATGTCATCCCCTCTGCACGATGCATGTGGGAGGTGCATGTCTGTAGTTCACATTCTTTCCCAACAGAGAAGAGATAACACACAGGAGAAATCAGTCAGTGCTGCCACAAGAACAAGTTTCAGGCACCATCAATTCAGCGGCTTCTTCAATTGGAACTGTGGTTTGAAGTGTTAAAGGCCTCTAGTAACTCAGGCCAAGAAGATCTTGTTCACTGGATATGATAAATTTGTGAAGGCTCAGATTTCAAACTTTTCAACCCAGAGGTCCATAAAAGTTTACTTTTTGTAGCTTAATGGTCCCCCCTACTAAATTCACATTACATAAAGCACATTTCTCAAAGGTAACTAGCCATGTTGAAGTTCTTTTGCTCAGATTTTTATCTCAGTCAGTGCTTTGCTCATGCTCAATTTTATTTAGGTTAAAGTTCAACTGTTGGCATGGCCGCAGCCGCGCCGTGCCGTGGTAGTTTCTGACAATGAAGCACTGAACAACAATGATTCCTTGAACTGGGATCTAATGGAAATCTTGTGTCTTTTGATGTATGACTACCCAGTTATTTATTTTTTTATCACGTCCCCAGACAGTATTTGTTTCATTATATTTATTTCATTTTCTCTCATTCCGAGATGTGACCAGCATGAACCAGATGTGAACTGATGGTGCCTCTGATCAGGAGAAAAGTAATGATACATCTTTCAACAACGCTTTGTCTCTTTGTCTTTGGCCATGTCTCAGATACCTATTAACACTCCCCTTAAATTATTCATTCTGATGGATAAAACACCTCCACAATTAATTGCATGCGGGCCACCCAACCCCCCCCTCAAAATCTACCGGAAGAAGCTGAAATCTAATAGCATGCACTTGTTAATTGTGTTAAATTTCATAAAAAATCATGTTGCGTGAATTGTGAAGCGGTGATAAGTTCAATACTGTAACATGAACATGGACTCCAGACATACAAATAATGACTCACAGGTACTGTAGTTAACGGATAACTACTTATTAATGGGGATATCATGAAACAGACTTTCTTCATCAGGCCGCTCTCTTAATGGCTTCCATTGAGGACAAAGAGAGAGAGGGAGACAGAGAGACATCCTCACAATATGAAACTTTTTCCTTTCCTTTGTATATTCCGTTTCATGAAAAGAACTTCAGAGCAAATGAGCTCGAACATGTCTGGCACGCTCATGTAATTTACATCAGAATTCCAACCTTGCGCCATCCACTGTGCAAACAGCATTCAATTTTATGTATTAAGTATTCATAAACATTCCAATGTATGCAGTATTAATTGCCCTACTTCCTTAAGAAACTGTCATTTATTATGATCTGTCAGAGATTTTTTTTTGGTACCGCTTCATATGCAGCTGTGGTCTTCAATCCCCTGCCAGCGGGATGCCTTTTCTTACAATGTGTTCTGCAGTGTGTACACCAGTTCATCTCAGGGAGGCTGCAGACTGACTTGTAGGAACCTATTTTGAGCATGACTTTGTTTAGTAACCATTTGTGTGTATGATTTGACATACAGATGTAGTTGTCATCATATTTGCACGTTTAAATGCTCGCTTGTTGCATTAGACTTTCATGGTCCTCTTACTTACGACTGACTTACGATACTGATGTGTTTGTGCAGCACCACGCATAAAACGAAAACTAATCTAGAAACAAATTGCCAGAAGTGAAGATTTAAAAAAAGAATACCGGTATATCTTTCTCTTATAAGAACATCATACTGTAAGCAAAGACGCAATATATATATATATATATATATACTCTTTGTTTTCTATTCTCTGAAAGCACATCCACGATGAAGCGTGTCCTGCCCATGCTATTTATTGCAATGCTGCTGTGTGCAACGCCAGCTCAAAAGGCTTCAAATCATCGGGGAGATTGTTAGGCTTCTGTGGAAATTACGGAAATGCAGGGGAAATGGATGAGCAACACTTCATAACAATTAATCAGAGGCCACTGATTAATAAAGTTCATTTTTTATTCTCGATGATTCAGGGGATTATCAAAAGGACACTGTCCTTGTCATTTTGATTAACAAACCCATCCGCGCGCTGGAAGAGGACGCGCTGAAGGGAGACGCTTTCTCTCGCCCATAAAATAAATATTGAATGAGAATATTAACTCGTTAACCTTGACAAGTATTTGTAATTTTCATAAGGGTAAACTAGCAGATTCAGCACAAAAAATGCTGTGGGGGTTTGAGGAAAGGCATGGGAAGAGGGGCGGGAGGGGGGTGGGGACGACAACACACAACAAATTAGAGAGAATGAAGAATGCTACTGCATGAATCCTGTCATTTTTATGGGCTGCAATGATTAATTTGTTTGTTCAAATTCTCAATTAAGCCAGGAGGAACTGGCAGAATTAGAAAGAGAGTGGTGCTGTGTTGTCTTGGCTTTGCGAGTGCCCCAGGGAGAGAGAGCCTACCTGATCCAGGCCTCAGGTCATTGGGCTATATATTCTGAAGGCAGCAGGAGCATGGGATACACTGTATATGCATGGCTCTGTTTGCCCCTTTAAGAGATTCATTTCACACACGTTACACAGCACAGTGAAATGTAAATCAAAATATTTTCTCAGCCTCTGCGATAAATCATTCTGCCCTATTGTGTTCATTTGTCCAGGTTGCCTTGTCAAAGGTAATGCCCTTAAAATGTCAATTGTCAGTGGGAGTATGTATTGCATTAGAAATTAAGTACAGTTCACCACACACACACACGCGCACACACACACACACACACACACACACACACACACACACACACACACACACACACACACACACAGGCACGCATGCACGCCACAAAGCAAAACAGCAGTCAGTCAGGCGCCGTCTCGCGCATAATAAAAAAGAAAATGGAGCCTGCACTTCCCTTTTCCCTTGGGGCCTTGTGCACTTATTATTTGTCAGAGTGACAGATGTTTTTCAAATGACGGTGTCTCGTGTGTGCTGAACTTCCTACCGAAGCCCTACCGTGAGAGACACCGGGACGTTATGCACCATCTGATGGTGCAAACCTCCATGGAATGAGGAAACAAGGAAAAAGTCCCCTGGTTGGTGTGAGGCTGTCAGGACTCAGGAGGGAGTAGGTCCAAGTCCTGGGAGCAGAGGGATATGATGCCAGGGTGGGCTGCCAAGATGATCTGTGCGTTGGTGAACCATATAGAGCAGTGGCTCTCAAAGTAGGGTCCGGGTACCCCCAATGGTCCTTTTGGGGGTTCCAGGGGGTCCGCACCTAAATGATTGGTAACTCAGAGAGTGTACAAATGGAACCAAAATATGGTTCCATTTGTACACTCTCTGAGTTACGGGTCAATTTAATGGACCCATAAAGGCGGGTATCTTTTTTATATATTATATATTACATTTTACATTTTATTTCCTAAACAATAAAACCTTATAATATACATAGTTTGACTGCACAGACAGAACTACCTATATAACAATAGAATGTGTAACATATGGTATGTATGCATGCATGTGTGCCTGTGTAGTGTGTACGTGTGTGTCAGTGTCTTTGCATAGACCGATGGATGGCTTCCCGTGTGTGGGAACTGGGAAGTTAGCATTTATTTGACATTCTGATTTGGTCTCGATGGGGCTTAGAAGTTGAACTCTTGAACATGAGATGAACTCAAGAGGCTGCTCCCAGAGACTTTTTTTATATTGTATATTAGACATTTAGGAGATCATTACTTATGTCCATTTAATAAAACAGGGAAATATTAGATGCTATCTAATGTTCTATAGAATACCTTGGTTTGACTCTACTCTATATTCAATCTAGATCAGTGTTTCTCAACACCCCCTGGAGCCTCTTCAAGGACCCCTGGGGGTCCCTGGACCCCACTTTGAGAACCACTGTTCTAGATGTCTCTTGCTTGCAAACAAAGCCAAATGTGTTAATGCTTGTTAAGATAGATAAGCCAACACTTAACTTTGCCTCAGTCAACTTAATGAAAAAAGCAACAACAACAAGCCTACATGGATCACCAACAGCATTAGATTACTTATTGAGCCTATTGCGTAGTAAATTGTTTTTAATACAATATGTTTATTTTGTGTAAAGTTCCTCTCAATCCACTTTTATTTCGTAAATGGACTGCATGCCTCTTCTAATAACACTCTGAAACCTTCATACTGAAGGATTTTTTTATGCATTCAAGTATAATTTGTCAAAAAAGCGTGTTATTAACTTTCTACATACCCTGCAGTTTCCTTGAGCCAAAGTGCAACATTGTTATTGTGTTTAAGACCATTATATGATTTTTGTAATGAAATGGTGGTGTGTTTTCCGGACCAGTGGGTGCTTTTAATGGCATTGGCCACCTTTCCTTTTTTTCCTCCCCCAATTCAAGGTGTCCTCTATACTGAGTCTATGTATATCTAGAGCAGCAGCATTGACTAGAGCCAGCACTTGTGAAGTGAAAATGCTTATTAGTCAAACAGTCCCCATCGGAATAATGCCACGGTCAGCCAGTAGTGAGGGATAACTCTATCTGGATGACACTCTGGACCCTATTCTGTTGGGGATCTGCTTTAGCACAGCACTCACAAACATGATGTATGGACACACATGCAGACCAGCATCATGGGACCACACCAGGAACAGCTCAGGATGAGTTACTGTAGTGGGAGCGTGGCTCGCGTGGAACACACGGCTCAAAACAATGACAGCGTGTTCTATTTCCTGTTTAATGATCCATTTGCCCCCGCAACCTTGATTAAAACCTGAAGGCAAAAATAAAGCACTTAAAACCAAATACGTAATGACGACAACTGCACTACTATATGCGACTGCGTGTATGTAGGCCCGTTATGCAGTCTTATATTAGTGCAAAAGTCTGCCAAAGCCCTGTGTTGGATTAATCATTCCATGTCCGGCTAACTATAGAATGGCGTTTAATGCCAGAGCAGTTCATGTTTTCCACATGTATAACCACAACACTATATAATTAATTAGGTTTACATCAAATCGTGGAACTTTCGCAGAAGGTTTGACTGTTGTTCTCCGAGTGTTCACCTATTACGACATGCCCAGAATAGGAACGCTATAGGGTTCATGTGGTTAATACAAAGAGCTATGTCAAAGCCATATATATTTATGGGGAACATTTGCTGCGTATGGAAAAGAGGCGAATCAATTTCCCGCCTCTGCTGATAATTGATCGCCTCTTCTGAATGTGCTCCTGGAGGGAAAGATGACAAGTCAGGTCTATCATATTTGGTATGGCAGTAAAGCTGCCAAGGCCTAATTTCCTAGAGGGTTCTGACCCCTGGGCAACCCAGTGTCTCTCTTAACTGCCTAGAGCCAGCACTCATTTATCAAACCTGTGCTGGATTCAGTCCAAAGTGTCAATAACACTGTCACATATTTTCTGTCTGTGTGTGTCTGTCTGTGTGTCTGTCTGTCTTGTCTGTCTCTTGAGTGTCTTAGAACACAGTTAGTTAACTTACATATGCTTGTCTATATCAGTCGATATGCTGATTTGTCTGTGTTCAGCAACCAGACTTAGTCCTAACTACACTACAACCATGGGCTTGGGAGTAGGCTGTATAAAGGTATAATTTATTTTCTCATTTCTACCCCAAGCATTCTCCTTGAGTCTGCGTCATCATCTGTAACTAAACCTCAAAACAATCCAGTAAATCTACCTCTGAAGGAACCTGATACTTTAAAAAAGTGACAGGGACTGACCTTGAGATTTATTTTTGTCACACCAGAAACTGTCTCCTCAGCAACGAGAGATGTGCCTGTCCAGATGGGTTTGGGTGGCATCGTCTTGCTAATTGTCAGTGATGCCATCAAAGGGATGTAGCAGACCTGACAATGTAGCTGATGAGCAATGAGATGAGTATGAGGGGGAAATTAGAGACAAAAACATGTGACAGTTGTGTGGACTGTCTGTGCTTTTAACAGTCTACTATAAAATACTGAGTGTTAACTTAGCTCTGAGCGTATAAAGAAATGACCTGTTTGGATTCAAATTAGTACATTTAATTGTATTATATGCCAAGTCTGTTTGCTTTCTTTGTTTACTGCAACCTCTGTTACAGAGTAGAATACATCAATAGAAGAATATACTGCCCTTGTTGTTGACTTTGGGTTCAAACTAAGTGTCCTTTAACAACTACCAAGTAGAGTACTTTAATGTGAAAATCTAATATAGTCTAATGCAATAAACAACTCTTATGAGACTCTTGAAACTATAACGTTGCAGTATAACAAATTAGTTGTATCATGTTGTGTTGAAAACAAACTCCAAATGGCTTACATACTGCTGTTGTGTGTTTAAAGACAACACCGAGCTCTTACAGTACTTCACTTTAACATTAAGTAGGTTGCCGTACAAAGCCCTGCTGTTCCCTGTCCCTGGTGAATGTACAACATGCAAGACAAAACATATGACACAGAGGATGATCCTGACCCGAGACTGGCATGTGCTAAAGTGCATTAGAGTCATTGCCAAGATAAAGGTCACATTGACTCCTGCTATAAATTAGACAGGACAGCTCCAGCATACATAGAGCGTCAAGTGTGAGGAAGTCTGAAAGAAATCCCCTCGGATCTCCCAGGACACGCGCGTGGCGACAGAAAGACGTGTCCGTGTCTCTTTCCCTTTCTTACGATCACCACACTTAATCATCAAATTAAAGGGGAAGTCTGTGCCAAGTTCATCATATAATGGAGGTGTCGTGCCTCTGTGAGCTACATGTACTGTACAGTACTGTAGCTGCATGCATGTGCCTTGGTTTTTGCCATTTGCATCGGGAGGTTCTTTAAACATGCCAGTGGTTCTCACAATAACGCAAGATGCTAAATCAGCTCTGGGTGGCTCAGGGTGGTTGTGGTGTCATTACGGCTTATACAGGAGTTATCATGTATTCCGTTCTAAAAAAAAATGTTTGTTTCCGGGCATAATAGTCTCTTGTCTAAGAATACCCTGCCTGGAGCGATAGTAAGTGTGAGAGCAGACTTTTGCTCTAAGTTACAAAGGGAAGAAGACTTGAAAGGAAATAAGCAAATGAATGCGATGCCTCATTAGGCAGGTTTTATTTGACCGTAGCCAATTAGAGAGCATCTGTAATTTAAAACAGTCAACCTAAAAAAAGACAACCAAAAACACATTTTCCTTGTGGGATTCAATCCGATGCCTTGTTTTCATTCAAATTATGTTTTAGCAGTGACATGTTCCACTGGAATGAATATTAAATAATACACTGAGGACATTGAGTTCAGATATATGTAGATATCCCACAAAGTATGAGCTTGTAGCTCGAGATAAAAGGCAAGAGTCTAAATAATGTTGTGTATGCAGTCATGGTTATGTGCTTTTACAGTATGTCTGGTCTGCCTGCTGACTTGTTTGGCTGATGCTCCATGTGATCAATATTCCTCCCTCTGTCTTAATCAAGGCCAGGCTGGGGTATTTGCGGGGCTGCCACCTTAATGACACAGTGGTGCAGTTCGAAAACAGAGCTGCAGTCAGAGATAGACTGACAGCTAGTTTAGCGATGAATCACACCTTGCCTGAAGATCAACGTGACACACCTCACAAACGCAGGCAGTAGTGAAATATTGATATGGAGATGGGAGGACTCTGAGTCAAGGTGTGTGTGATTCACATCAAACGATGTGACCAAAACAAGATCCCGACCGCTTGCTGTGCTGGGGAGCCCACCTGAAAAATAGTAACACCTGTATTGCTTATACTGGTTGTTAAGCATTGGAATAAAATTTTGTGCAATATGCATAACCAAATGCTGGAATAATGAGCCATCTGTATGTGTGGTCCGTTACTTGGAGATGCCAAGAACGGCACCATCTGTGATGCAGCTACCAGCTGTTTTCCTTCTTATTACATGTTTATTAAAAGCTGGAGTTGTCCTCTTCAAGAAGAGGGAAAGACAGTATGGGTGGCAATGGTTATCTGATTGCCCCATCTCCATTAGAAACGGACTTACGAGTCATTCCATGTCCTATAAAATATATACTGTTTCAACAGAACAGAGGAAGTGCTAATTATCAAAGTTACTTACAGAGAAAATTAGGAGAATTAACTAAAGCTTGGATGGCAGTAGAGAAACAAACATGAATGGATGCCCTGTAATCATTCAGAACTTGAAATAACTAAATAATGATGCCATTTATGCCACATTTATTTAACCCCCCTTTTGAATTTGTATATTTCCAAATCGCTCAGCAGGGCTTACACATCTTTTCTATTTGCATTGTTTTCAATTTTCAAAACCTATTAGCACGATATCGATCTACCGCAATTGAGCATTTATGCACAGCAGGCAACCTACATCCCTCAAGTCAGAATCAGATCACATCTCCTGTAATTGAGGGTGGCAGAACTGCAGACCACCCTCTGCAACTGTCAACAAATTTCAGGAGCTCAAACTAAGATGCGTCGGGGATGCATCCTCTGCCGAATGATGGACACTGAGAAGGAGCACTGGAAATGTCCATCAGCATCCTCTGCCATGTGCTGAACAAGACAGGTCGGGTCTGAATAGACACTGACAAACCCAGGGTGGACACTCTGTCGACACAGACTAAAGCAATGCCAAGGGACAAGTGACAGGCTGCTCTGATGCCTTACCTAACTGCAGTACATGCTAGCAGGGAGCCACAAATGTGCGCATGGATCGGATACTCACATGCGGACATGTCCATATGGACACCTTAAAAAAAAGAAAATGCAAAGAAAAAGCAGAGGAGACGTGGGATATAATGTATTGCATCATTTTGAACAGAGAACTGTGGCTGCTTGTGCTTCTTATTATAAAATTATTATTTGTTTGCGAATATGAATATTGTTTGGTTGCATACGTAATGAGAATTTCACAAACATAATGTACTCCAGAACACAGTAGATTGATATCTCTGACAGTGCATCCATTTCCCAGCTTAGCGTGTTCACTCTGCTCAATGCTCAATAAAACAAACAAAATGCCCTCTATTTCTGTATAAACAATTACCTGCCATAGATTGTAACCTTATTGAATGGAGTGAAATGTTAGAAATAAATCATTAAAGGCGCTGACAGGGCATTTATCTTCACTCTTGCTTTAATGTGCTGTGCACGAAACAGTGGATGAAGTCAGTCATGGGTGTGTGTTTTTTTTGTTTGGAGCGAGCCAGGTCCCAGTGTACCCCAGTGTGTGTGCTTGTAAGAGCACCGTCGCGTGTGTCAATCCTCCTGTGGAGCCGTGTTCTTAAAGCTCTTCATTTTGAAATCAAACATGAATAATTAAGTCATTTCACAAGGCTGCTTTAACGATATATTACATGAGAGGAAATAGGTCAAGCTATGATGTTAGAAAGATTATTTGCATGGATATTATTGCATTTAAAGGGCTCCTTTTAGATGGTGAACAATACCGCACCCTCCCCCCATGCCCCATTTATTCACGATTTAGAATGACAGACAGCCCCAGTTTGAAATTCATTTTCTTAAAGATATGAAAGCTATTTCTGATAAGTCATGCATTTGCCATGACAGGCAGGGTTATATCTGGGTCAGAGTGGCATTCTACCTGAGATAATACATCTACTTTAGCCCTACATCTGTAGATTATGTCCATAAGCACACATGCACAAAAAAGCACATGAAAGAATCAATATCATTATTTTGTAGTTATTTTTGCTTACCTACAGACAATCAAATTGTGTCCAACACATGCACTTTAAGACAGGTTGGTGTAGTTAATATTAATGGCTTACACTACTGTTTTGTCTTCTATTCTATTATACACATGAAAAAGAAAACTAGTAGCCTAATTTTTTATTATTGGTTTGACCTGATTATTATTAATAATATATTATTATTTTACAATAGAAGTGAGAATGATAACACTTATGGGGAATATCGTTTAGAACTAATAATATGTTTCTATTGGAATCCTTAATGTCCTCAAAAGGCCTCAATTGCCGTTAAATGGAATTTAACCAATAAGTCTTTCGTTTTTACATCAAAGCCTACAACGGTACTGCATATCAGATAACAAAATATATCACTAATAGACTCTAGAAGACAACAGATGGAAGTATTAGCCACCTATCAAGTCAAGAAGGACAAGGACACGCGTCAGGTACTGATAAAAGCCTCCTGAAACAATATCACAAGTGGTATTCATCTGTATGGGACACTATAGAACTGTGATAAGGAGTAAGCGCTGACTGATCCAAAATAAATCTCCAATGATCTCTGTCATCTTTTACATTTAGCCTTTGGGGCAAACAAGCTGAGTCCCAGAAAACTCCTTTTGACTGCACTTTCAACAAAGCCGCACACATCAAACTTGTTCAAGCTCACCTGCTTGTCAAAGCACTTTTTTTACTTGCATGGTACCATATGCAATTGTGCTAATAAATGATGCGCAAATCTGGAATATACTGTAGTTTGCTGTTTTATGCTGACATATGCATCATTACACTACATGTAATGACCAGTTTACTAATATTCTGTATGAATATTTTAAGTCTGATTGTATTGTAAGCATTAGGCTATTTTATACTTTGATACATTTCCAGAATTGTGAAAATAGCTAACCTACAAGCTCACATATTGCGTTGTGCGCTTATTCTTGCTATGTTTGATTTTATTGTCTCCACCAGGCTGAAGGCATGGGAGAGAGTATGTTTTGCACTCCGTCCGTGTGTGTGTGTGTGTGTGTGTGTGTGTGTGTGTGTGTGTGTGTGTGTGTGTGTGTGTGTGTGTGTGTGTGTGTGTGTGTGTGTGTGTGTGTGCGTGTGCGTGTGCGTGTGTGTGTGTGGTGTGTCTGTGTACAGCTAATCTCCGGCACCGTTAACCCAGTCGATGCAAATATTGCACACACACTCCCTGGATGCCAACGATGAACCTCTGCCCCAAATTTTCCGGATGGCCTGTTATAGCGCCACCAGAAGGCTGACTTTTGAAAAACATTTATTTTTATATTACTCCTCCAGATTCTGTCCAAAAATCCCGCAAATCGTTACACACTATCTCTATAGTCATGTGTTCAAGACGGATCTGTCCGATATTTCAGATTCCATCCTAATTGGCTAACATTGGCTTTCAAAGTTTGCAGGATTGGCCCGTTTTGAACAAAAAGCCTCAAATCATGAACGCAGCATGCAATTTATGTGAAATCTTTCACAGACTTTCCTACTAGGCTGAGGAATATATCCCACCCTTTTCACATTGGCCTGTTATAGCGCCACCAACAGGTGGATTTTTGCAAAACACATTTTTGGAACAAAATGCCTCAAATCATCCAATTGCCATCCAAGGCGTAAGAAGAAATGGCACCCTTTTCACATTGGCCTATTATAGCGCCACCAGGAGGCCACAACCTGACCTGCCCTGGTAGAGACATGTGCCCCGAGGGGCACTTTATCTAGTTATTATTATTTTCTGGAAATGTTTTAAACTGGTTAACTATTCTAATAATAAACGATACGACCTTTAAGCATTGGTAGCCGGTAGGTCACTTTCAAAATGTAATCCAGTGTTAAATAGCTGTATATTCATAATCATTGCTATAACGTAGGGTTTTTGTTCATTTTCAGGGGTCTGGCCATCTCCCCAGCTCTTTAGTCAACTTTAAAAATTAAAATACTTTTTAATTTTTCAACCATTTTGTCTGTATGAGAGAACTCATACAGGATACAGGCAGTAGGATGAAAACGTAAGTGAAAATGGAAGTGATGAAGACAATAGGTAATGTTGGAACCCTTAAATGCCTCATTACAACAGTAAAATTATAGCTGATGAATGTATTCTCTCTCCTTATTGGATTAAATTGGTGTAAAATGTTACATTAAATTGGTGTAAAATGTATTTATTGTTCATTAAAGAGCTGGAGAAATGGGGAGACCCCTGTTATTGAGCAAACAATAAATAGGATTATCAGAATATTTAGAGCTTTAACTTTTGAACAAAAGGGGGGGGGGGCACTTTTACAATAGCTTTAAGCTCTTTGTTCTGCAGCTTTTTTAAGATTCCATGCTGCGTTTTGTATTACATTTTGGATTCAGGCATCTGCTCTTGACTGTTTGCATATGTTGGTGTTCTAATATAAAAATAGACTTTAATCACTGTCTGTCCATCTCACATAATATTTTAGCCTTGAATGAAAAGCAGGTTTGGATTCCCTTGGCTGTTCTCCTTTCATCATGGCTTGTGCATTTTAATTGTACTGTATATTCAGCATGGATTATAGCATGCCAATCTTACTAAATATTTGAGCATTAAAACAACCTCAAGTCCCCATGTTGGGTAAGTCATTGTAGATGAAATATTGTAGGTACGCACGCACGCACGCACGCACGCACGCACGCACGCACGCACGCACGCACGCACGCACGCACGCACACGCACACGCACACACAAAATAAACGCAAGAATAGCAGATATACAATGTGATGACTTGTGAACTTGTGGATTGGCTATTTACAGTATTCACTGCGCAATGAATATAGAATGTGGTTAGCTAATGTAATGATATTGGAAATGGTGTTAGGTTGTGCTTGTTTTTGGGAACTACATTATGTTGACTGATGTGTACTGTCCACACAAAAGGTCATGAGCTGTTGTGTGCTGTGTGTTCACAAATAACTTGTACACTGTAAAATCCTGAGTTACAAATTGATCAATTAAAGAGATTTTTCTATGCAAGTACCTTGACCACTTTACTCTTGGTGTCCCAATTTTGAACATGGGACATGTATAGGCGAAAATGTGAAAAGAATTCCAGTCATCCCGGTTCTCCATACATCCGGACAGCTCGTTGGCGCTCGGAACAACAAATGGAATGATTCTCTGTTGCAGGGTTCCCCAATTAGTTTTCCCCAAGGGCCAAATTACGTCTAGGTTGACATGCTGAGTGCCACGAAAATGTTATTTTTTAGTTAGAATACATGTAGAAGACCTATTTGACAGTTACCAGCTCAATTGTATATATTGATGAGTGCCTACCTGGCTAGACAAACAATAAACATCGTTCCGTTCGTCACGCGACCATATATGGCAGTCAGTCCCTCACGCCTCGTGTAACGTAACACCACCATATATGACCGTCTGTCCGTCACGCCTTGTAACACGCTCCATATATGGCCGTCTCCATATATGAAGATCACGACACTGACCTCATCAAACCCTGAATAGTCATATAGGACTCCAATAACCAACAACACAATGTGATTGTGGATCACACTTAAGTGAAACCTCTTTGTGTTATGAGCTAGAAAGTCCTCACACAGGCAGGTAACAGTTGTGCATCCATGTGAGAGAAGAAAACACTCATTGAGTTTTAGAGGATGAGAAATTCCACCATCTGCGCGTGAGTCTCCCATTGACACTGATGCATGAATCTACACACTACACACAAGTTAGAAATGCACACATGCGCACGCACACACACACACACACACACACACACACGTGTGCACACACACACACACACACACACACACACACACACACACACACACACACACACACACACACACACACACACACACACACACACACTAACTCTGAGTCTGAGACTGTACAAATATAACGAAAATAACCTAAAGGGTCCATTTGGTTATACTCTCAGAGTCAAATGAACACTGAGGAGTTTACTGTGTGGAGATGAAATCAGAGCGGGTGTCATGGTATGAGCTGAGCGGCAGCGGTAGAGCGCGGCCATACTGGTAGAGATAAGCTGAGGTGAGGGCTGGTGGGTGCTGTAGTGTACAACCTGTCAGCACATACTAACACACGCGCACACACACACACACACACACACACACACACACGTATACGCGCTCACGCACATGCTTGTGTACACATGAGGTGTTAAAAGCTGTCAGACAGGTATGACTTGGGCTGGATCTGAGCTGTGATTGATCACACGTGGGTTCAGGTGGAGTTCAGGGGAGGTCTTTGGTATTGTTGCCAAAATGACTGACAGACACAAAATAGGGTGATGGAATATTATCAGGGTGCCATTTGTAATGCTGGGGCCAGCCAGGATCTCTGAGGGGCGTTGTCTCTCTGAAATTAATTCATCCATCACCTAAACTTTGAATTTGATGAGGTCATGAGAGGCTTTTAAAGAGAGGGCGAGAGAGCCTGTACCCTTCTATGACAACTAAAGAGAAAAATTGCTTTGTGTAGGCCTAATTGATACAGGTGTGTCTGTAATCAGGTACAGTAACTAAAAATAATCATATTCACTAGTAAGAGACCACACCTTCGCTCAAGATTAACAGTTTATTGAAACAGAATGAGATGAATGCGGAGTGGAGTGAGGAACCCAAGGCAGGGCGAGACTCAGGGTGGGGGCGTAGTCTCTGGAGCTGACGGTCATCTTTACTCTACTCGGAATGAGCGGTTGGTCGTCTCTGCTCCATCACTGCCCGGTCTGCCCCCCCCTGGATTCCTAGAGAATCGAGGCGGAAGGAGGAGGTTGGGGTGGAGGAGGATGGCGATTTTGAAGAATAGTGAAAATAGCCGATCTACAAGTGCAGTACTCACAACCCATGTTTGGTCTGTCGTGAACAAACAACTTGGTTGAGAGATCGCAGGTGTATTTATACTGTGGTGATTGCACCGGGGATTGGCCGGGTGATAATGAAAGGCAGGTGAGTTTGATAAGGAGGGAGGAGTTGTTGATAATGAGGGAGGAGTGGTTAAGGTCAAGCGGAGGGAGGTCTCTTCTCCCGAAACTGCGTTGTATAAATACAACTTCCCTTAAAGACAATTTTGACAATGGAAACAAATAAAGAGTTTAGTCGGATGCAGGAAGTAACCTATAACAAAAAAGAGACAAAGTGATTGTGTGATTATTCAGACAACTTATCAGTAAAATCACATTTTTGTAGATAATGAAAATTTGCATCAGGTGTAGCCTATGTGTAATTAGAACAAATGTATAGGCTATATGTTTTGGAGGAGCAACAGAAGTAACAAAGTTATATTCCTACATCATCACATAAAGTATTTATTTAACAGTTTAGAGATTCGTTTTCAAAGTGTCTTTCAAAATAAATAAAAATTGGTAAGTCAAACAATTCAGAATTCAAACTGGAAAATATTGGCTAGTATACAGTAGCCTACACAGTGAAATGTTGAGAAAAGTTGAGATTTTTTGTGATGATTTGACTTTTTTCCGGTGATATCCTTTTAGTTTATACTAAGTGTTTGACTGTAGCCTACTCGTAGGCCTACTGTTTACATTTCTTCTTAATAATGTAATCAATCAAATCAATCAATCAATCAATCAATCAATCAATCAATCCACACAATCTGCTACAA